>NC_061513.1:170386994-170432279 GCF_022539505.1 Lolium rigidum | reverse complement strand
TCCCTACCACACTACCACCTCCGTCATTACCAAATGAAGATGAACCTGCTGTGAAGCTCAAGTCCAATGAAGTTCAGATTGGACCAATTACAAGGGCTCGTGCGAAGCTACTTAAACAACAGGTGAACTTGTTGCTAAACGATACTTTGATTGATGAGAACTTTATACTACCTAAGTCATGTTACTTATGTATCATCAGGTATCAAGAGGAGACAAGCATCGCACGAGGAGGAGAGGAGCAGCTGGACGTGAAGATGGACGTGGAGCTGGACATGGAGCTGGACATGAAGATATCTCATGGACGCGCGAGGGAGGAGCGGGAGGCATTCGCGAGAGGAGAAGACGAAGTCCAGGCCGGATCCACCCCGGCGCCGACCGGGCGCCACGCTGATGCCAACCGGAGACGTTACTGCGCGACAATTCCAGCGCCCGGTTGCAACCCGTTCACTTGCCCGATTTGAACCGGCCAGCCCGGTCCCAGGCCCGGTCGACCGGCCCCCAGACCGGCCGTGTCCGAGTCTGTCTCGACCAGATCTATTCTGGGTCGGTTATTCTTGTATCTTTTCGACCAGAAGTCGTCCCGACGCCTATATAAGTGCCCGTGACGCCCCTAGCTGCTTTAGACCATGTTTAAGATAAACCCTAGTTCTTAGTTGTTTGCTCTACAAAACTATTGAATTCCCTACACCATATTGCTTGATATTGTGTAGATCTGAAAGTCTTGTGTGATCTGCTGTTCCATTGGGAATTAGACGGTTGCAACTTACCGCTTCGTGGTCGGCGGCTACGTGCGCAAGTGTGTGGAGTCGAGAATATCTTGTAGGGTTGAGAGCTGTTGCATTGGCGACAGGAACCAATCGAGAGATCTCATTGCGTCATACAAGTTATCATCCACTTCATCAAGTTACCTCCGCTGCAATCACCCCGTGATCATCATCACCACTGTTGCTTACTGAGAAGATCGGGCCACCCCTTATCATCTTGGTATCAGATTTCCAGTTTTCCTCGGTAAGCCATCCACAATCCACCCCATAGTTCAGTTGTGAGTGTTTCCTATCCAGAAAAATCCAAAAAAAAAATTAGGGTTAGGGTTTGCCATAGCCTTAGATTGCACTAATTTCAAGTTTTAGTTGCTTTTCGTAGTTGTTTTTGCGTATCTTTTTCTTGCATCTAGTATTGTTAGGGTTTGAGTCTCTATAATCATTTAGTTTAGTTTTTGTTACTCCGAGTCCACATAGCATACAGTGTGTTTGTCCCAACCATAGCCACATCCTTTCGATATAAATGACTAGGAACTTCCCCAGAAGAGACTAGTTTTACCGCTCGACAGGCTGCTCATTAGGGTTTGGTGCTTTGCATATTTTGTTGGCCGTGTTATCAAGGAGTTGAGTCATAAAATAAATAAAAAAAAACATAAAATTGAAAAGAAGCAAAAAGAGCTACATAGTTGCGTGTTATACAAAAAGAAAAATACAAAAAGAAAAGTGAAGTGCTAGAAGAGTCAAGTTTAGGCCTAAGTTTACTTTACTGCACCCGTAGTTGAGCAATCTTGTGCATGTCTCGTTGAGCTTTGCTGGCGTCTCTCTAGTGCATTGCAACCTTTCCTCCATATAGTTGCATTGCCCCATTTATCGCCTTGTGTGAGTATCATTGGTTGTCTACGGTCAGCGCTAGAGCTTGTTATTGGTGCAAATAGGTAGCCCACCTACATCCCCACATATATCCTGCTTTGCCGTGTGATTTGTTCTTATACCCTTGATATTCGCTTCGCTACATCCGTGCACTAGTTGTTACTACAAGTGGTAAGCAACACTAATTTACTTTGGAACGGTAAGATCTCCTTTTCTTATCAGTTTTTGAGTGAGTTGTGAGAGTCCCACCATATCTTTTTGATTTAGTGCACTAACCTACTAATCATGTCTGCTAGTGATCAAAAAATTGTTAACGAGGAAAACAAGGATTCTGCAGATATCATCACATGGAGGGATTATGAAGCTCTTCGTAATGAGATGCGACGTGAATTCCGCACTCAGGATGATGTGCTTAGGAGAGAGGTACAAGAGATCAACAAAAAGCTGGATGCTACTAATGAGACCGTCACTGCAATGGCTGATCAAGTAACGGATATCCAGCGCACTCTTCGAACTTTGACAATGACTGTTGAGAATCTTACAAATCAACATCAACAACAAAATGAAGACGCTGATGAAGTACCTGGTCGTGGTGATCGTCCTCGAGGTTGGGCTCCACTTGGCCGCAATGGTCGTGGACATGATGAGGAAGATGGATTGGGTAAGCCCAAGTTCTCTATACCCAAGTTTGAAGGAGGAGCTGATGTTGAAGAATACCTCACTTGGGAGCTCAAGATTGAGAAGTTATGGAGTTTACATCCACATTACACTGAAGATAGGAAGATAAATCTTGCTTGTTCTGAATTTGATGGTTATGCATTGCGTTGGTGGGATCGATATGTGAGTGCTCGCGACGAAGATGGTGAACCGCCTATTATCACATGGCGTGCTATGAAGGCGGCAATGACCGAGCGTTTTGTGCCCACAAATTATTTGCGCAATATATTTGATAAGTTGACTCTGTTGAGACAAGGTGTGAAGACTGTTGATGAATACTACATGGAGATGGAGATGCTCATGCAGCGTGGCCGTGTCAAAGAATCCCTTGAGATGACAATGACTCGTTTTCTCAATGGTTTGAAGTATGACATCAAAGGCATTGTTCGTCATTACAGTTACACCACTATTAATGAGTTGCTACATCATGCAAGAGAAGTTGAATCACAGTTGGCTGACGAAGCAAAGGTTAAAGGAAGAGCTTCAGGAGCTGGGCGCTTCACGCCTCGTGCGCCCCCACCTACGGCGCCGTCGCCATCGACGCGCTCCACACCTTACTCTACTAGCAAGCCGGTCTCCAATGTGTCTAACGCAAAGAAGTCCGAATCTGCTGCAAGTACGAGTGGTTCTAACATGTCTACTGCGCGCAATCGTGATATGGCTTGTCATACATGTGGTGGCAAAGGTCACTTCAAGAGAGATTGTCCTAACCGCGAAGTCATGATTATCAATGAGGACAATGAGTATGAGACTGGAGATGATGTTGATCCTAATGCTCCAGAAGATGATGACTATGACACTGATGGTGAAGATGCATATCCGTCTGATGCTCGCACCATTGTTGTGTCGCAGCGTGCTCTTAATGTGTTGCCTAGTGCATCCACTCAGCGCTGCAATTTGTTCCAAACAAAGGCTTTAGTTGGTCCTGACAAGGCTTGCAAGGTCATTATTGATGGCGGGAGTTGCCGCAATTTAGCAAGCAAGGAGTTGTGTACCAAGCTGAAGTTGAAGTATCTACCGCACCCGCATCCATACTATATTCAGTGGTTGAGCGACAATGGTGAGATGAAGGTAAACCACATGGTGCGTGTTGAATTTGCGATCGGACAGTATAAGGATTCCATTGATTTTGATGTGGTTCCTATGACGGTGTGTCACCTACTATTGGGTCGGCCTTGGCTATATGACCGTTCTGTGCAACACAATGGCTGTGTCAATACATATCACTTGGAGTTCAAGGGCAAGAAAATCAATCTACAGCCTATGTCACCACAACAAATTGTCAATGAATCTCGTCAGAAAGTTGAAGTAAACTTGGAGGATGCTTCTTTAGATAGGCGAGAGAATTGTAATGTCGTGAGTGATATAAAGAAAAGTGAGAGAGTGAATTCCTTAGTCTCATTAGCCACCAAAGAAGACATGAGAGAATTTAGTGAGGATCCTTCGGCCATGCCTCTTGTGCTTTTCTACAGGGGTACGGTTTTGGTTTCTAACGACATGACCCCTCTTCCTTTTGGTGTTTCTAATGTTTTGTAGGAATTTAGCGACGTGTTTCCGGAAGAGGTACCCGCTGGACTTCCACCATTGCGAGGTATTGAGCATCAAATCGACTTGATCCCCGGAGCTTCGCTACCCAATCGGGCACCCTATAGAACGAACCCCGAAGAGACGAAGGAAATACAGAAGCAAGTACAAGCGCTACTCGACAAAGGTTATATCCGCATAAGCCTTAGTCCTTGTGTTGTTCCTGTTATTCTAGTTCCTAAGAAAGATGGTACTTGGCGCATGTGCGTAGATTGTAGAGCGATAAACAACATTACTATTCGATATCGTCATCCTATTCCCCATTTAGAGGATATGCTAGATGAATTGAGTGGTGCTGCTGTTTTCTCTAAAATTGATTTGTGTAGTGGTTATCATCAAATTAGGATGAAAGAAGGGGTGAGTGGAAAACAGCCTTTAAAACAAAATTTGGTTTATATGAGTGGTTAGTAATGCCTTTTGGTTTGACTAATGCACCTAGCACTTTCATGAGACTGATGAACCATGTTTTGCGTGAATTTATTGGAAAATTTGTGGTTGTGTACTTTGATGACATATTAATCTACAGCCGCAATGAATCTGATCATACTATTCATATTCGACATGTTTTGCAAGTGTTGCGTGATAATAAACTCTATGGTAATCTTGAGAAGTGCACATTTTGCAAAGATAAGGTCATATTTCTGGGTTATGTTGTCTCTCAAGCATGGAGTAGAAGTAGATGTGTCTAAAATTTAAACTATTCAAAATTGGCCTACTCCCATCAATGTGAGTCAAGTTAGAAGTTTTCATGGTCTTGCTGGGTTTTATAGAATATTTGTGCCCAATTTTAGTACTATTGCTGCACCTTTGAATGAATTGACTAAAAAGGGTGTTCTATTTGAGTGGGGCGCAGCTCAAGATCATGCTTTTGTTGAATTAAATAGATTGTTAACTTCTACACCGTTGCTTGCACTTCCTGATTTCAATAAGCAATTTGAGATTGAATGTGATGCTAATGGTATTGGAATTGGTTGTGTGTTGATGCAAGAGGGTCGTCCAATTGCATATTTTTCTGAGAAACTTTCTGGTGCTAAGTTGAACTATCCTATATATGATAAAGAATTGTATGCTTTAATTAGAGTTCTTGAGGTTTGGCAACATTACTTGTGGCCAAAAGAATTTATCATACATTCTGATCATGAAGCTTTAAAATACCTGAAAGCTCAGTCTACTTTGCATAAGCGTCTTGCTAAGTGGGTTGAGTTCATTGAGTCTTTTCCATACATTATCAAGCATAAGAAGGGAAAAGATAATATTGTTGTTGATGCTCTATCTAGGAAGAATATGCTATTAACTCAACTTGATGTTAAAATTCCTTGATTAGAAGTACTATGTGATTTGTATGCTACTGATCATGATTTTGCTGAACCATATCGCTTGTGTGCTATTGGTAAAGCATGAGAAAAATATCACATACATGATGGGTTCTTGTTTAGAGCTAACAAACTATGTGTTCCAGAATCGTCTGTGCGTCTGGAGATTTGATGGGTCACTTTGGGCGTGAGAAGACGCTACTCATGCTAGCTGACCACTTTTACTGGCCAAAGATGAGGCGGGATGTGGACAGATATGTGAAGAGGTGCATTACTTGCAACAAGTCCAAGTCCAAGTTGAAGCCTCACGGTTTGTATACTCCTTTACCGGCACCTACTATACCTTGGGAGGATATTAGTATGGATTTTGTGTTGGGTTTGCCGCGTACTAAAAGAGGCCATGATTCTATATTTGTGGTAGTGGAAAGATTTTCTAAAATGTCACATTTTATTGCCTGCCACAAAAGCGACGATGCGTCGCATATTGCTAACCTGTTTTCGGGGAGGTTGTACGACTACATGGAGTCCCGAAGACTATTGTTTCTGATCGTGACGTGAAGTTTATGAGCTACTTCTGGAAGACGTTGTGGAGAAAGCTAGGGACGAAGCTACTTTTCAGTACTACTTGTCATCCCCAAACTGATGGACAAACTGAAGTGGTGAATAGAACATTGTCACAATTGTTGAGATCCATGATCAAGAAGAACCTGAAGGAGTGGGAAGAGTGTTTGCCGCATGTGGAATTTGCTTACAACAGGGCGGTACATTCTACCACGGAGTTGTGTCCTTTTGAGGTGGTGTATGGTTTCAAACCCATTACTCCACTTGACTTGTTGCCTTTGCCCATACATGAGAGAGTTAATATGGAGGCATCCAAGAGGGCAAATTTTGTGCGAACGATCCATGTGAAGACTAAAGAGTTGATAGAAAAGAAAGGCAAGAGCAATGCTGCAAGGATGAACAAGAAGCGCAAGGAGATCTTGTGGTGATATGGTCTGGGTACATTTTCGCAAGGATAGGTTCCCGAAGCTGCGGAAGTCCAAGTTGCTTCCTCGTGGTGCTGGTCCTTACAAAGTGCTTGCCAAGATCAACGATAATGCATACTCGATAGATCTTCCACTTGATGAGTTTGGTGTCGAGTAATTCTTTCAATGTTGCTGATTTGACACCATATGACGGAGAAGACCTTGGAGCGTCGAGGTCGACGCCTTTTGAAGGGGGGGAGATGATGAGGACATCCCTACCACTCTACCACCTCCGTCATTACCAAATGAAGATGAACCTGTTGTGAAGCTCAAGTCCAATGAAGTTCGGATTGGACCAATTACAAGGGCTCGTGCGAAGCTACTTAAACAACAGGTGAACTTGTTCCTGAACGATACTTTGATTGATGAGAACTTTATACTATCTAAGTCCTGTTACTTATGTATTATCAGGTATCAAGAGGAGACAAGCATCGCACGAGGAGGAGAGGAGCAGCTGGACGTGAAGATGGACGTGGAGCTGGACATGGACCTGGACATGAAGATATCTCATGGACGCGCGAGGGAGGAGCGGGAGGCATGCGCGAGAGGAGAAGACGAAGTCCAGGCCGGCCCAAGCACCCGGTCGGGACCGGCCGCCACGCCGGCGCGCCGGTCCTCGGCCCGGTCCAACCGGGCGGCGAGGCGGATCCACCCCGGCGCCGACCGGGCGCCACGCCGATGCCAACCGGAGACGTTATCGCGCGACAATTCCAGCGCCCGGTTGCAACTCGGTCACTGGCCGGTTTAAACTCGGCCAGCCCGGTCCCAGGCCCGGTCGACCGGCCCCCAGACCGGCCGTGTCCGAGTCTGTCTCGACCAGATCTATTCTGGGTCGGTTATTCTTGTATCTTTTCGACCAGAAGTCGTCCCGGACGCCTATATAAGTGCCCAGGACGCCCCCTAGCTGCTTTAGACCACGTTTAAGATAAACCCTAGTTCTTAGTTGTTTGCTCTGCAAAACTATTGAATTCCCTACACCATATTGCTTGATATTGTGTAGATCTGAAAGTGTTGTGTGATCTGCTGTTTCATTGGGAATTAGACGGTTGCAACTTACCGCTTCGTGGTCGGCGGCTACGTGCGCAAGTGTGTGGAGTCGCGAATATCTTGCAGGGTTGAGAGCTGTTGCATTGGCGACAGGAACCAATCGAGAGATCTCATTGCGTCATACAAGTTATCATCCACTGCATCAAGTTACCTCCGCTGCAATCACCCCGTGATCATCATCACCACCGTTGCTTACTGAGAAGATCGGTCCACCCCTTATCATTCTCTTTTGGTAAGATCGGTTAGGAGGCGGTTTGACACGATGATTTTCCTCACGGCGTGGCTTCTCTGGAATCATAGGAATGCTAGGTTCTTTGGCAATGTGAGGGATCAACCAGTTGGTTGACCGTGTTCATGATGAGTTCAAGATCTGAATGAGTGCGAGAGCGGGACTAGGAGGGAGGGAGCACCTTGATAGAGAGTAGCTCTTAGTAGGGTGTGGAGTTTTGAGTATGCCTTTTCTGATTATGTGCAGTAAGTCTAGCATTTTTTGTAATAGATTTTTTCCCTTGTACAAAAATATGGCACATGTTTTACATGCTCTCGAGAAAAGATTACATTCAACATGTATATCACGAGGCGGATGAGTTATATAACACACTTTAAGATTTGTCATTATGACTTTACGATCCACTAATGATGAGAGTCCCAGATTTCCCGAACCGGCTGACGTGAGCCACTTTCTCTCCATTCGCATCCTCCGTAATATTTCTCAAATAATTTGAGATGCGTCAGGTCCTAATCCTAAAGGATCTTTGGTCGACAGAGCCTAATAAAGTGCCTAGCGTTCCAAGCCCGTTTCCGCTATGCAGGGGTAGATGTGGAGAGTGATAGGCCACATGGATTTAACCCGTCGTCTACCCCTGATCTTAATGCAGCTTTTGCACCAGCGACGTAGAGATGCGTCTCGTGGGTGTCAATGCGCGCCACCGCCCCCTCCCCCCACCCTACCCCCGGCGCATAGAAGGCGCCACATGTTGCAGCGAGCGGTGGTTCAAGTGCGGGAAGAACAAGATCACCTACGATGACTAACGGTACTTCGACTACTACCGTGGCCGCCAACAAATTTAGCTTAAGTTTAGTTCATTCGAACTTTGTAAATACAATCAAATTTAAATAAAATTTTCAATTTAAGTTTTTCAAATATCTATTTGGGAGGCACGGCTAGAAACGGACGTCCCCTAAACATAGCACGAAGAAACAACGTCCCCAAACAGTCGATTAACGTTTTTATTAGCCGCCGTTTAAAAAAACAAATAGAAATGCTCTAAAACGGAACGCGGACCTTATGTAAACGTCACCACAATAGGGAAGGACAGCCATATCGCGCGAACGCGATGAAATTAACTTCCGCGCGCAATGCCCTAGTAGCAATGATTGAGGTAGTGTTATCACCAGATTTTGGCCAAATAAGGAGGTGGGCCGCGATCAGGATGGGCTTGGAAGATTACACGTGGAAGATCTCTGAAGCGGCCTTGCACGGAGAATTTGGGCTAGATTGCCCGTGTATCTTTAATTATAGTAGATTTTATCTAGAGTAAAAGTTAGAATCTTACTCGTGCACGGTTTGGTGCACGCCCACATTAGAAAGTCCGCTGGACTATAAATATGTATCTAGGGTTTATGGAATAAACAACAACCAACGTTCAACCACAAACAAATCTCGGCGCATCGCCAACCCCTTCGTCTCGAGGGTTTCTACCGGTAAGTATCATGCTGCCTAGATCGCATCTTGCGATCTAGGCAGCACAAGCTTGCCCACGTTGTTCATGCGTTGCTCGTACTGAAGCCTTTTTGATGGCGAGCAACGTAGTTATCTTAGACATGTTAGGGTTAGCATTGTTCTTCATATTACATGCTTTCGTAGTGCAACCCTTGCATGTCTAGCCGCCCTACACCTATCTTAGGTGTAGGGGCGGCACCCCGCTTGATCATAGTTTAGTAGATCCGATCAGTTACGATTGCTCCTTGTTCTACAAGGATTAGTTTAATATCTGCAATAGTTAGGCCTTACAAAGGGGGAGGATCCAGCGGCACGTAGGGTGTCGTTCGTTGGCCCTAAGCAGGATGTTCCGGGGATCAACCTCGTGTTGGTTTTTAGGCCTTGTTTAGGATCGGCTTACGATCACCGTGCGTGGCCGCGAGGCCCAACCTGGAGTAGGACGATCCGATTATGCGGTGAAAACCCTAAATCATCGTAGATCTCATTAGCTTTACCTTGATCAAGCAGGACCACCATATGTTCGGACACCCCGTCTGAATCATGGGTGGATCGGCTCTTTGAGCCGATTCACAGGATAACTCGAGAGCCGATCGAGGCTCGTATTTAACGTTTACGTGTGTGCCCTGCAGGAAACTAAGCGAGGCATCATCCACACCTTCCCGACCAGGTATAGGTCAGGTGGCACGCCCTTGTGATAAACATCGGTGCGTGCGACCAGGAGGCTTTGCGGGCCGTCGCTCTGAGGGACTGGGGCCAGCCGCAGCCCTAGTTGTTCCCGGCTCTACCGTGTTGCCCGTCTCTGCCCGCCAGGGGGTTTCTGACGTCAACACATTCTGGCACGCCCGGTGGGACAGTCGACGACGTCCACGACATCGCCATCTACATCCGAGATGGCGGAAGACACTCCGGTCACGTACGAGGATCTGCCTGATGAGCTCAAGAAGAAACATGACGAGATCAAGGCAACCCTTGAAGCCGAACTCATCGGCTCCTTCCACCGAACCCGCTCCCATGGCGTCGGGTGGAAGGGTTTCACACCTGAAGGCGCACTCGATGGAGTGGACCTTTCCGCCCCGTCGGAAGAACGCACCGGGTCGCTGCGGCAGGAAATCAACTACATGGTGGCTCATTCGCTGCACCGCCACTCTGAGAGCCTGGTGAACACCTTGGAGCGTGTCGCTCTGCGCGTCGTCAAGGAAATCATGAGTCACCGGTACTCCCCGTCGGGACCGGCTCTGGGGACTTTCAAAGGAGAGATGCCGCTCCAGCCCCAGCCGTTCGCATGGGCAGCACCGGAACTGCCGAACTCATCGGCATATGTCGTCTACAAGATTGGTGGTGATCCAAGTGACTACCAATTCCTACCTGAGGCACCCAAGGAGATCCCGCACGGATACGCGTGCGCATACGTACCGGACTGCAACGCCTGGGCACTCTCGAACCAGGCCGCAATAACAGCGGCCTCTGGAACGGCAGGAGGAACGTCAGGAGCCGATCCTGAGAAGCAGTCGTGGCTGGCTAAGTACGCCACCCCGACAAACCTCCAAAGCCCAGCTCCTGCCGGTTGGCTTAGAACCGGAAAAACAAGCATGGCTGGTTAAGTATGCCACCCGGCGAATCTTCGGGGTTCGACACCTTCAGCCATCACGAGCGGATCAGATTTGTGCAATTCGAAAGATCGGTTCGGTATGATGCCGAAAAGGAAGGCGTTCGGCTACACCAAGCCGTACCCCAACAGCTACGAACGATCCCGCTGCCACCCAAATATCGGCTCCCGGACTTCACAAAGTTTAGTGGATCGGATGGGTCCAGCTCCATCGAGCATGTGAGCCGATATTTGGCACAGCTGGGCACGATCTCGGCGTCGGATGAGTTGCGCGTGAGGTTCTTCTCACAGTCCCTCACAGGATCGGCTTTCGGGTGGTACACGTCGCTACCACCAAACTCCATCCAAACTTGGAAGCAGTTGGAAGAGCAGTTCCATGAACAGTATCACTTAGAGGCTTCCGATGTTGGTTTTGCCGATCTAGCGCAAGTACGACAGAAGCGCGGGGAGACAGTGGCAGAATACGTCCAGCGCTTCAGGACCATTAGGAACCGATGCTTTTCGGCTCGTATAAGTGAAAAAGAAGCGATCGAGTTGGCGGTGGTGGGTCTCTCATCATCAATCAAGGACGTGGCCTCCCAAGCGGACTACCCTTCGTTAGCGCACATGGTGCAGAAGCTGTCAGCATACGAACAGCGCCACCCAGATGTTTACCAGGACAAATTCAAGCGGGTGGTGACTGTGGTTGAGGCAGACGAAGATGAAGGTGCCATGGGAGATCAGGAGGTAGCAGTGGCTGAATGGACTCGAGCGACGGGCCCCGTGACCTGCAAATGGGTGAAGCCACAAGGCCCTCCAAAAGGGTTCGACTTCGACGTGACTAAGACGGAGCAGATTTTTGACCTCTTACTCGCGGAGAAGCATATAAAGGTACCCGAAGGCCACAAGTTCCCCACGGTGCAAGAGCTAAACGGAAGGCCATACTGCAAATGGCATAACACGTTCTCCCACACAACCAACGACTGCAGGGTGTGGCGGCAGCAGATCCAAATGGCGATAGAAAACGGACGGTTGATTTTCAACCAATACGCCATGAAGGTCGACACACACCCCTTTCCCGCCGTGAACATGGTGGAGTATGCTTGCCATGGAGGGTGCCAGCCGGGTTTCTGTGCAATATCAACATGGTAGATCTTGGACACCACGGCTGGCAAGGATGGAGATGAGGGCAGCTGCTCTCATAGCAAAGATACAGAGGAAGCCGCTCCACGCGATCGTCTCCGCCAAGACGGCAAGCGCTACGTAACAGAGGGAGAAGTGAAGAACATAAGATATCAGCGGCCTCTCTCTGATCACCTCCTCAACAAGTATGTGAGTCAGTACGACCAACGCCGACGGTCCAGCGATGATGATGAAAGAGATCGTCTGGCTAGAGAAGCCAGAAGACATCGTCGGCATAATCGCGATGAGGAGGAGCACGAGCGTTGTGCCAAGGGAAAGGCAAGGGAGCGAGACGACGAGGACAGGCACTCGGGATTGTCCCTTCTTCGAGCACTTGCTGGGATTCAGGAATGAGCCGATTGCCAACAATCGGCAATTGCCCGGAATGCAACCGGAAGAAGAAGGAGGCAGCCAACGTGTCCGTGTTCGAGCGCTTAGGACCTCTCCCGCCACAGAGCAAACGAGCTGAGTCCCCTCGGTTGAAGGATCTCGAAGATTCAGAAGACGAGGGAGAAGAAGAAGACAGGTATCACCGGCCAAGGTGGTGCCCTAATGGACTCAGCCGTTCCCAGAAACGCAGGGTTCAACGATTGCGCGGCCTGGAAGAAGCCGAGAGGTTATACTTGCATACATTGAGGAAAGCAAGGCCTGATCTGGCTGCGAAGGTTCAGCGAACCCTGGATGAAGAGGGTCGCCCACGGAAAATGGAGTGGCGCCCCAAGCAAAGGAAAGCCGATGATGAAACATCGGCTGGCACAAACATGGTGCTCGTTCTTCCGACAAAGCTTAGCGCTCCACGATCACACGATGCACTCAAGGTGGGCGACAGCAAGCGCACCAACATGATAAAGTCGGAGATTGGGCTGGTTTCATCTACCGGCCTGAACGAGTAGCAAGAGCACGTCAGTAAGCAAACGTGGCGAGGCTGATCCTTGTGATCGGCCCCAAAAAATTTATGAAGGGACATTACAAAACCTTCACCGAGCAAGCAACGTGGAGGCCGATTCCAGCAATCGGCCAAAATTATCCTCACCATCTATTCTGCCTGGGTTCAACATGTTATCCAACAGAGCCGATACCATCAATTCTCTTGACAGAATCGGCTCGGGGGGGCACCCAGGTGGATAAAATACGAGGATATGCAACGGAAGCGTCTCATCCTTTGGTGATGGGTATTGGAGTGTGGGGGCCGATGCACAAGTCGGCCGTAAAAAGAAAAAAAAATTCTGAAAATTCGAAAATTTTCGAGCACAGCCGATGCAGCAGACATCGACTTAAGGATATGAAAGCCGATGCATGGCCATCGACTCAAGAGGAGCACGAAGATGGTTTAAGGGCTCGGATCCTCTCTTCAAGAACAGATCAGGTCAAGGATGGGTTGCATTAGATCCACCAAAAGAAAGGAGCCGATCTAGCCGGCAAGAACTGAAGAAGCTCGGGGGGCAGCTCACCTTGAAGGCTCTCTGCTGTGAGAAGCCGATTTATGTTCAAATCGGCTGGCTCTGCATAAGAAGCTCCCTCAGACATGATCAAGCCCAGGTCCATACAGCTAATTTGCGTATCCTCGTCTCTGTTTTGCCTTGGCTGAGACTCGGGGGCAACGGGCCCGGTAGGTGCCCTGTTTTTGAGAGCCGATTGGAGTTACCCCGCTGTCACTCGCATCATGATCTTCTCGGGGAAGAGCTGGGAAGGAAAAGCCGTCGTACGCAGTACGAGGTTTGGACCGTGCTGGTCGTTGCAAGAAAAGGAAGAGACCGGTTTCTCAAATTAGCCGATGAATAGTCATCGAGCTGCGGACTGCAAAACGCCACGGTCGAGAAAAACAATAATAGCCCGATTCGTTACTATCGGTCTTGGTGTGGCAAGCGGGAGGATGGAAATTGGATTAATGAAAGGAGAAATTGGAAGAACAATTCTCATTAATTCAAAGGAGCAGCTTTACAAGAAGAGCCGATGGCTCTCAAAAGAGAGATCTAGTGCCTAGTGCACTGCTCATCGCTAGTCCTGCTCTACTAGTCGTCGCTGTCCTCATCGTCGCCGTCGTCGAGGTCGTCGGCGCTGCTCCCGGGAAGCTCCTCGCCGCTGCTGCCCCAGCCGTCGGCTGGAGCTTCCTCCTCCTCCTCCTCGTCATCATCATCATCCTCGCTATCCGCCCAGCTGCGGAAGCGCTTCGTTGGAGGGTACCCAATGGAGGAGGAGGAATCGTCTTCCTCCTCCTCATCTTCTTCTTCCTCGTCGTCATCGTCGTCCTCGCTGTCCGCCCACATGCGGGAGCGCTTCTTCGGCGGAAGCCTGGCGGAGGGGGAGGCCTTGGTCCCCTCCGCTTCTCCTCCCTTCTTCTCCTTGTCAGAGGAGATGGGGTGCGCCCCGGAGCGGGGATCGTCCTCTTCCTTGTTCTTCGGCAACGGTTGGAGAGAGAGGCCTGAAGCGGAGGAGGAAGAAGAAGACATGGCTGCAGGGGAGAAGGGTTTTTGGTTTGGTGAACAGAAGCGAGCAAGGGGATGGAGTGGTGAACCGTTTGGCACGGATAAATAAAGAGAGTGTAGTGGAGATTTAATGCCATGACGGTTCTCGAGGACGTGATGCCGAAATTGACAATTCATACGAGAGAAGCCCGGGAGGCGAGGCGTAATGATGGAAGACTTCTGCGGCAGTTCACGCTACGCTACGACATGACCCGACGAAAGAAGAGCATAATGATTTTGGAAATGTCATTTCCAAAACCAGGGGGCATGTGTTATCACCAGATTTTGGCCAAATAAGGAGGTGGGCCGCGATCAGGATGGGCTTGGAAGATTACACGTGGAAGATCTTTGAAGCGGCCTTGCACGGAGAATTTGGGCTAGATTGCCCGTGTATCTTTAATTATAGTAGATTGTATCTAGAGTAAAAGTTAGAATCTTACTCGTGCACGGTTTGGTGCACGCCCACATTAGAAAGTCCGCTGGACTATAAATATGTATCTAGGGTTTATGGAATAAACAACAACCAACGTTCAACCACAAACAAATCTCGGCGCATCGCCAACCCCTTCGTCTCGAGGGTTTCTACCGGTAAGTATCATGCTGCCTAGATCGCATCTTGCGATCTAGGCAGCACTAAGCTTGCCCACGTTGTTCATGCGTTGCTCGTACTGAAGCCTTTTTGATGGCGAGCAACGTAGTTATCTTAGACATGTTAGGGTTAGCATTGTTCTTCATATTACATGCTTTCGTAGTGCAACCCTTGCATGTCTAGCCGCCCTTACACCTATCTTAGGTGTAGGGGCGGCACCCGCTTGATCATAGTTTAGTAGATCTGATCCGTTACGATTGCTCCTTGTTCTACAAGGATTAGTTTAATATCTGCAATAGTTAGGCCTTACAAAGGGGGGAGGATCCAGCGGCACGTAGGGTGTCGTTCGTTGGCCCTAAGCGAGGATGTTCCGGGGATCAACCTCGTGTTGGTTTTTAGGCCTTGTTTAGGATCGGCTTACGATCACCGTGCGTGGCCGCGAGGCCCAACTCGGAGTAGGACGATCCGATTATGCGGTGAAAACCCTAAATCATCGTAGATCTCATTAGCTTTACCTTGATCAAGCGGGACCACCATATGTTCGGACACCCCGTCTGAATCATGGGTGGATCGGCTCTTTGAGCCGATTCACGGGATAACCCGAGAGCCGATCGAGGCTCGTATTTAACGTTTACGTGTGTGCCCTGCGAGGAAACTAAGCGAGGCATCATCCACACCTTCCCGACCAGGTATAGGTCGGGTGGCACGCCCTTGTGATAAACATCGGTGCGTGCGACCGGGAGGCTTTGCGGGCCGTCGCTCTGAGGGACTGGGGCCAGCCGCAGCCCTAGTTGTTCCCGGCTCTACCGTGTTGCCCGTCTCTGCCCGCCAGGGGGTTTCTGACGTCAACAGGTAGGTAACCGTGTGAGGTTCTCTAAAAAAAGAAGCTCATCCTGCAAAGGCTTCTTCTTCCAACACCAAAGGAGATTAGGAGATCGAAGAGAAGATTAAAGAGGTACAACTCCAACCACTACAGAACCAAGATCAAGCCCTTGAAGCCGTTTTGGTAACAAGGTATGAACAGAATATGACCAAACTCGCGAACTATTATGCACAAAGGGCGAAGAAGAACTAGGTAAAAGATGGAGATAGGAACACTTATTTTTTTTCATCAGGCAATCACAAAGAGAAGAAGAAGGAATACAATTTTCTATGTAAAGGATGAAAATGATATCGTTCAATTTATGCCGGATAAAATTAGTAATACTTTTGTATACTACTTTAGGCACATCTTTGCTTCCCAAAATTCTAACCATGGCAGGCCATTCATGCACACTCAGCTACCTATACCTAGCCATGACTACACCTATACAGTACCGAGGAAACAAGAACTATGAGAGACATTGACGGAAATGAAGAGGAATGCTTCACCAGGACCAGACGGACTCAATGTTGAATTCTACATAGCAACTTGGAGCTGGATTGGAGATGATGTATGCATGCTGGTAAGATCTTTTTTTCAGTTGGGAATTCTTCCTGCTCATATTAATGAAACACATATTGCTCTTATTCCTAAGAAACGTGTTCCTCAAATTCCCGCTGACTACAGGCCGATAAGCCTATGCAATGTTGTTTACAAACTGATTACAAAATAGTTAGCAAATAGACTTAAACCTCACTTGCCAGATTACATTCATCCAGCCCAACAAGCTTTCATAGAAGGCCGGCATATTAGCAACAACATCATTGGTGAACAAGAAATTACTCACTCTTTTACTCTCTCTTCCTGGAAGGAAAAAAGCTTTTATGTTAAAAGTTGATCTTGCAAAAGCTTTTGATCGTGTCGAATGGAATTTTATTGTCCATGCTCTTGCACACAAGGGTGAATGGATCGTAGCGAACAAGAGGGGGGGGGGGGATGGCGCTACGGCAAGTTTTAGTCTTTTTCAATTTTTTAGTGCAACGGAAGGTAAAGGTGATAACTTTAGCAATAGTGGTGATCCTACAATGATCCTAGGATAAGTGCAACAAGCAAAGGAATCAACAAAATAGTAAGAGTAAGGAGCGGAACAACCGGGGGCGCAGAGACGAGGCGAGGTTTGTTTCCCGCAGTTTCTTCCACAATAGGAAGTACGTCTGCGTTGAGGAGGTGCTAGTCTCACACAAGAGACTAGACGGCCACACCACGAAGGAAGGCCTCACCTTCTTCCTCGAGAGAGCTCCACGAAGGTGCTCCCCTTCTCCACTAAGGCACCGGTCGAGGCGGTGATTCCTTCACAAGGTTGGGGCGAGCTCCACACCACAAGGAGGCTCCCAACAACCCATGGGGCTAGTACAACACCAAGCTAGCCTCCATGGATGCACTTTCTCCAATGTCCCACAATAGGAACCCTACCACCAAGCTCCACTAAGGAATATCAAGGATTGGTGAAATCTCTCTTGGTAGAACTATAGATCGGGGTCTCCTCCACCACTCCTCAAAATTTGGGCAAGATTGGTTGGATGGTTGGGGAGATCCTCAAAGATTAAGCTCAGCAACAATGGAGGAGAGAGAGAGGGAAGAGACAAAATCGTGTTGGGGAAGAAGGAGCCCTTAAATAGGCTCCTCCAAATCCAACCGTTATGTCCAGTTTTTGCCTAAGCGGTACTACCGCTTCTGGGAAGCGGTACTACCGCTCTGAGTTTGAATTCCCCCAGATCTGGTCAATGGACGCAGAGCGGTACTACCGCACGAGGTACTGTTCGAGGTACCGCAACAGGGTCCAAACCTTACTGGACTCGAAGCGGTACCGAAGCGGTACCAGGGCGGTACAGCCGTAAGTCGTTTACGGTACCTGGGCGGTACCGTGGGCGGTACTACCGCTCCAGGTACCGTAAAGGTACCGTAACCAGTATTGTGGGACGAATTCAGCGCAGAACTCAGAGCGGTACCGTGAGGCGGTACCTATAGGGGTAGCGGTACTACCGCTACGGTGTACCGGTAGTACCGGCACTGGCTAAAACTGGTATTCTTCCCTCTTTCTCTCCAACCATGTCACCTCGCTAAACACACACAAAACCGAGAAAACCTATCAACTACGCTTCGGTCTTCGATCTTGACTTGTCCGGCGAGGTCACCGTGCTCTTGCAAATCTAACAATGATACTCAAGGCACACGGTGAGATTACTCAAGTGTTGTCATCAAACACACAAAACTTGGGGTTTAAAGTTTGCTCTTTCAAAGGGTCTACATGGTCATTTTATAAACACTATACATGTTTGTATCTCCTCGCCAACTTTTTCAGTACTCATAAATGGCCAACCATTTGCGAAATTCTGAAGTGACAGAGGTATCAGATAAGGCTGTCCCTTATCTCCGTATCTCTTTGTCCTTGCGATTAATGAGTTATCTATTGAGTTACAAGAAGCTATGCCCACTTCCTCTCTTCGCGGCATTACTCTTGGACCAAATTGCCCCCCATTCGCTTATTTTTGCAGATGATCTCCTTATTTGTGGTAGGGAAGATGTTCAAGAAGCAACCACTATGAAAACAATTCTTCAATCCTTATGTGCTCTCTTTGGTCAGACACCAAGTTGGGCTAAATCTGGTATTATTTTTAGCAAACACGTGGACCAAGGTACTGTAGCTGCAATTCGACAAATCTTCTCAGTTGCTCTAATTGACTTTTCTTTTATACATCTTGGCCACCCATTAATCCTTCCTAGCAAAGATAGAGCTTCAGCCTATGATTTTGTTCTTGACAAATTCAAAACTAAGCTCACTACCAACAAAGCAGAACAAATTTCCCATGCAGCTCGCCTAGTCCTCATCCAATCAGTCTTTGCTTCAATCCCAGTATACTACATGTCCAATATCCTTTTTCCAAAAGAAATCATTTCAAAGCTTACTGCCATTGTTAGAGTTTTTTGGTGGACATGAATTAGAGAGGATAAAACAAGCAAAGCCCTTTGCTTGAGGGCTTAGAAGGAAATTTTTACTCCAAAAAAAGAGGGAGGATTAGGTATCAGAAACTTCCAAGCTGTTAACCAAGGCTTAATCCTAATGGCTGCTTGGCGCATAGCTCAAAACCCAGATGATTTCCTTCACAAGGTTCTTAAGGCTAAATACTTCCATGACTCCTCTATTTGGCACCCTAACACAAATGTTCCAAAGTCAGCCTTCTAGGCCTCTATCCTCAAAATTCTTCCCATCTTCAAGGACCACTCGTACTACCAAATCACTCAAGGTAGTCTCTCTCTTTGGAGTACTCCTTGGTGCTAAGACTGAACTAAGATTTATGACAATCTTATTATCCAACAGCCCCCATACACATACCCAGTTAAGGTAAACGATCTTTGGCTACCAAATCAGCAAGCCTGGGATGAGAAACTAATTGACTCTCTCTTCCAACAACCCATGGCACAATCCATCAAGCAAACTCCAATCATTCACTCGCAAGATCATGACTTATTGTGCTGGAAGCTAACATCAAATGGCAAATGTAATTCTAAAAGTGCGTACTATGCATGTTTACAAAGATTGCAGGAGCTTGGAGAGCCTCGGCCGAGACAGGTTTCTTTGGACACTAATAATCTTTTGAATCATGTTTGGAAGTCCAAAAGCATCCTGCCAAGAATACAAGCTTTTGCATGGCGATTTCTTCGCAAAGCTATTCCTACAGGAGCTCGTGCAGGGAAGTACTCAAAGCATATTAGTAAGTATTGTTGCAGGTGTGGCTTAGAGGAAGATGATATCCATCTCTTTTTTACTTGTCACTTCGTAAAAGCTGCATGGTTTAGCTTCCCTTTCCCTTGGTATATTAGAACTAAAATGATAATTCAAAATACTCGCTCCTTGCCACAAATTTTGCTCAACATGCCACATCCACATGCTTCCCTGGAGAATATTCTAACCTTTATGTGGTGTATTTGGAAATCTAGAAATGATTGTCTATTTCAAGGAAAAAAGGAGAGCCATACCAAATTAACATCATTGCGCAAGCTCTGCGAAATAACATGGAGCTGCTCAAGCCTACAGATGCGACTTTGCAGGTGATGCCACGGACAATCCAATTGATAAAACAACAGGGCCTACTGGAGCAAGGAGAAACGCTCACTGCTGACTTCCAAGTTCCAGGAGCACGGATATACTCAGACGCGGCATGGAAAAGTAAAAAGGTTCTTGGAACTACAGGGATGGAAGCAACATGAATAGGAGTATTTATGCAGTTCAACCTCAATGAATGCAGCTACAATGTCATGTTACAAGCTTCTACTTCCTTGACCTCTTCGGTTCTACAAGCACAAGCAAAGGCAATGTTGCTAGCAGCTCTACTCTCGGAAGCCTTTAAGATCAGCAGGTCAACGTTGCTAACAGACAACAAGCTCCTAGCTAAAGCGATTGCGGGACAGAAAGTTAGACTCTAATCATATACACTGGAATGCCAGGGACACTCTCGCTAACATCCTCAACTCTACAAACAGGTTACAGGCCAGGGTGTTCCACATCAAAAGAGACATTAACGAAATTGCTCATAATTGTGCTCACAAGGTGCTTAGAAATTCTCTAGGTCCACCTATCCTACGCTGTTCTTCGTCAGCTCATGATTCCCCTTCTTGCCCTATTCTCTCTATTTTCAAAGATTTAGAGTGGCAAAAGTTTGTAATCCATGATGTACAATGCTTTGAGCTGAATGAATGAAATTGGCGCCCTTGACGCCTCTTCCTGTTCAAAAAAAAAAAGGAATTTGCTAGAGCCCACATGCAAATTACCAGCTGAGGAAGGCTCAATCTATTTCAGACACGAAAAGTGACCCTTTAATTTGTTTGGGTCGGTTCATAAACACGAAATTGGCCTTTTTGCCTCATATGTATGTTTAGGTCGGGTAGCCTTAGCGCCCTGATGCAAATCTTTTTTTTAATAAAGTTCATTGATTTAATATAATTTACATAGGGATTCTCAAAAAAAAAATATAATTTACATAGGTAAAAGGAAAATAATACAATAAAATATAAAAATGGTCTCCCAGGCCTGCAAGCCCTAGCCTACATTGGCATCTACTGCTCGTAGTTGATGGGGACACCGATCAGGTCGACAACTATCGACATCTCCCAGGGCTGGTTGGGCGTCAGCGTCGTCATGTGGTACATTAGCACTGGAGGAGGAGGCGGAGGAGCGGGCCACTGTTCCCACGGAGACAGGGGCGACGGCGGGACACTGAAGCCTGCATGGCTAGCCTGAGCGCGTCTTCTTCGGAGACATCATCCGGCATGTGCGTGGCAGCGTACCAAGGTTGCGGCCGCGGCGGCTCCAGCTACTAGGAGAGGAGGATGGCGAGCCTGTTCACCTCATCTTCGTCTAGGTCGTCGGGTTGGGCGGGGAGCTGGTCTAGCATCCCTCCGCCTTGGCCTTCTTCAACAAATAAGTTAGGTAGCTGATGTAGTCCTGTGACTCGTCCGTGTTGGCTCGCCTGACACGTCGCCGTCGACGTACTCCCTCCCCCCCTTCGGGAGTTGGTTGCTCGTCCGCATCCTACATCTTGACCTTCGGAGACGGCGGAAGGCCGTAGAAGTACTCATCTTTACCGAGGAAACCCGAGTGGCGCCTCGGGTCGAACTTGGTTTTAGAAAAGGTATCCCACAATGGCGAGTTGATCCCGAATGCAGGGTCTGCTAGGAGGTCCGGCGGTAGAAGGGCCTGACGGCGGGCGATCTCCTAGCGCCATGCCATGTCGTGATGTGGCACCGGCGGCATGGGCACCCGGCGGTGGTTGAGGAGCCAGTCGTGGGGCAGGTGGGACGTCGCCCCATCACTCACACAACGTCATGTTCTCGTAGAGCGCACATGCCACGGGAAACGAGGATGGGGACAGGGTTGCGAGGTTTCTTTGGCTTGGCCGACGATGACCTCGCCTCATGGTCGTTCTTCAGCTTCCGCTATGGGAACCCCTTCTTGCCCATGGTCTGGTTTTGTTGGCACTCTGGGAAATAAGTTTGGCCGGAGATGGAGATGAGGCAAGGTGTGGGGCAATGAGAGCGTTGTCAGTGCCCTTATAAAGGATGGGGGAGCGGTGGACATCAATTGCAGCGCGGGACTCCAAGTGTGTTCCATTGATGGTGGCGCAGAAGCACAACCGTAGCCCACCGATGCGTGCCATTGATGACGTGCAATGGGAACCGATGCGGCCAGGGCAGGCGTGGAAGAGATGCAGCCGCGCGGGAGATGAAGCGGTACTATTCACCCACCGCCAGGCAGGCCCGAGCCAGGACGACGCGGTCACATGTTGCGTCCGCTCTGTGTCCATGCCGACGCATTTCCAGCACAAATTGGAGCCACAAATGCATCTGCGGGCAGACCGGCCACTTTGTGTCGGACTGCCAGGCTGAGGTTTGCTTATTTCTTATGCACGCCAACGCAAACAACCAATTTACATCTATTTGCATCGGACTACTGAATACTGAAGATGTCCTTACACTACAGGAATGGAGCTTGCTGCCGACGGCCAGCTGCCCTCGGCGTAGCCGCGCCTGGCCCTCGGCGTAGGCTACGCCGACGGCAGCCCTCGGCGTAGCCCCTCGGCTTCTAGGTCCCTCGGCGTAGCCAGCCTCGCCGTCGGCGTACGTCTGGCCCTCGGCGTACGCGGCCTACGCCGACGGCCAGCTGGGCCCCTCGGCGTTTCCTGGCGGCGCGACGTCGCCGTTAACGGCGCATCGGCAGACGCCGACGGCCTGCCCCTCGGCGTACAGTACCGATCCGGCGACGAACGGGGCGACGTGGCGCGAGCTGGCGGCGCCACCTGTGCGTGTACGCCGACGGCACCCCCTCGGCGTAGGGCAGCCATCTGCGCGCCGTGGAGCGACGTGGCGCGTCGCGCGGCTGCCACCTACGCCATCTACGCTGACGGCCAGCCCTCGGCGTCTGCATGGGCCATGCAGTGCCACGCGGCACGCTGCACGCGGCTGCCAGGCGGAAGGCTATGCCGAGGGACCTAGTTCTGTTGACCGCGCGGTCTACCCCTTTGACTGCATCCCATCGGGGGTCCCTCGGTGAGCATATGCCTCCATTTGAGATTGGTTAGGTCATAGGTACATGTGGAAACAAGGATCATCCCATATGATCCCAAGTTTCTCTCTGGTTCACCTCCGAGGGAGTTCCCCCCTATACATGCAGAATCTGCCTAAGTGTAGGAACCCCCTGTCCGAGAAGCTGGACACACCTGGGGGCTAGCCTAGGGTATAAAACCATCTCAAATCACTTTTATGCATGCCATGTGGACACAGACAAGTTTTCCGGCGATTCCGACGCTCCGGTGGTCTGTATCTTGGAAAACCCTAGGGCGGGGACCCCGCAGATCTACCCCTATAGCTTTCTCCGTGCGAGGGTTTACCAGTGAACTTTTTTATTTGTTTTGCTTTGTTTAGGACATATGTACATGGAAACCATAGGTTGGGCATACTTTACCATAAAATAGGCCCCGTTTGAGCCGTGGCGGGAGTTTCCACATACAGATCCTGGATTTTACCAAGTGCTAGCCCATGTATGCGGAAATCGTCAACGCCGGGTACAGGCAAGGTTAGCCAAACCCTAGGGCGGGGACCCCGCAGATCTACCCCTCCGGCATCGATAGCAGAAGTTGGGCCTAGTGGCTCCGGTTGACCCGTCTGCGAAGAGCGTCACCCGTGGGACCTACATATATGCCATCTACGAATTCTTAAAAAATAGAACCTTTTTTACATAATTCATACTAGTAAATAAATAATAGAAACATAATATAAAGTAATATGAGAGAGAGAAAAAAGAAAAAAGGAAAAAATTGCATATATGCCGAGGGTGGCCGTCGGCATAGGGGGGCCATGCCCTATGCCGAGGGTAGCCCTCGGCGTCTTACCTGACGCCGTGAGAGGGCAGTGACGGCGCGGATGGAGCAGGCCCTATACTGGTGTCTACGCCGAGGGCCAGGTAGACGCCGACGGCTGCCCTCGGCGTAGCAACCTCTACGCCGACGGCAAGTATACGCTGACGGTCGTCTTCCGGCGCTGCCCCGGCTCGGCCGTACGCCGACGGCCCCGATAAAATGCCCTCGGCGTAGGGTTTGGCCGTCGGCGTCTCCGGCCATTCCTGTAGTGTTATTTCCTCACGTTGTGCGAGTACCAAAAAGTGATGACGAGACAAATATCAAACTGCATGCTTTGCGACGCCATTTGACAGATAGCCAAAATGTAACCTCGCTCACTCACAAAAGGTGTATGGATATCTCCAGCCACCCGACACATTTTCGACGTATCTTAAATATGTTTGTTTTGGTTCATTTACGTTGGACAGTCGATATAAAACGGGATGAAACCCTAGCCAATAGTCTACGGGTCATCCTCCTCATCCTGGGTGAGATCCACGATCTCCGATAACCCCACGGACAGTTGGGTGCCAGCATCGGCACAAGGTTGACCGGCGGCAGAGAAGGAGGGAGGGCCGAGGAAGACGGTGCCTGCTGCTTCCATGGCCAGTTGGGCGCCCATGAAGGCAGTGGATATGCCGTTGTAGGAGGATGAGAATAGGTCAGGGTAGACTCGAGATGCCTCCATGGCGATCCAGAGGGCCTCCTCCCTAGACAGCCCTTCAAATATGGCAATCACGACACAGTGAGGTGGATTTTGTGGTGGCGGCGGTATCTGCCCCTGCGAGGCCTTCATGGCGAGCCTCATCGCCTCCTCCTCGTCCACGCCTTCCGATATGTGGGGGAGCTGGTCCAACGTGCTCTCCTCCCTGGCCTTCTCCGCGAGGTAGGCAAGGTAATCGACGAAGTCATCGGTGTCTTCATGATCCTCTTATCCCAAGATTTGGTTGCCTGCCTCGTCCTCCTCCACCACCTTCCCTTCCGACCCGGGAGGGGCGCCATAGCCGAACTCATCGTCGCCGAGGAAACCCAATTGACAGCGTGGATCTCACTAGAGGTGGCCGAACATGTCCCACATCGGCAAGTTGATGACGTATTCAGGGTCATCGATGAGATCGGGATGCAACATACACCGTCCCGCTCCCGACTGTGCCACGAGACTGGTGGGTGAGGAGCTAGCTGTTTGGGAGGTCGACGATATTCCGCTCCACGTCGACGGTGACGCGGAAGCACGGCTTCTTCATTACCTTCGCCGACAATGATCTAGCCTCGTGGTCATGCTTAGGCTTCCTAAATTGCCACCCCTTGCCTATGGTCGTGGTGAGGGCGAGCTGCTAGCAATCGCAGGGCAATGTGGTTGCCCTTAAAAAGGCCAGAGAGACGTGGCCGCTTTCAATGCCTATGTTGGATTCTAGGCGCGTTCGCTTCATGGCGGTAGTAGTGACGTGGCCGCTGAAGTCGAAGCATGCCATTGTTGGCGCCACAATGACAAGTGCACGCGTAAGGGGAAACAAAGCGTTCCTTCCCCACCAGGCGGGCCCAAGGTAGCTGACTCATTTATTTTAGAAAACTAGTACCTTGGCTCATTTTCTTAGAAAAATACTCCCTCCGTTCCTTTCTATAGTGCCTATAGATTTTTGGCACGAAAATTAGCGCAAGAGTATTTTTTACACAAGACTCTCTGGCTAGACTAAAATTAGGGAAATCGATAACTTACCGTAACAAATTCCACAAATCTGTCTGGTTGACTCTCCATATATGTACAGTCAGGTTTAATTAAGGAAAGAAAAATATTGCTTCCTAAATCTTAGCAATCCTTGGGTCCATGCATTAGGAATCTCAATTAATTGTTTCCTATTTTGTACGGATTTTTTTCATGAATGTCGTGTGGAAGTTAACCTGTGAAGGAGGTAATTGAAAAAAGCCAAGCTACAGCCTTATATTGTGAAACAAATGCCAAAAATATATAGGCAGTATAGAAAGGAACGGAGGGAGTAGTAACTTAACTTAGTGGTGTCAATGTTGTGTCCACGACGCCAATTTTATGCCACAGATGGGTCACCACAGTCCATTTAAGTCAGGCCGCTAGGCTGCGGTTTCATCATGTCCTTCGGTGAGACTTCAGGGAAGAACAGCGCAATCAAGCTGGCCAATGCAAATGGACCGACGTTGTCTATAGTGTCCGCGCACGGAAGGACGGAAGGCCCTCGTACACAAAGATACCACGAGAAGCTAGCTGCCTTGCTCGACGTGCGCAAGCAATGGCATACTTGTGCTCTGCTTTTTGTGTGCCCGCTCGTTACACTTCTTTATGAAAAGATGAGATCTTTACTTACAATATGGCAGTATGACAAAACTGCTTCCATAGCAAACATGGCATCTTTATTGTTAAAGCAGGCAACAACCATTTCTATAAGGAGTTACAAACTTAACAAGGAGAACAGCATACAACTAAGACGACCACAAAACGCAAACCAGGTTAGTTCACGAACTGCTGCTTGTTAGCCACCTTTTTGTCATGCACTTGTCTAAAGCAGAAAACCATCCTGTTCTCTATAATCTAAACAACGAAATGTAAAATTCTTCAACACAGAAGCCGGTCGCTATTTTACATCTCATTTCCACAGCTTGACAAACCTGTCATGACTTACTGAGGCAACCTTCCCGGTTGCACTCGATGCTGCTAGGGCTGCAATTAAACCATCATGCGCATTGTTTAAGGTCATGGCGTTCTTCTCTCTGATGTCCCAAAGCTCCAAGGACTGCACGGCAGACAACAACGTAAGCATGCTTACAGCTTACAAAATGATTGACATGTCTGAAGAGATAAGTGAAACTTGCCTCGTAACAACCGATGACGAGCAAAGAAGGGTAAGTTGGGTGGAAAACACATGTTTGGAACTTGTTCCCACTGCAGTTCAGCTCGTGCATAAATTCACCGTCATGTCCAGAAGTAAACGACCATATTCTGACAGCATCTTCACTGACAGAAGCAAGATAGTCACCGGCTGAGTCCCAACAAACTGATTGAATATTCTTCATGTGACCCTGCATACACAAATCAAACTTCCAACTCAACAGTCCACCACCAACATTGGACTACAAGATACTTGCAAGTTCTTTCTTCATTGAGATGCAAGAAGCATGCAAGTTAATATAATTAAGGCAAACCATTAAATTGATAAGTACCAATTGAATCATAATAGTTAACATGTTTGATATATGTAGGAGATGCTTATAGCGAAGAAGATAATATTCTGAGTGCGCTCGTCAAACCTTGCAGTTTGTGTACGCTCATGGACATTACCTTGCTCAGTTTGTTCCATAGCAGGTCAGATGGAAATCATGGACCAAGGAACATTATAAGTTTAAAACACTAAAAGTTTCAATTTCACAGAACCTGCTAAGCCTCTCGATTACTGAAACTTGTCAAATGCATCTAGGGAACCTTACTTTTCCATTGTTACCTAGTGACCACAAGATAATCATTATGGTTTTACACTACTGGAGTAACTGAAGACACGGCGTAGCATAAATTGCACACTTGCGAATATGAGAGGTTTTAAGTGCATCCTTAAATGCTCTCAACACATACTGGAGCTGATCTTGGTAACGAACCTGTAAAGGGCTTCTACAAGCATGCTGTGTCTCCCCGTCCAGTATGTAGATAGCCTTCTCTGATGCAGCTGCTAGATATTTTCCCTTGCGAGGTTGAAATCTCATTTGAGTAGCACCTCCCTGTGAAGATAACAATATAATAATAGGAAACAAAAGCAACCACCAGAAATTAATTGTTTGAGGAAAAGACCGGCAAATGAAAATTAGAACCCATACCTTAAAGACCTTAACACAGGTCAGGCAACTACCATTATTTATGCTCCAACTGCGGACTTCCCCATCACTATCGCAAGAGCAAATAATATCCTCTTTATTCGGATGAAAATCAAGTGACATAACAGATGCTGAATGACCCGTGAAAGTACGGAGTGAATAGTCAGTCTGCAGAGAGTCAAATCGGTTAGTCGCCACACCCTAAGATTGGAGCAGTTTCTAGTGCAATGTCACTGTAAAATAAATACATCGCAAACAAGAAAGAAATGCTAAGGGGTATACATTGTCGGCATCCCAAACCCGTACGGTTTTGTCGAAGGAAGATGTAGCAAGGCGGGACATGCTTGGGCTAAATCGAACATCAGTTATCAAAAAGGAATGCTCTTCTAACGAAGATTTAGGCTTCAGGGAATCTGTACACCATAAAACAACCTGCAGAACAGCAAGTGTGTGATTGACTGTTCTGAAAACGATAAAAATAGTTACTACTGCATCAACAACCACACCTTTTTATCATGACCTCCAGTAGCAAGCAATTTACCGTCGGATGAGAAGTGGCAACAAACAACTTTATGTGCACTTGCACGTGCTTTTGCAACCTCGGAGAAGCCAAACCCTGTGACAAACAGATCTTAAGATATTTTTTGCCGCTAGCAAGATAGTTGCAAATAAACAGAAGCTCCTCGTATATGGCCAACACAAATAACAATGTGAAGTTTGCCAATATAAAGGACAAAGTGGTGCATCTTTAGGGGTAGATTTTATGTCAAGATATTATTGCTGAGAAAATTGGACAGTTCACCAAACTGGCATGGTTGTACCACAGGTCCATAAACTTACTAATCTGATTACGACTAGGTATCTGAAAAGTAATTTCGAAGATCAGCAACTCAAGCAAGTGACACAACCGTGCAAGTTCAGCGAGTTGTACTGGGATTTTTTCGCTTTATTTATCATGTAAACCAATGTAGAGAACCAATTCCAAAAAAGAAATAAGAGAATGGCTAAAGAGTACTCAAACAAGGAATGTGAACATTGTGCCTAAAATAGACATAACAATGTGGGCTATTTATCAGACTGCTTATCCTCAGGTTCACAGCTCATACAGATTAAAGTCAACAAGGACAATGATATCAACAGGAATAAAATGCATATACCTTTACTGGCATCCATGCAGCGTCCTAAGGAATCCCTGGGATCCATGTCATCCTGTGACAGAAAAGATTCAACATTTTCATCTAAGCCTTCTTCCAGCAAACGGTCCACATCACCCTGCAATGAAGCTTTTGTTATCATACTGCCTAAACAAACAAAAATTCGTTGTCCAAAAACAAATTTACATCAAAATATATGTATACCAGCGGGTTTGCGGTAGATGTCAAGCTTCCGGTGCCATCAGAGCCAAACATTACCAAGGGTTTTGCCGAAACACCGTTCTGCTGAAGTTGTGGTACTGGCATCGGGTCTCCTGGTGTATGAGTGGAAGGTGTTGAGGGTGCAGAACCTGGAGACGGGCCACCAGTATTTGCGGTTCCTGAACTATTAGCTCTACCCGAGGAAGAGCCAGGCTTCTTTCTTTTCTTCGTTGTCTGAACCACAAACAGCATTGTTTATGTACATGAACCGCTTCAATAATCCAAAGCAGCAGGAAGCAAAAAAAGAGGAACTTAAATTTTGCTGCTGATGCTAGTAGCCAACAATAGAGGTATCACCAGTCTCTTTTTTACACATTTTCTAGTTTGCTACGATTTTTTACACATTTTCTTGTCAACATATTGCGTTTCAGGTGTTATATGAGCACTAATATCAAATTGCATTTAAACAAGTACGAAAGCACCAATTTCTGCATACATAGATTTTTATCAGTTACTGGCAAAAAAAACACTGGTGAGAAAAAGCTCCATCAGCAAACAAAAAATGGAAGATCAATAGTAACAGTGACAGTTAAAACTCAGTTGAGCTAGTGTGGAGAAAGGAATACAATTGTATGCTATCTAGAAGACGGATAGTGGATCTAGGGGAGCCAAGATAACAACAAAGGTGTAGGCATGGCCAGATCCTGTACCACACCAAATACTTAGCTTGGTTAGACTTCCCATTTTAAACAGAAAAAACATGAGATCCAAATTTCAAATTTTATTCTATTTTGTGAAAATACATTATCAGGAAAGAGAAAAAAAAGCAGCCTCAATAAACTTGACTCAAGAAAGTTCTAATTGTTCTATAAATTCATATGAATTTATTACTAATGCTATTTCTTCTGTAAGTCTAGCTATCTTTGGTTTATTCATAGCATATATCTTGTATGGATCCCCTTATTCTTTTTTTTCAGAATTTGGATTTAATAAATTCCTTTTACAAGGAAAGTCCAAAAAAATACTTTTTTAGATCAAGTAAAAAGAAAGATATACAGTTGGTCATATAATCGCAGTTATATGGATGACGTGAAAAAAAGTTATCATCCCACTCAGATCATATGTATACTATGAAGAGTAGGATGTCAGTTTTAATGTTTAATGCAAAATGAACACAAAACTTGCATACCACAAAACTTACTTGATCAGTGCCCCCGAAAGAATTTGGAATGCCCCCATCAACAGGCATATTTCCAGTTCCTGGCTTTTCTTGTTGGAGAAGCTGGTTCGAGCTTTGAGACTGCTGACTGGAGACAGCTTGATGTTGCTGATGTTGGCTATTGCTTTGCTGTTGTAGTAGTTGTTGCTGTTGCTGCTGGTGGTGTGCATTAGCAATTTTCTTCTACTAAACAGAAAAAATCGATATAAGAACATGGCAGCGGAAAAAAAGAGCTAGAACACTAACCAAAAGGCATAGCTACAGGCAAAGGTAAATATAACATAACCTAGGTCATCTTCTATGCAAAAAGGAAGCATACAGATAAGATCAGAATCAAACTGAGTTAGAAAATAGAGAACTGTGAATTAATACCATGATAGTATACATTCAGGAATTAGAAAATCCATGTTAGGCTTAGTCGTAATGTACAACCATCATCACCAAAGGTAAGTGGAACCGTGATTTAAGAGCTAGAGTTGGAAGACTACAACTTGCGAACTCGCAGTTGCGTAGAGTGGAGCGAGGTGACAAAGGATTCAGAAGCCAGACCGTATGTGGAGGTAGAGGAAAAGGATCTCTTCTTCTATTAATAGTGGTCAAGAAGTAAACAGATGTTGGAAAGGAACAGAGCCAAAGATGTTTTTCAGAGCACACAACGAGGCCACATGCGGGCCGTGCAGCCCATACTCAAGACTCATGTTGGTCAAATATAACTAGTCAGGTCACTTCAGCTACAAATATATATAAAAAATCCGTTGTAAAGCATGGGCACGTTGCTAGTCCGATTAACATTTTGAGTTGTCTTTGCACTACTGAAACATTGCCCATACTATGTCCAGCACCTTATGAAGAATTAGATGTTTAAGCAGTCAGTTAAAATGGAAAATACAAATAATCACATTCATTGTTTTGTGTTCACAACTGGCAAAATACGATTTAGTCAACAAAAATACATTACGATGGTTGACTTGGCTCTAACAGTTTTAGGACATGTACAATGTAAGATACTTACAGAGGTGCTTAGAAAAATAAATCGTTTTTAAAGCATTGTTGCTTAAAATTACTAGGTAGACATCTAACTAGGCACCTCTCCTATACAAACAAGCGCTTGTGCTCAATAAAAAGCTTGTTTATTCTCGTCAGCATTGTACATGGTCTTAGCAATACATGACATCAGAGCACAAAGCGATTTGCTGCTGCAAGGCGCAACAAAATATTAACAACAGTACCTACCAAATTAACATCTTAGTATGTTCATCCGATTACGCTGAGACAGGCAACGTTCTGAAAGAACTGAGACAACATTTGCCAGGATTTTCTATCCTCTACGATTAAAGCTCTCATCTCTCATGTAACGGGAATTGCCTCATCTCATATGATAAGCACTTGACACAATTGCAAAATGAAGATAAAATTTCCATTTATAAATACTATATTACACCTTTTAGTAAGGAAGATGCGAGAAAATAAGCAATCAGTTAAAACAAAACAAAAAACATACCTTTATTAGCATGTCTATATCACCACCACTTTGACTGGGAGAGCCAATATTTGGAATGATATCACCACCGCTTGTTGTCTGCCCATCCCTCCCAAGAACTACATTTCTGTTGTTGAACATCATCCTCAATCTTCTGTTGTCAACATCACTGGATGTTGGAGAAGTCATATTTTGCTGCGCCTGCAACGCAAGCTGCTGCTGTTGTTGTGGAGTCAAAAACTGGATCTGTTGTTGCAATTGATGTTGATTCTGCGCGAAGGTTTTCTGCTGTAAAATTCCAGACCGAAGTTGCTCAAGTCCTGGCTGAAATAAGCAGCATAATGCAAGTGAAAACAGATGTTGAGATTTATCTTATATTTGCTATTTCCATTATTTAGAAAATATAAAAATAGCCGTTTGCTCCACAAATTGCTGGCAGTGACATTGTCTGCGATGGCACTACAATTCAACTGTACACAAGCCAAAGGATATGATAACATAAAGGCGAGATCACTATACCATTGCCAAATTGTGAAGAACATGGTCAATATTAAAAGAGTCAAATACGAGCATAATATACCAGGTAAAAACAAAACAGATGCAACTTTAGTATTTAGATGTTTCCTGTGGTCAGTAAAGGTACTACAGCAAGCACATGGGACTCCGAAAATAACTGCTGCAAAATGCACCAGTTTGCCAAAGTTTAGATTGGGAATCTCAGATTCAATAATAATCAGGGAGCGGTTTCTGGATAATTTTCACCTTAATGATAAAAAAGGATGAATAAAATTCAGAAATTTTATATAGAAATCACTTAGGTCAGAATCTCTCAATAATTTGAACCCTGAACGCACGAATGATAAAGTTGTGCTGGATAACTTAATGTTTACTCATAAATTAAACCTTACCGTGAGTGGCCATCCTTTCAAAGTCAAATTATTTCCAACTTGATTCGATCCTGTTAAAAATGTATCTAAATTAGCATCAGAAAACTGGTCACTCAACTCGATCCTGTTAAAAATGTATCTAAATTAGCATCAGAAAACTGGTCACTCGACTATATTATAAAATTGGAAATATAATACTCCCTCCGAGGGAGTTCTTTTTTGAAGAAAAAAAATGAAAAATGGTTGATACAAGTAGTGGAGAATAGTAGTTACAGAAGCAGATAAAAATACTACCTTGTAAACCCATAAATGACCCCTCAGAGCCTGCAGCTCTAGGTGTCAAAATAGAATTCATATCTGTCTTCATACTCTGCTGAAGAACATACAAAATAGGATAAGCCAGTTTTTTCTTTACGTACTTCTTGTTTTCACGGTGAGAATGGTTAGATCTGACAGATACCAGATAAACCAGGACACGTCAAGAACTAACCTGAGCCTGTCCAGGAAGTTGGGGACTTCTGGCCTGAATTTGTTGCATAGTGCCCGACAAACCACCAATAGAACCATGCAAAATTTGCCTAAATATGGGGAAATGTTAACAAACAAAGAGCAAAGTTACAAAGGCTACTTGGTAGTACTCTTATATGGTCTAGTCTATTATATATTAAAAGCAAGATACGGAGATCTAATATAGAGACATCACGTTAATCCACATAGGATAGAAATAAATATACCGTTGATTTTACTTCTAACGGTTAAGATTTAATAGATCTAAAAGTTACGCAAAATTATTGACACGTGACAACGTTCAAGCATGTTTGGCAGATGTATATAGAAAAGATGAGTAGTCCAACCCAACCCAGTCCTATATATTTCCGTACATATTTGATTGATCGTAGCTTTGAGAAAAAAAAATCTTGGCAGATCCGTCTGCCAGGCTACAATGTGCTGGACGCCTTCTTTAGGATGTATGTTTCTACATTCCACATATATTGAAAACTTTACAACCTTCTTTAGGATGCAGGCTTCTACATTCCACATATATTGAAAACTTTATAATTGGTGCACATGCAGGATTATTAACGTGTAAAGAGAAGGAAAAAAGAATGGCCAGCCACGCTACCAATTCTAAGTGTGGCATTCAAATGGTGATTGTGTAACTTGTAACAAGTAAACTTAATGGCATCAGCTACTTTTGTATACAAATAATACAATAGTGTACTTCTTTTGTTAAGGAACTTCATAGTTCACAAGTTCAGCAAGTACCCTGGAGATTGTCCACTTGCAGCTGCTTTCAGCAGCGATGTTTCATTTGAATCAAGTAGTTGTCCAGCATTTTCTCCATATCTTTGCTGCAATAGAAGTTTCAATGTTAGAACAAAGTAATCAGAAACGAACATTTCCTAGAGGAGACAACTAAAAGAATTTGGAACAGCAAACTAGCTAACAGTGATACCTTCATTGATGCCTCTTCCAAAGAGTCTCTCCGCGAAGGCAACTTTAACGTCTCCTCATACATTTTTGTCGCCATAACATTTGCAGTGCTATTTTGTCGCATTAAAGGATTGTTTGCAGAAAGTCCGCTTGAAGCACCATTAAGAAGATGAGAACTCTCTCTACGTTGCTGCTGCTGTTGCTGCTGTTGTTGTTGCTGCTGCTGGAGCTGTTGCTGTTGTTGCTGCTGGTGCTGCTGATGTTGTTGCTGCTGCTGATGTTGCTGCTGCTGCTGCTGCTGTTGCTGTGCGGCCCTTTGTAACAACATTTGTTGCATTTGCATCTGCTGTGGTTGCTGCTGCTGCCGCTGTTGTTGAGGCAGCTGCTGCTGCTGTTGCTCCCGTGCTTTCATTAGTTGAGTCTGAAAGAGTGCAGCACATAGTAGCTAAATTACTACCACCAATTAAGGAGAAAAGATGCTCCACACTGTAGCTATTGATGCAAAACAAAATCATGATTCTATAAAGCGGTTAGTTAGATCATTAAGTAACAAATCTACCTCCACAAGCGAAAAAAATGGACAACAAATTAAGAAGGTAACTTTAATTTGTAAAATAAAATATATGTTATGGACTGCGAAACTACCCAGCTATAGTGAATCTAGCACATGCAACAAGAGGTTGAAGAGTTGAATGTTACTTAACAGTAACAGAGAACGAATAAAAAGAATTGTAGTGAACCAAAAAGACCTTGCAGGCCTAGCAAACTAAACTTGGTAAGGTTCCCCATCAATTTATAGGTCACATAGGATCTCTTCATATGAAATTTCTTTGGTAGATCATTTGAAGAAAGCAAAACAGAATATAAACAACGGTGCAGCACTGTGGACACAGGAGGTGACTAAATTAACATGCCTTTGACCATTTAAAGTTTTTCCATAGAAGGATAAACAAATGCTGTAAATACTTACCTCAATATATGAAGCCGCAACATCTGAATGCTTCTCATTTGTTCTTGCTATGAATATATCCCAAAAGACTGACCACCACTCGAAAAGAAACCCACCGGGTGCATCAATTGCTGCAAGGAAGCACAGCCTAGAGAGTAAGCAGTAGTCTTTACAAACAAAAAAAAATAAAGGAAAGGTGTTGCAAAAAACATGACAAACACATACCAACTGGATCTGAAGAGACCTTCCCTTCTGCTTGGAAGGCCTTTGCAGTTGCCTGCAAATTTCTCTTCATAAAATAGTCGTATATGTAAACATCTAGCCTGTTTCACCAAAGCAGTCAAATATTTAGTCCTCAGGGTGAAGGTTAAATACATTTATGATATGCAACTATCCAATCATAACTACAATAGCGTCCGTACAAGTAGTATGACGAAGAAGCAGCTTGTGCATAAAACGTTAAGGCTTTTATGGCACGTTTATGTTGCATCAACGTATATTCATTTGTCTCTTCAGCGTCTATTTTGTCGCTTAGCAAATCATCACGTACAGTGATCCTAAATGCCAGCGTTCAGCTTTCAACATATTTTCATGCACTTGTATCCTACGCACAAGAAATGTTTTGGTTCGCTAGTTGCTTTCCACGAAACACCGTGCATATCACGGAAGCATTAGTAGCTCTAGCTCCCAGAAGCAGAACAAGATATTTCAGCTACCTAATCATATAAACCATGTGAAGCGCGAACGTGACCTCAGATCTATCCATCCGTATCTACAAGGAATCAGGTAATTCGCCGGTACTCCCTTCCATACCTACTCCCCCGGTAGCGACAAAACAATAAAAGGCTGAACGGATCGAATAAACCAAATCGTACTCCCTTGTCGCATATCCATAATAGCTAGGTCAACCGATACTACCGGTATTTCAAATCTCATCGACAGATTACGCTGGTGTGCTCAAATCCCCAAACACGGTCTCTGATATTTGGGAGAGATCACCACGACAAATCATCCCTGGAGTGTCATAACATCGGGAACCCTAAGCCACCAACTCAAAACAGTAGGTTCTCCCACTAGGGGAACAAAGCTCAAACCAAACCCGCACTAAAAAAAGAGGTCCCGCGAAACCCTAGCGGCCAAATACCGCCCACCACGGCTCTCCTCCCCCTGCTAGCTCAGTTCAAACTCCGTAGCCCCTCCCGTGACCCTAGCTCGAGTAATCGCCACCCGGAGGACGCAACAGCCAAGCACAACGCCCGCCCTGCCAACAAAACATGATTCACGAATCAACAGAATGGATACAACGGAAATCAAATCCTCACATCTTATCGGCCTCCCAGTTCGTCTGCGACATGGCTACCGTCGGCGCCCCGCCCGGCCTCCCTTCCTCTGCCGACGAGAAGAGCTAGCTCCGGCAACGCCTGGGCCACCAACGCCCACGCAGCCACCAGGCGGTGGATGGAGAGGCGAGTTGCGCGAGACGAGGAGAGGCGGAGGGGAGGAACCCGAGGCGGAACCCTAGAGGTTTGGAGGGCGGGGAGGAGGGGAGGCGGCGGCGGCGGCGAGAGAGAGATGCGCGATGGCCGGGTGAGAACTGAGAGAGCAGATTGGAAATTCGCAGTTTCAGCGGCGCGAGGTGTGCAGTGCGGAAGAGGAGAAGAAAAGGAAGGGAATAGAAACGCCAGGGGGCCCCACGGGTTACATGTTTGCCGCTACGGCTGTACGCTATTTATTACTCCTACTACTTGCCTTGCGAATTCGCTGGAAAGATGAAGAAAAAGTGCATTGCGTACGCATGCCACTATTGTACCGGAGTACAGTACATCGTTTGCATTTTCACGGGTATACCTTTGCCTACTTTGGACGTACTTCACAGTTGTTACCACTATTGCATTTTCCCAAGTTGGTCCACTGCCCACCATCGTTGACCAAGGTTGAGGTACTTTGTTGTTGAAATTTGGCACATCTGACTTTACCAGCTATGTGAGTCTGTCTTTGCATATAATGGGGTATCTTTTTATTTTTATCTTTTATTATCTATATAAAACAGATATAAATGAAACTATTGGCCTCTCTGAAGCATCCCATGGAAGTAGGGACATGATTGACCAAGTCGGCACCGAAACTGTTCATCGTGAGTGGTACTCCTCATTCCGCTCGCTAGACCATCTCAACGCATGCCTACACAGCCCGGCTTACAGTTTTAAGTAATGGATTTGTTTTTCTCACGGTTCATTTTGAAAAGGTGTTGCATTTCTCAATCATAATAACGCACTAAGGAAATCAGGAAAATATATCCAAAAAAATCAAATTGATAAAACAACCACGAGTATTTACGGATGGACGAGCAACTAGGTGGAGTTTACACAACTGGGTAGACATTGTATCCTTCACCCTGATTGGATAGTATAATTTGGTCCATTTGGAAAGAGGTGTTTTAAGGCAAAATTAACCCACTCTTGTCATTTGTCATCCTATAGCATCCTTGAAAGTCTAGGGAGTGCGTATGTTTCAAATTACCCAAATCATTCTCATATTGGTACAGTCAACCATGCAGTCTATGTTTCATGGTGCAATATTGTGGAAGCCAGTCGATTATGTGGCTGGATTTGTGGCGGTGTTAAAGGAGGTTGGTCTAGAGACGAAAGTCCATAAAAAATACTATAGTACATGGGAACATTGATAGAAGATGTGTAGCCGTGTAGGCATGTCATGAAAAGCAATCTAAAAAGATCGTTATGTAATCATCAAGTCATGAGCATGTTCGTTATTTGTATCCTACGCTTAACAACTTGGCAAGCAACTATTCCATGTTTTACATTATACTCATGTAAATTTCTCTTCATTTCAATTGCCCGTGATGAGGACATCTCGTGGAAAATGAGATGCATATAGGACCCCTTACGAAAACTTGTCCTCAAATTGTATCATATGCATCCAAATATTTAGCGTCACGTGGCCATGCAAATACATGTACACTACCATATGGCGTGACGTGGAGATTCACATTGGCACCACTCAGACAAACACAAGGTGGTTACAAATTACAAAAATATGTAACCAGGGTACAAAACTCGTGCCAGCGAGTACGAACAAGCACATTCCTTATCTTCCCTTCGAAATAGTTTCAACCAAGTTAAAACGGATTGCATCTAATAAAGCTCGTACGCAAAAATTGAAGATTCTTACTTGAGTGAGGGTCGCGTGTGTTATTCTTTTATGTAATCTGTATGTCAAATGGATCCAACCAACGAACGTATAAATAACACTTGATGATTAGACAATGTGAGTTTCTGAGGGACCAACACAAAGGAGGCTCAAAACTAAACCACGTAGTTCATATTTGGATCACAATCCTATAAAATCAAGTTAACCGAGATTGAAACAACATAAGGCCAAGAGTGTCAACGGGTATCTCAAATGCTCTAAATTCAATCTCAACACATCTTGAAATGAATTGTCGCGCAAGAACAAGGAACTTGTTTCCTCTATAGAACATCCAGGCCATTCGAGTTAGATCATTTGGTTCCAGCTCTTGGTCATATGTGTTATGCCATGTGCACTAAGTGGGTCACCTATAGTTTACATAGTATCACATCCTAAAACTTACTACACTCGCGATCCAGACTATAAATATCCATCACCACCTTCTAATTGGGGTTTTATTTGGTTTAGATCCGAAGAGATTGCCCATTTTACTAAGTTTTGTTCCTACATCACCAAATGGTTTGGGAGTTTTGCGTGTTAGTTCTTGCTCCTTTGTACATCTATAGAAATAAATATTCCATTTACTATTAGGTACACATTTGTCAATGGCATTAGATCTTCATCTAGGCTTTACTGATTATATATTGTTGCGTTCATGAAGATCGTCAACCTTGCACACAGATTGAAAGTACCAAAGAGGACAACTAGAGAGGGGGTGAATAGATGCCTAGAAAATTTAATTCTTTCCTTACAAATTTGAGCATCAACACAATAATATATGTTCTCTAGGTGAGAGTAACCTATATGATAAGATTGTTGCGGTCAAAAACCCACCGGCGAGTAGCGACGGGCAACACCGTAGAGCCGGGAGGCTTCCAGGATTGCGGTGGACCCTGGTCCCTCGGGCGACGGCCCGCAATGCCTTCTGGCACACGTCCTGGTGTTCACGAGGGCGTGCCACCTGACCTATACCTGGTCAGGAAGGTGATGGTTTGCGTCGACTAGTTTCCTGCATGGCAAACACGTAAACATTAAATACGAGCCCCGATCGGCTCTTAAGTTGTTCTGTGGATCGGCTCCAAGAGCCGATTGCCCCATGGTTCATGTTAGATTTATAATGACATGGGGATCATGCTTTATCAATATCAAGCTAAACTAATCTACGATAGTCTAGGGTTTTCACCGTATAATCGGAACATCCTATGCGTAATTGAGCCTAGCGTGATACGTAAGATGATGGAAAACCAACCCTAAAGAGGCCTAAAAACCAACGTGAAGTTGATCCCCGGAACAATCCCTCTAGAGCTTAATAAACCACACCTTACGTACTACCGGATCGTTCAACCCGTTTATAAGGCCTAACCATACGAATATCAAACCAACCATTGAAGAACAAGGAGCAACTATAACGGATTAGATCTACTAAATAACGAACAAGCAAGATGCTGCCCTTACACCTAAAATAGGTGTAAGGGCAGCTAGATATCAAGGGGTAGCGTAGCTAAACAAGTACATCGTGAAAGCATTGACGTCAACCCCAAAACACCTAAGATAAAGGTGTTGCTGGCCATCAAAAAGGCTTCAGCACGAGCAACACCACAACAACGAATAAACTGATACTGCCTAGATCGCAAGATGCGATCTAGGCAGCATGTTGCTTACCCGGGAGAAACCCTCGAAACAAGGGGTGGCGATGCGCCTAGATTGATTTGTTGTGAACGTGATCGTCCTCCTTTCTCAATAACCCTAGATACATATTTATAGTCCATAGACTTTCTAACTTGGGAATAAACCCAACCGTGTACGAGCTAAACTCTATCTCTTAATTCTAACCGACACGTAACCTACTATAATTTACAGATACACGGGCACTCTTGCCCAAACTTCTTGTACAAGGCCGGTTCGGGAATATTTTCCATGCAAATCCTCTAAGCCCATTTAATCACGGCCCATCTCCAGACTTGGTTAAATTCTGGTGATAACACATGCCCCCCTGGTTTTGGCAATGATAATTTCAAAACCACCCCGTTTTTTCTTCGTAGGGTCACGTCGTGGCAGAGCAGAACCGTCGCAGTATCCTTCATCATGATGCCTTGCCTTCTCAACTTCTCTGCACGATTTGACAGTTCTTTGGCACCACTTCCTCGGAAACTGCTGTAACATTAACTCTCCACTATATCCCCTTTTATTTAACCGCGTCGAGCGACTCGCTTCTTCATCCTCTTGCTCCGTACTAGCCGTCGGCAAAAAAAAACCCCTTCCTCTGTAGTCATGTCTTCCTCCTCCTCCTCCTCCTCTGCCTCATCTGGCCTTTCCTTCGGCTCCTCCTCCTCCAGCGAGCTAGAGCAGGAGGTCAATCTGATGGCCATCTACGAGGCTCTCGCCCCCGAGTACTGGGACGCGAGGGATTGGGACTCTTCCATCGAGTCAGAGGACGACGAGCCCCTCACCGACGGAGAAGAAGACCTCCAGTTCCTCGCCAACGGAGAGCTGGAGGCAGCAAGCGACGACGACCTCTTCTCATGGGAGGCGGACCTCCTCCTCCGACGAAGAGGAAGAAGAAGCGGAGGAGGACTCCTCCTCCTCCTCCAAGGAGTACCCACTGGCCAAGCGCTTCCGCGCTGGGTCGGATGACGATGACGATGATGACGACGAGGAGGATGAATCCCCGCCGGCGGCTTCATCAGACGGTGACGAGGACGCCGCCGGCAGCGGCTGCGGCGGCGGCGAGGATGGCGACGACGAGGGCAGCGACGGCCCTTAGATTAGGGAGTAGTGCAGGGCCAGTAGTGGTAGTGCATTAGGCATCGGATGATCCTTTTGAGAGCCATCGGCTCTTCCTTGTAAGATCTTTCTGTTAATCAATGAAGAATGTTCCTCCAATTTGGTTTTCCAATCGACCAATTCTAATCATTCCGATTGCCAAAGTAGGTCAACGCACCAAGAACCGATAGCAGCGTATCGGTCTTCCACCATAGACGCCCATACGGCCCAAATCAGTGGCCTAATTAGACAAATTCAAGTAAACATTCCTCATTCAGACTGTAACTTGATACCTGCTCATAATATTTGTAGCTCTAGAGTCGATGGCTGCGCATCGGCTGTTTTATTCTTAAGTCGATGACCGTGCATCGGCTTTGCACATATATTTCTTTCATATCGGCCGATTTCATACATCGGTCCTCATATTCCACTGCTCAAGTTGATGAAAAAAAAGTTTACTGGCCGATTTAAAATCGGCCCCCGTATCTCACCGTCCATCATCCCACATACTTGGGAAATACTTCTTGAGATGCTGGCCATTGACAACCACTGGGAAATTCACACCATCCAACTGCTCGAGCATATATGCATTGCCCTTTAGGACTTGGTCAACCCTGTACGGCCCGTGCCAATTTGGAGACCATTTACCATACGCCTTGTCCTTAGTCCCCAACGGCAATACAGCTTCCCATACCAGATCACCAACATGGAACTCCTTTGGCTTCACCTTCTTATTGTATGCACGAGCCACCTTGGCCTTGTTCTCCTTAATTTTCTCAAGTGACCAAAGTCTAAGTTCCTTCAGATCCTCAACACTATCACTCATCAGAGCTGCATACTCTTCAGTTGTTAAGTCATTCTGAAACGTGACACGTCTCGACCCAACCGTGATTTCCCAAGGTAACATGGCTTCTTGTCCATAGACCAGATGGTATGGCGAGGTTTTCACTGCTCCATGACATGACATGCGATAAGCCCACAAAGCCTCCGATAATACCTCATGCCAACGCCTAGGGTACTCGTCGATTTTTCTCTTAATCAGCTTGATAAGGCTTTTGTTGGACGCTTCAGCCTGTCCATTTGCTTGAGCATAATATGGAGATGATCGGATCAACTTAATTCCCATGCCCTCGCAGAAATCTCTGAACTCGCGAGAAACAAAAACCGAACCTCCATCGATCGTGATGGTCTGGGGAATCCCAAATTTGTGAATGACATGCTCTTTCACGAAACTGATAACATCCTTCGATGCCACAGACTTCATAGGGACGGCCTCCACCCATTTAGTGAAATAATGCGTAATGGCCAAGATCCACTCGTGGCCTTTGCTCGATGCAGGATGGATTTTGCCGATCATGTCCATGCCCCATCCTCGAAATGGCCAAGGCTTGATGATGGGGTTCATTGCTGATGCGGGTACCATCTGAATGCTCCCAAACTTATGACATGCTTGACACCCTTTATAGAAATTGAAACAGTCCTCAAGCATGGTGGGCCAATAAAACCCTGATCGCCTGATCAACCACTTCATCTTATGAGCCGATTGATGAGTTCCACGAGCGCCTTCATGTACTTCGTGTAAGAGCCGATTTGCCTCGGCTGTTCCCAAACATTTGAGAAGTAACCCTTCCAAGGTCCTGTAGAACATGTCATCTCCAGATAAGGACATACTTCATGGCCTTGTACCTTATCCGTTTAGGTGCCCCCGAGCCGGATCTTTCAAGTAATTGAAGATATCGGCTCTCCAATCATCTGGCTCCATGAAATGTATCCGGACATCGGCTCCTTCCACTTGTCTCCTTATAGCCTCGACGCCATCTCGTGCAAGATCGTTCGCCTCCGTATTCTGCGACCTCGGGACCCGAGTTGAAGTTTATGTACACGAAGCTGTGTCATCGGCTCGCGGCAATGCATCCATAACGGGAAGAGCGACTCGCTCTCACACTTGTATTCGTCCGTGAGCTGGGAGATCACCAACTTTGAGTCTCCAAAGAGTTCCACTGCTTACGCCTCGGCTTCAATTAGCAACTTCATCCCCTTACGTCTCTGCTTCATACTCAGCAACATTATTGGTGCAAGGGGTAGATAGCCTGATGGAGAAGGTGTAGGTTGCCCCCCGGGGCGACATGAGTAAGATGCCGATGCCGCAACCATCATCGCAAACTGACCCATCGAAGAACATGACCCATGCACGTATAGACAGTGCTGCTATATTAGTGTTGATTCGTTCAGCGATTAGATCGGCCAAGGCCTGTCCTTTGACTGCTTTCGTAGGTTGATATCGGAGATCCAATTCCGATAACGCAAACATCCATTTACCGAGTCGGCCTTTCAAAACAGGAGCCGACAGCATGTGCTTGATGACGTCTGATTTGCAAATGATGATGATTTCTGCCGTCAGAAAGATGTGACGAAGCTTGGTGCAGGTAAAGAATAGGCAGAGGCACAACTTCTCGATCTCCGGGTACCTCATCTCTGCATCCAACATCCTTCTGCTGAGGTAGAAAGCAACTCTTTCCATGCCATCATAGATTTGCACTACCACTGAGGCGATAGAAGTATCGGCTACTGACAGGTAAATATATAATGGCACTGTCTTCTTCGAGGCGGAACCAACACGGGCGGCTTCGTTAGATACTCTTTAATCTCATCAAACGCTCGATGTTGCTCGCTCCCCGATTGGAACTCCTCATCGGGTTTGATTTTTACCAATCCCATGAACCGCTCAATTCGTCCCGACAGATTAGAGATGAACCTTCTGACGAAATTGATTTTACCGATGAGACTCTGGAGTTCCTTCTTGGTGGTAGGTGGCTTCATTGTTCGCACTGCCTCTTGACTTTTCAGGCCGATCTCAATTCCACTTTCATGAACTAGGAAGCCCAGGAATTGACCGGCCGTCACACCAAAAGCACACTTCTTTGGATTCATTCTAAGTCCGAACTTTCTAGTTCGGTCAAAGATGCGTCGCAAATCCTCCAGGTGTCCTTCCACTGAGACAGACTTGACCACCACGTCATCAATGTAGATCTCTACCAACTTGCCGATCAGATCATGAAAGATGTAATTCATGGCTCGTTGGTACGTTGCACCGACATTCTTCGACCCAAATGTCATGACCACATACTCGAACAAGCCCACCGAACCCGGTACTCTGAAGGCAGTCTTGTGTATATCTTCCGGAGCCATGAAAATCTGGTTGTAACCGGCATTACCATCCATGAAGCTTAAAACCTTATGACCAGCCGCTGCATTGATCAACGTCTCAGCTACCGGCATAGGGTACTCATCCTTCGGAGTGGCTCTGTTGAGATCGCGAAAATCTATGGCGACGCGCCATCGGCCGTCCTTCTTCTCCACGAGTACGATACTAGATATCCACTCAGCATACCTGCATGGCCTGATGAACCCGGCGCTCAACATCTTCTCAATCTCCTTCTTGACTTCTTCTAGAATTTCGGCCTTCATCTGCCGTGCTCGTTGCTGGAACGGCCGAAATCCTTTCTTAAGAGGTAGCCGATGCTCAATGATGCTCCTGTCTAGCCCGGGCATCTCTGTATAATCCCAGGCAAAACAATCTGGGTACTCTTTCAACAAAGCTATCATCAGGCCCCTCAGATGCGGATCTAACTTTTTGCTGATAAATGTTGGTCGTGGCTTATCCCCAGGACCAATGTCAATCTCTTCTAGCTCATCAGCTGACGTAAACCCATACCCTAGCTTTTCGTCGCCTGTTAGATCGACGTTGAACACAGGCAGAACGTATGGCGAGGATAATTTTGGCCGATTGCTGGAATCGGCCTCCATGTTGATTGAATTGCTCAATGAAGGTTTACAACTTGTATGTGCTCCCTTACAGGAGGAAGCCTCCCTACCACGACTACGTGACACTACAAGAAAAGTTGCCATGGCCGACGAAGTTGAAGTCGCGCCGTGGTTGCTGGTGTACCATGGCCGACGATTTTGGTCCCTCCGTGGTGCATGTCAAAACTTTTTTTTTCTCGTTTTTGAGGCCACCTAGCCCGACGAAAGCGGCCAAAACGTCGCGTATGGTGGCCCGGGACGTGGTGCATCGCGAATTCTCGGGTTCGCCGACCGAGTCAACGCAAATCCGCACCGCCGAGGGATGTAGGGCCCAGATGGCAGCCTCTCTGGCATTGTTTTTTTTCTCGATCGCGCCATCTCGTTTAACGTTCTCCGATCGAGCCGTTTACGATGCAGGATCATGGGTCCCGCATGTCATCCTCTATGAACCAAAATTCTTTCTATTCTTGGATTTTTTTGACCCCACGATTTACGGCTACTTCCTTTTTCTTTTGATCCCTTGCCGCCTTGGAAACGTTGAGACCGCTGCTGCTAAATGGGACCCGCATGTCATCCTCTATGTGCAATCAACTTTCTTTTCTTGGAGTTTTTTTGGCACCTCAAATTTGGTCACTTGCCTTTTTCTTTCGATCCCTACCGCCTCTCAAACGGTGATACCGC
>NC_061513.1:170310654-170386894 GCF_022539505.1 Lolium rigidum | reverse complement strand
TCCTCCAGGGAGGTGTCGTAGGGGTTCGGGGGCGGGACGTACGCACACGGGGTCGTAGGGGTCCCATCCCGCCGGGATCTGATCGCCACCGGCGCGCAGCGCTTCCTGATGCACCGGCGGCGGCGGCGGCTGCGGCGTCGTCCGTCGAGGGGACGGGGCCGAAGATGGAGGCGTCGCGCTTCGAGCCAACCTCGACGATGGGATTGGCATTCTCCTTGTCCATCTCTCCGGCGGAGGAAGAGGAAGAGGAAGAGGGAGAGGGAGAGGGTTTTTGCTTTGGAGAAGATGATGGGACGTGGGAGAGAGTTGGCGATGCGTGAGCGAGTGAGAGTGACAGAGACAGGGGGAGGAGGCGTCTATAAAGGCGAGGGGTGGTTAATGCGACCCGCGTCCTACGCGTGCACATGTGCACGTCCGCACGTCTTGGACTCTCGCAACGCGACACGCGTCCACGATTGCACGTCTCGACTTCTCCACCGCGACCCGCGTCTACGCGTCAACAATTGCACGTGTCCTCGAGTCTAACCCCGGAAATTTAGATATACTCAGTATACCCTCGAGTCTTATACTAGCATTTTTTGTGTGCTCAATTTTCCCCTCGAGTGCTAATATCGGCTAGTGCAATATACTCGGTTTTACCCTCAAGTGGCTGGTCAACACGGAGAGTCAACAAATGGGATTAACTAGTTAAATGAGTCATTTAATGTGCAAAAAAATCCTAAAAAGAGTGGCACTTACTCATGGAGTCTTTACCACAAATTGACACTTCGCAAATCATAGATAAATCATAGATAAATCAAGTTTTACCACAAATTGCCACTTCTCAAATCACCTAGTAGCTATGAAGGTGCATGGTTTTCCACAATAAGCCCTTCCCAAAACAAGCCTTCCCCAAATCATACTTTGTCTAAATGAGGCCACAATTCTCACACTGATGTATATTGGTATTGCAAATAGTTTGAGGTAGGCCAAGATGGGTTTCATTGTACAAAACACGCATTTTCCATTTTTTAAATCTCATATTTGAATCCCTTAGTCTATTTACTACTCAGGTGCCCTTGGTTTCTTGATAGTACTCGGTTTTGCCCTCTCTCTTCACAAATTCTCGCAGACGTGCATCATCGCTCTGATTGGTCTAGCCCATGTCACGCGGATCGTGCCCACCGACCGTTGATCGTATGATATAGGGAACTGAGCGTGATAACCCCTCTCTCTCCGTTGGCGGTTAATTAGCTTGCTCGAAGGGCGGTTTTCTGTATTATTTTTCACGCGCTAAAAATTATAAACTGTTTTAGGCGTTATTTTTCACGCAAAAAATGATAAACCATCACCGATTTGTTGTTACCATTACTTTTCACGCAAAAAAATGATAAACCATCACCGATTTGTTGTTGCCATTACTTTTCACGCAAAAAATGATAAACCATCAACAATTTGTTGTAGCCATTACTTTTCACGCAAAAAAAATGATAAACCATCACCGATTTGTTGTTGCCATTACTTTTCACGCAAAAAATGATAAACCATCAACAATTTGTTGTAGCCATTACTTTTACGCAAAAATGATAAACCATCAACAATTTGTTGTTGCCATTACTTTTCACGCAAAAAATATGATAAACCATCACCGATTTGTTGTTGCCATTACTTTTCACGCAAAAAATGATAAACCATCAACAATTTGTTGTAGCCATTACTTTTCACGCAAAAAATGATAAACCATCAACAATTTGTTGTAGCCATTACTTTTCACGCAAAAAAATGATAAACCATCAACAATTTGTTGTAGCCATTACTTTTCACGCAGAAAAACCTAATTTGTTACAAAAGCTGGTTTCAAAGTGAGACCTAACCAAGTTTGGCATACATGATGGCATACCTATAACAACAAGGAATATCTAAAAGGGAAAGTTTCGTAAAATTTAGGGTGAAAATGATGCCATACATGATGTCAAGTTTCGAGGTTTTGACCTGAAAATCAATTGGGTATTGTAAAGGGAAATAAAAAGTTCGAAAATGTAAAAACGAAACAATCTATCTATCTATGTATAGAAGATCAAGTTCGTATGAAATTTGAGGTTATTTAGAGAAGGTAGAAAAAATCACCTTGTTAGAAAAGCTGGTTTCAACTGAGACGAAACGGCATGCGCTTAAGCAAAGTGATTTTTTCGAACATCTCCAAATGACCCCAAATTTTCCATACATTATGCCATACGTGTAACAACAAGGAACCCTATCTAAAAAGTGTCAAAAAAGTTTGCCCAACCGTATAGCTCTATCAAAAAGAACCTCACCATGGCGCTAGTATAATTTTGGGATAGTTACAAACTTTCGTTACCTAACCTTCAACATGAAACTTGTTTCAAATTCATTTTGGCCTACAAGAAACAAATCCCAACTTGATTCGAGCACCACAGACCTCCAAACGATGCCGATGCCGATATCGGCATGGTCGAACGGCTATGCTCGCCGCCATCGGCTAGGGTCAACGTCTGGATGCACCCTCAATCCCGTCCCCTCATTCGATCACCGACACACCAGAGATACCGCCGAGGCCAATGCCGAACGTACATGCCGATGCCAATGCCGATCATGCATGCACGCCGCCGTGGGCACGGCCACGCCGACCCGCTATGCCGGACGCCACGACCGCCGCGAGGGCTTTCCCTTCGCCACCACACTCTCCTAGCACCCACCTATACACGCCGAAAGGAGAGACACTAGTTTTCTCTACATTGCTCGCGTTCGTGTCCGACACGGTCAGTCAAAGTTTTGAGGTGGTCGTCGATGTCGTCGACCATTTCTTTCTTCTTTGCATGGTTAAACGCGTCTAGTTCATATCTATCTAATGCGTCCGGTCTCGCCTCATGCAGTTCTTTGTGGACGTCGATCTCATCTCGGCACCCCGCATGCCACCTCCTCCGTGCCATCGCTGTAGAGCTCCGTTTAAAAATCTAATCCTACCCGTGTATTGCCCCTTGTATCGGCGTCATGGCCGTACTTGTCATTTGATATACCGAAGCCCCACTCGTTCGCGTTTTGGTCGTGGATACAGCGATGCTTACGGCCAAACAAAGATGGATGGTCCGACGTGTCTTTGCAGGCTCTACGTGGCCCCACTAGTCGAAGATAACGGTCAACCGTCGGGCAACCGGCCGTTACATCACGTGTGATGGTTTCGGCATAAACGCTTGGGTAAAACCGAGGAAAAACTAAGGAGCCGGGGAAAACTGAGCACAACTAAGGACCCGAGGGCACGAAAATAGAAATCCCAATTAAATACTATAGTAACTTTATCTTATCATAGCATGCATTGTCATGCCCTCACAATAATCAATTGCCCAACTGTAATTTATTCACCCGATGACAAGGTATTAACTTATCAATGCCTACGTATTGTAGACTAGGATTTCGTTGGAAGTAGAGGGCAAGTAGATCTCGAAGGTTTCAAGCCGAAAAGTACTCGACGATTAAGAAACTAGGGTTATGTTGACAATAGATTCGATCCTTCTTTGTCCCTCGACTCCCCTTATATAGGAGGCGGAGCCGAGGGATTCGTAATACACAAGTTACGTAGTCCGGGAGGGTTTCCAACCCGTCCCGCAAGATTACAAGTAGTACTTCCTAATACAACTCTAGCTTTCCTTAATAATAACTTGGGCTTCCGAATCTTCTTATTCTTCGAGTTATGGGCCTTCAGTAAACCCCGGGTACCATCTTCGGCAGGCCCATTGGGGATGCCTATGTCGTAGCCCTCGAGATTTTGCTTGAATCGAAGAATCGTGGAAAATCTCCAACTTTAATCATTCAATAACTCCGCTAAATTTATCACATATCTTTGGATATGCAATTATATATTGTACAGGGATGATGGTAGTTGGGCCTAGTTCATCCGACGGATCGGGTACTAGTTAACCGCTCTAGTGGCAATCCGCAAAAACCTACTTCAAGATCACGTCCCCGGACATGATCTCGGGATACCGGTGTAAACTTCGACAGGTGCCGCTTAAGGTCTTACCATTCCGTCGAGTCCCGGCCATTTTTTATTGGGTACCTAACGCGTCCGTTAGGATTTTTCTTCGTATCTATTGATACGGAAAAAGTAGAAAACTGACGTCAGAGACAGCGCCACGCCGCTCAGAACGGATCTGGGGACTTACCTTCGCAAAATTTTGCGGCATTCAGAGATTATTCGCAATTTTGGCGCTCTGAGAATATATTGTCGAGTGCTTTTTCAGCTGTTGGAATAGCACATTTTATTGAGTCAACAGATGACTTATCTTGCCCTCCCGATGGGAGTATATGCAGAGTTATTTGTATAACTCGAAATATGCTCACTTCTTCTTTTGTTTATAATTTCATCGGGCACGCGAACAGCGTTCCCGATGGGAGTAGCTCCCGAGGCTACAGCCCAAGGACTAGTGCTTGGTTGTAGGCTCAGCGACTTTAATGCCTCATGTCGCTATATTGTTATTTTTTCTCGAACTTCTCATATCTATCTAGGTGCGCGACCAGCGCTCCCGATGGGAGTAGCTCCCGAGGCTATGAACAAATGCTTGCATTTGGTCATAGGCTCTCGCCATTTCTATTTTGTCATACTCGAGTTTTTCTTTTTTCTAAAGTAGCCCCCGAGCATTTGAGCAAAAACTTGTATTTGATCAAAGGCTTCTCGAAATTACCAATAGTCTTTGTCTGCCGCCAATTTCATTAATCGTCATAGCCGAAATTTTTCCTCTTGGCAAGGTGACATCATCACTGACGATAGCCACGATCACTATATCGGGAAGACACGAGTACTGCTCTCTCTCTGCCTTGCGGGCCCAAAATCATTATCAGGTTGACACGTCGTGCAAGTGGGGGACACACGTCTCCACTTTTCTGGCGCACGCACTGTAGCGCCTGTTCCTTTCCTTCATATTGAAATTACGTTTTTACCCCTTTTCCATGTGTACATCATCCATTGCAAGATTTCTCCATCCAACGGTGCGTCGATTCGCCGCACCCCTACTTAAGGTCATTGTCTTCCTCCGTTCGCACTTTCACTCGAGCCGCACCTCTGCTTTCCTCTCGCGAAAAATCCCCCTTGCGCCCATCACTTCTTGAGCTCAACCACGCTCGCACCTTTCTCCTACACCATTGTTGATGCCACCGCGCGCGCGGCTCACTAGGCACATCACTCCCGGAGTCGAAGATGGCGGCGGAAGATCTGGGGAACACCGAGTGGGAGAGATCCAAAATCTCCACCCAAGACATCAACTTGCTGAAGAAACTTGGGATCAGCAAGAAGAAGGACTCGCTGCGCTTCCCCAGCGAGGAGAGCTATCCATCTCCTCCAATCGAGTACCGGGTCCGTTTCGTTGACCACCTCATCCGCGGTTTTCCTCCCCTATTCACGATTTTCTCGCGTGGGTTGCTATTTGTATATGGATTGCAACTTCACCATCTCACCCCCAACTCCATCCCGCACATCTCTATTTTTATCACTCTTTGCGAGTCTTTCCTTGGGGTCCAACCGAACTGGGCTCTCTGGAAACGTATCTTTCTTCTCCGCCGCAATGGCTCCACCAATGTCGCCTATAACATAGGTGGCGTTGTTATCTGCGTCCGCCCTGACGTCGAATACTTTGACGTCAAATTCCCTGACTCAGTTCAAGGGTGGCGCAAAAAATGGTTCTATATCCACGAGGAAAGCCATGGCTCGGTGGAAGACAACATTCCCCTTTCGATGGCAATGAAAAATCTGACGCCTCCGGTCCTGGGATGCAGAGGCTACCGACGAAGAAAAATCGGCGACAGAGGCGCTGATGACACGCATCCACCAGCTTCAAAATACCCGTGGACAAGAATTGTCGGGTATCCAAATCACGGCGTATTTCCTTAGGATTAGGGTGCAGCCTCCCGCAAGCTCGCAAAAACCCCTCTCGGATGTATGCCGGCGACAAAGATGTGGATCTCCCGTCGGTAGATTTGTCGGTCAAGGACTTAGAGAAACTTGTCTCGAAAAATCTCGTCGCTTAGCAAGAAAGACACCGTCCCGTCATCTTGCCGTGTGACACCATATAGCGCCACCAACGCGCTCCCTCAGTAATTTTTGCTTGACTATATTTTTTGTCGACTACTATTTTTGCCGACATCCCTTGCATAACTTCTTGTCGACATTCTTTGTCTTTGTAGAATCATCCAGCTCTAGTTTCTCTTCCTCCCCTTCCCGAAGGTGGAGAAGTCGAAGAACGGGCTGTTGTCACCGACGACAACCAAGGTACTTCCCGCCCTGAGAGTGAAATCGCGGGTTCTCAAAAATCCGCGGCATCCTCTGAAAAGGAAGTTGAATCCGAGGCTACCGCATCGACACACTCTCCTCCCCAGCTGCTTCTCCAAAGAACAAGAGAAAAATGGACGAGGTTGTCGATTCCGGCACCTCCAAAGCCGCCGCATGTCGTGTCGAAGAAGTTATTCCTGATGCTGAAAGGAAAACTTTCAATCCTTATGAAGATGCTCTTGTCAGCCCGTAAGTTCTTGCTGCTCTTTGTTGTTTGTTCTCGATATTTTTTCTATATTGTTTCTTATCTTGTCGGTTGATTTATTGTAGTGGCGACGAGGATGAAAATACACCTATTGACGCAACTCGCTCGAACGAGTACGTCCCGTACTTTAGTTGTCTCCGAAGCTCAACTCGATGGGGACGAAACTTCGCCTCCTCAACAAGACACGAGCATCCAACTCCAGCCATGAGCCCCCGAGCCTCTTCACCAAAGAGAGCTAGGGTAGAACCAGCCAAGGAGCCTATCCCGTTAACCGGTAGTTCTACGACTCCTTCATTGGATGACGTAAGTTTTTCACTCTTTTTCTCGTACGTTCCGAGCATTTCAGCACTTCTCTAGCTCCCTTTGTTTTTTGCTAAGTGCCGTCGAATTTTCACTTCCTATATTGATTTCTCTTTCCCTTTGATCTTCTCTTCAGCCTTTGATGAAAGAATTTCTCCGTCTCGGTACCCAATTCGTCGGGTACCGTGACCATGCCAAGAAGTTTGAAGGTACTATTTTTTATCTGCCTCTTCTGCTGAATATACTCCATTATTTTGTCATAACATTTACTATCGTTTATTATGCCAGAAAATCTTGCGGAATCCACCAAACGCGTTGACGCTCTTGCTATCAAGTTGGAGCAAAGCGAAAGAGCTCGCAAGAAAGCTGAAGCAGATGCTGCCGCCGTCGAAGATCTTCGAAAAAGACTTCATGACGCGGAAACTTCTTTGAGCGACAATATAGTCTCGTCAGACCTGCTCGTGAAATAGAAATTCTTACTCGCTTGGAGTCGCAGAGTCGACGTTTTGTTAGTAAGTACTCATATCTCTTCTATTTCTTCGGATCATCAAATTCTTCTTGTCTCGCTTTTCTCTGACAAGATTTTTTGTGACTCACTTAGGGAAAACGCAGCAAGATTATGATCTGGAGAACCCTGAAGGTGATCGCCTTCTCGACGCTCTTTCCCTCCTTAAGATCCACGGAGATGAGGCGCGTGAAGGTCTTGCCGATGCCGTAACAGTGTCCGTCGCGGCTGTTTCCTTACTTCTTCCCAAAGAAGGAAGAACCCACGCCTTTCTGTCGCTCTCGCCAAATGCTTCAAGTCTCAAGAAGATCTTGGGCTCAAACTTCGCCAAGAAGGTTTGAAAGTTGGCGTTGAAGGCACTATCGCCTTGGTCGCTGACAGCCAGCAAGATGTCGACTGGGCAAGAGTTGGCGACACGAAGGAGATAGAAACCAAGAGGTGGTAGTCGTTGATTAAGGCTGCCATGCCAAATTCAAAGAAAATCCTCGCCTACCTCGGATGTGATGACCCACAAGTATAGGGGATCGCAGCAGTCTTCGAGGGAAGTAAAACCCAAATTTATTGATTCGACACAAGGGGATGTAAAGAATACTTATAAGCCTTAACAACCGAGTCGTCAATTCAGCCGCACCTGGAAAAGCACTAGCAACAGTGGGTGATGTGAAAGTAGCAAGTGATATGAGAGCAGTAGTAACAAGTAATACGAGCAGCGATGAATAGTAACACGAGAGCAATGGCACCAGAAGATAGTTGATACTACTTCCAATGACATGTAGAACGAGTATATAATGATGAAAGATGGACCGGGGTTCCCAGCTATCTACACTAGTGGCAACTCTCCAATAACAAGTGTTGGGTGAACAAATTACAGTCGGGAATTGATAGGATTGAAATAGCATTAAGACAAAACATCAAGATCATTAATCATGTAGGCATGTTTTCCAATTATAGTCGTACGTGCTCGCAATAAGAAACTTGCACACCATCTTTTGTCCTACCAGCCTGTGGCACCCCCGGGATCAGGGTTAGACAAATACCAGATCTTCATCTGACATAAGCCTAACCTAGAGCTCGAGAGGCTACAGTGAGAGAATCGGTAACACAACAGTGACTCTACGACTCAAGAAGTAATACAAGCTCATAACTGAGCGAAGAACCAAAGTATTACAAGCAGAGGTCACTGACCTGACATACATCAATCAACGGAAGCGAAGTTATGCTATTAGACATAGCAAGATAGCAAAACTAAGAGCGAGGCCAGGAGCATAACGGCGACGTCCCAGCCCATAGATTCCAGGCTGCCACCTGGGAACCCCAAGCTACTCGTCGATGTCGACTAGAAACCACCATCTGTTGGAGCGACTTTGTCTGAAACAAAAGCATGCAAAGCTGAGTACAGGGACTCAACAAGACTTAGTACAACCTTTTAGCAAAGCGGGTATGCGGGCTTTCTGTGGAGCTTCTTTTGCGTAAAGCCAGTTTTCCTTTGTAAGACAAGAGGGAGAAGAAGTTCGACTACTCAGAATCTTTAAAAGGGAAAGGAGAGCGATAACTCTATCTCTATTGATCATCATATTGTATCCACCAATCTTCATCATCTCGAACCACTATCCTCGGATCACCCCTCAACACCCGGAGAAGGTATCCGTAAACACACATTGATTGCAAAGTTTTACGATCAGGTTCATGTTCTCTATGATCACAGAATCCATTCCCAAGTCGTCCGTAACCGTGGACACGGCTTTTCGAAAAGATTCATAACCCTGCAGGGGTGCACAACTTTACCCACACGTGCCAACCGACTCTTAATGCCAAGCTATTAGCTCTCTTCCTTGGAAAGTCGGCGAGAGGGTGGTCGACCACGACCTTTACCTTGCTCGTCGCCGAGACCATGAGTCACGCGCTAAGGATTGTTCCGCCGTAACGGGTCAAGTCCCGAAGTCGGTCCTTAACGATGTGAGGCGAGGTGGGTTTCCCAGTGGACTCTATCCCCAGCCACCACGGCCACGCGTACCTACTCGTATGCTATGCACCTTTTCACAAACATTTTTGATGCATATGTCCAAATAACACGCAAACTATGTGACTCATGGAATCTACTAGGCAAGTTAGTGAGTCGAGAGGGTACCATAATAGGGCCTCGCGTGGTTGTACGCTCAGTCTGGGTTCAAGAGGCGAGAACTCGGTTCCTATGGTCGGCAGAAACGAAACAACCCACCACATCCCAATGTGGCCTCTCGTCTGAGCCTTTAATCATGTTTATCAACATCTCTATACTTACCACGTCAACTGTCATGCTACTTTCATTCATTGTAAGGCTCCAGTCCGAAGATCGGAGTTGCAGCATAACAAACTAAGCATGGCTAAGCATAAATATATAAAGGCTCTAGCCATGCACACATGCCAAACCTAGTTATGCTAGGAGCAGTGGATCAGGATATATGAGGCTACAAGGGTGGAACATGCAATAGATAGGATAACTCTACCTATCGATAAAAGACAGTTGAATCGTATGCAATATGTAGGAATCAGAGTAAAAGCATTTCGAAATCATATATGAACCAGGCTAGGGCTTGCCTTTGTCCCTGACAAACCAATATGGATCTTCGGGCATCCCATGCTTGACTTGTTCGTCGGTGGACGATTATTGATCTGCGTCGTTGTCGATCTTCATCGTCTCAGCGAATTGCTCTATCGATCGCGAAGAAGCAAATACCGGAAAGGTAAAGAACAATCAACACATGGCATCGATGCAATACGCATACAAGGATGATGATATGACATGTTAATATTAAAGAAAATGATCCTATAACATGTTCATCAATTTAAATAGGGTTGGAATGCATAATACTTTGCAATTCCATAAACCCCGCATATTAACGAAGAGGGTTCATTTGTTCTTCTATTAAGGACAGGGTTCAAAGTTGTTCAACAATGCATGCTTTTGATACTAAAGTGTAGATCTTATTTTTCTGAAGATTTTGATATATTATACACATTTTTCTGATTTAAAATGGAATACTTATGAATTTTACAAGTTTTAACCAAATTCTGGAATTTCTGGAAAATGTTAAATCTCCGACACATGTGCCCACCGTCGGGATTTTATTCATTTAAAGTGAATTTCGGAAAAGATTAAAACTCGACTAGGGGGCCCACCTGTCTATCCATTTACCAAAACATAAAATAAAAAGAAAAGGGCCGCTGGGGCCCAATGGGTCAACCGCCGCTGGTCAACCCGACGGCGACTGGCGCCGGTGAGCGACGGAGGCGGCGCTCCCGTGCCCCCCTGGACGCGCGGGATGGCGCGTTCGACGCGCACGGGCACGGTGAGGCTGACGATGGTGGTGCCGCGACCATCTGGTCGCCGGAGCGGCGCCGGCGACGAGGCCGAGCGGCAGCCGACGGTGGCGCAAGACGCGACGACGACACAGGGCGGTAGGGAGAGGGACGAGAGGCGCGAGAGAATCACTAGCTCACCAGGAGCGCGACGGGCTAGACGGCAGGGTCGGAGGAGGCCTGCAGGCCCCGCGGCGGTCGCCGGAAGCTGTGCCGGCCTCGGAGAAGACGAGGTCGGGGCGGCCGGTTGGAGCCTCCCTCGTCGATTCCTTCGACGGGGTGGAGCAGCGAGGAGGAGGCGGAGCCGATGGTGGTGGCGGTTGGGTGCGGGGGTGGCCGGAGCGACGGCGACGACGAGCGCCGGTCGGGGCCGGGGTTTGCTCGGCCGCGCGCGCGCGGGAGAGAGAGGAAGAGAGGGCCAGGGGGAAGAAGATAGGGATGAGGGGGAGGCGCGCGGGGGAGAGGCTCAAGGACATCTCCTCGTCGAGGAGGCGACCGATGAGGTGGCCGGCGCCGGCCTCGCGTCGGCAGGGCACGCAGGTGCCTCGCCTCGGCAGAGGTAGAAGACAAGGGCAAATTTGCCCATAAGCCCCTGCCTTTTTCTGTTTTCTCGTGGAAACTTTAAAACATGGCTAAAAACAATAGTATTTTGCTATTTGGCAACCTTTTGGAGTTCAAAAATAACTCTAGACTTTATGTAAAATAGTTAGTGGCCCTTCTAATTAAATTTTAGGGTCCAACTGTTTGGTTTGAAACATTTTGAGAGGATTTTAAACGGAGAGGAAATTTCACACATTAGGGTTTCCACTTTATTTGAAATGCAAATTTTTCTTAATGCATTTTAAATGATGCTCATGAATGCACAACCAACCCTAACTAGGGTTTTCTAAAACAGGGATGTTACAACTCTACCCCCCTTACAAGAATCTCGTCCCCGAGATTCCTAAGGTAGGAAAAGAGAAGGTAACAAAGAGTACACCGGTCTTCAACGAGCTTGTCGATACCACACCGATCTTCTTTGTTGAGGAAGTTGATCCATGACACCATGAATAAGTTGACCCACAACACCATGAAGAACTCTTCATTTTGCTTTCTTCACTAAGGGAAAGAGGTAATGGCACTAGACGATGGATCTTCACAAAGATCGAGTATCTCATGGTCAACTCATGGAAGGAGTGTTTAAAAACATCTCTTGAGTTAACAAACATGAAACACATCAAGGTAACGGCAGAGACATGAGAAGTTTCAAATTTTGGTAGATAACTGCTCCACGCTTTAGAAGAATACGAAGGAACAAGGTAACGAAGAGTTAAACTGCCTTTGATATCATAACGAGGCACTCTTAGAGAGGGCGACTCGTGGAAGCACAAATTATTATCCAACCATAGCAACTTTGGATTTAAGAATCATAGTCACTTTTCCGGCATGGGTACATGAAACAATTAGAGTCTACTCAAAAGGTTGGGGCCTAGATGATCGATGAATTCACACAATGTGTGAATTAATTAGAATTTCAGGTATTAACCAACGGAAAGGGAAGGGTACTGGCTAGAGAAGTGGCAAGGATCCGCGGGAAGTGAAATTTCTTCGAACAAAGTTGTTGTCACCGGAGAAATGATTTCGAGGGATTGACCGAGAGACATTTAGCAACACTGCTTATGATGTTCTCCATGATGTTCTAGACACCAATATTAGGCTATTGAATAGCCTTCAATAGGTCATCAACCGGAGGTCAAGACTTCAGGATTTAAAAAGCATCATAAGGGCAACTCCTAGAATAAGTCACACAAGATCCTTATGGAGAGTGGTTATTCTTGATGATTCAAGAGATTATGACATTAGGCATTCCGACTAATTGTGTTAACCACGACATCAATCTTGCCGGATTTCTAAAGAGACCTATGTCGAAAATCCTTGAGAAACACTAACCATCATTGCCGCTTGAGATTCAACTTAGATTAGGTGTAAAGATATTTCAGACTCAGCATGTCCAATTAAAAAAAATTCAATAGTTACCACCAAGGTAAAGTCGATAGATTCTCAAGATATGGACCACAATGTCAAGCTCCCAAAAAAAATTGAGCTAGATTGCGTAAACCATGTGATTGCGACTGCAAAGGCAATTGCACGCATATGACTTGCAATGTAACACAAGTGAGTCCTGGTGGGGACATCAAAGAGGATATTGAAGTTCTTAAGCTTCTTCTCTTTCTTGAACAAATCAGTCAACGACTTAGGGTGCATAGAGTAACGTTTCAAGGAATGGAGGTAACAACCTTCCATCACAAGAATACTTCGCACATGCCTGAACGACTTGTGATGATTCCTGAGGATAACAAAGGGAACTCGACTCAGATCCACGTCGACATCTTTCAGCGAGTGCACGTGAACTAGAGAACGTCACTTCCAACATCCAGAACACATACTTCATGATAACACGAATATGGTTCTCAAAAGCTTCCAACATTAGTGCCAACTGTTCAATATGAATCTCTTTAAACATGGAGGAAATAAGAATGTCATCGATGGGCTCAATAACAAACTTATCAAGATACTCCAATGAGAAACTCATATTTTGCATGAACGAGGCAGAAATATTGGTCAGACCAAAGGACATGAAGGTATACTCAGACGAGACACCATGAGTACAAAGATCATCAAGATAATCCTTGGAACTGGGTTTGATTTGACGATAGCCCAAACTCAAATCAAAGATTTGGGAAGACATCATATCCATAAAGGAGATACTTCCTGACTTCAACACGAACAAAACTAGACATCCCATTAAGAAGGAACAAAGTGGAATAGAGCATTTGCCTTTCAACTCTCCAAGTTGTTGATTAAGCTCAACCAATTAGTCCTGGATATCAAGTACAGTTTCTTGGAGAAAGGAGTAGTTCATAGACTAACTTACTCATGAACTCGATAACACGGTCATGTGGCAACATGGCGATACTTCTAGAAAGACAACTAGAATATCACAAACCACCGGTATATCACTGAATTCAAGAGGGAAGTTTGCTTTACAAAGCAAACGATATGGTCTTGAGAGCTTTGGAATGAACCTAACTCTTTGACCGAAGATGTGCCAGAATAAACGGACTTGGAAACATCATCAACTTCGCTTAGTAATTGGCGAACCAATCCTACTAAGACTGACACAAACATTCTTGGATTTCAAAGAAATAAGAATTGCTAAGAATCTCGGATAGCCACATCAATAAGTACACCCCAACATTCCCAAGCACGGACATCTCGGAGAAAGGGCGAGTAAAGATGTGCAAGAGAATCACTTCATCAATAAGGCCATGATACACAACACGACCACATGATATAGAAGAGGGTTATACTCTAAGGTAGAATAGAACAAAAGCTAATGAAGCCTCTTAATTTGCGGATTACAATACTTTGACCAAGTCCAAGAAATGGACGAGGTACTGGAGTTTGTTTCTCCTGACATACTGAAGTGGAATGTCTTGATGAACCACAAGAGTAATATACACCGGAGAACACCAATGCACATTTACAACTTGGCTGATAGCTAGTAGACAAAGGTCGGAAAGCAACTAAAGAGAAAGAACACTATCAGGATCAGAATTCCTGAGAGGTAGATGCACAAGTTAACACTCTTGGGAAACTCGTGCTGAAAAGGGAGGTGTGGCAGAGTCACATACATAGATGCGAGACTCACAAAGAGCAATCTTGTCGTGATCCATTTGGTTCGATGAAAGAACCTCTGCGATAGCTAGTGGAAAGGAAAGATCTTTATTGCCGTAATTCAACACGACAATAACCACAAGCTTGAAGGATAGCTTGATTTGAATTTAGCCATCCCGATGTAATGTTTGAACATTAACACTAGTGTTTAATGGCATGGATCTTGGGTTAAAGGCCAGCTTCATGTACTAAGATTCAGTAAAATCTCGCACAATCGGGGACCTTCGGTTCAAGTCCAAGGGTTAAAACCCGAGAAAGAAGTAACTACTAGATGAGTGACACAGAGGACACTGCAAGGTAGTAATCACAAGGTAACTTTCAAGAAGCCATACCTAGCTTCAGAAGTATCCAAGAAAAATGAAAAGGAGACATCCAAGGTGAAAGAAAACCTCGAAGCCTAGAACAGAATTTTGGGAAACCCACAAAATAGAGAGATCATGATGGAAATGGTTCTCTTTATTAGGACAAAACACGGAGGATGCATAGAACATACACGACTGAAATTATGATGGAACGATAGCTAGCTCTCTCTGAAATCAAGAGAAAGAAAAAAACTCGAAACACACGCACACAGCATTCTCTAGAGTCGTGCAAACTTAACAATAGGTCAACTGGTTAAGAATCGACCTGCCCTTCAGGCGCCTAAGTTTTGAAAGACTAGAACAAATAGAAATACTTTCAAATCAACACAAGGTAAGACACCTTAGAGTTAGAGCGATACCAGATAAGGAGTAAAAGGAATCCTAATCAGATTTTCGCAAATACTTTTAGCTTTCAATAGTTTTCACAAACACTAGACTCAACATCGACCAGTAGAAAGGGTTTTCCTACAGGCAGTCCTGCTCTGATACCAAAACTCGTGGCACCCTCGGGATCGTGGTTAGACAAATACCGCATCTTCATCCGACATAAGCCTAACCTAGAGCTCGAGAGGCTACACCGAGAGAATCGGTAACACAACAGATGACTCTACGACTCAAGAAGTAATACAAGCTCATAACTGAGCGAAGAACCAAAGTATTACAAGCAGAGGTCACTGACCTGACATACATCAATCAACGGAAGCGAAGTTATGCTATTAGACATAGCAAGATAGCAAAAGGCCTAAGAGCGAGGCCAGGAGCATAACGGCGACGTCCCAGCCCATAGATTCCAGGCTGCCACCTGGGAACCCCAAGCTACTCGTCGATGTCGACTAGAAACCACCATCTGTTGGAGCGACTTTGTCCGAAACAAAAGCATGCAAAGCTGAGTACGTGGACTCAACAAGACTTAGTACAACCTTTTAGCAAAGCGGGTATGCGGGCTTTTTGTGGAGCTTCTTTTGCGTAAAGCCAGTTTTCCTTTGTAAGACAAGAGGGAGAAGAAGTTCGACTACTCAGAATCTTTAAAAGGGAAAGGAGAGCGATAACTCTATCTCTATTGATCATCATATTGTATCCACCAATCTTCATCATCTCGAACCACTATCCTCGGATCACCCCCTCAACACCCGGAGAAGGTATCCGTAAACACACATTGATTGCAAAGTTTTACGATCAGGTTCATGTTCTCTATGATCACAGAATCCATTCCCAAGTCGTCCGTAACCGTGGACACGGCTTTTCGAAAAGATTCATAACCCTGCGAGGGTGCACAACTTTACCCACACGTGCCAACCGACTCTTAATGCCAAGCTATTAGCTCTCTTCCTTGGAAAGTTGGCAGAGGGTGGTCGACCACGACCTTTACCTTGCTGTCGCCGAGACCATGAGTCACGCGCTAAGGATTGTTCCGCCGTAACGGGTCAAGTCCCGAAGTCGGTCCTTAACGATGTGAGGCGAGGTGGGTTTCCCCAGGGACTCTATCCCTAGCCACCACGGCCACGCGTACCTACCTGTATGCTATGCACCTTTTCACAAACATTTTTGATGCATATGTCCAAATAACGCGCAAACTATGTGACTCATGGAATCTACTAGGCAAGTTAGTGAGTCGAGAGGGTACCATAATAGGGCCTCACGTGGTTGTACGCTCAGTCTTGGTTCAAGAGGCGAGAACTCGGTTCCTATGGTCGGCAGAAACGAAACAACCCACCACATCCCAATGTGGCCTCTCGTATGAGCCTTTAATCATGTTTATCAACATCTCTATACTTACCACGTCAACTGTCATGCTACTTTCATTCATTGTAAGGCTCCAGTCCGAAGATCGGAGTTGCAGCGTAACAAACTAAGCATGGCTAAGCATAAAGATATAAAGGCTCTAGCCATGCACACATGCCAAACCTAGTTATGCTAGGAGCAGTGGATCGGGATATATGAGGCTACAAGGGTGGAACATGCAATAGATAGGATAACTCTACCTATCGATAAAAGACAGTTGAATCGTATGCAATATGTAGGAACCAGAGTAAAAGCATTTCAAATCATATATGAACCAGGCTAGGGCTTGCCTTTGTCCCTAACAAACCAATATGGATCTTCGGGCATCCCATGCTTGACTTGTTCGTCGGTGGACGATTATTGACCTGCGTCGTTGTCGATCTTCATCGTCTCAAAGCAATTGCTCTATCGATCGCGAAGAAGCAAATACCGGAAAGGTAAAGAACAATCAACACATGGCATCGATGCAATACGCATACAAGGATGATGATATGACATGTTAATATTAAAGAAAATGATCCTATAACATGTTCATCAATTTAAATAGGGTTGGAATGCATAATACTTTGCAATTCCATAAACCCCGCATATTAACGAAGAGGGTTCATTTGTTCTTCTATTAAGGACAGGGTTCAAAGTTGTTCAACAATGCATGCTTTTGATACTAAAGTGTAGATCTTATTTTTCTGAAGATTTTGATATATTATACACATTTTTCTGATTTAAAATGGAATACTTATGAATTTTACAAGTTTTAACCAAATTCTGGAATTTCTGGAAAATGTTAAATCTCCGACACATGTGCCCACTGTCAGGATTTTATTCATTTAAAGTGAATTTCGGAAAAGATTAAAACTCTGACTAGGGGGCCCACCTGTCTATCCATTTACCAAAACATAAAATAAAAAGAAAAGGGCCGCTGGGGCCCAATGGGTCAACCGCCGCTGGTCAACCCGACGGCGACTGGCGCCGGTGAGCGACGGAGGCGGCGCTCCCGTGCCCCCCTGGACGCGCGGGATGGCGCGTTCGACGCGCACGGGCACGGTGAGGCTGAAGATGGTGGTGCCGCGACCATCTGGTCGCCGGAGCGGCGCCGGCGACGAGGCCGAGCGGCAGCCGACGGTGGCGCAAGACGTGACGACGACACAGGGCGGTAGGGAGAGGGACGAGAGGCGCGAGAGAATCACTAGCTCACCAGGAGCGCGACGGGCTAGACGGCAGGGTCGGAGGAGGCCTGCAGGCGCCGCGGCGGTCGCCGGAAGCTGTGCCGGCCTCGGAGAAGACGAGGTCGGGGCGGCCGATTGGAGCCTCCCCTCGTCGATTCCTTCGACGGGGTGGAGCGACGAGGAGGAGGCGGAGCCGATGGTGGTGGCGGTTGGGTGCGGGGGTGGCCGGAGCGACGGCGACGACGAGCGCCGGTCGGGGCCGGGGTTTGCTCGGCCGCGCCTGCGGGAGAGAGAGGAAGAGAGGGCCAGGGGGAAGAAGATAGGGATGAGGGGGAGGCGCGCGGGGGAGAGGCTCAAGGACATCTCCTCATCGAGGAGGCGACCAGGAGGTGGCCGGCGCCGGCCTCTGTCGGCAGGGCACGCAGGTGCCTGCCTGGCAGAGGTAGAAGACAAGGGCAAATTTGCCCATAAGCCCCTGCCTTTTTCTGTTTTCTGTGGAAACTTTAAAACATGGCTAAAAACAATAGTATTTTGCTATTTGGCAACCTTTTGGAGTTCAAAAATAACTCTAGACTTTATGTAAAATAGTTAGTGGCCCTTCTAATTAAATTTTAGGGTCCAACTGTTTGGTTTGAAACATTTTGAGAGGATTTTAAACGGAGAGGAAATTTCACACATTAGGGTTTCCACTTTATTTGAAATGCAAATTTTTCTTAATGCATTTTAAATGATGCTCATGAATGCACAAACAACCCTAACTAGGGTTTTATAAAATAGGGATGTTACAACTCTACCCCCCCTTACAAGAATCTCGTCCCCGATATTCCTAAGGTAGGAAAAGAGAAGGTAACAAAGACTACACCGGTCTTCAACGAGCTTGTCGATACCACGCCGATCTTCTTTGTTGAGGAAGTTGATCCATGACACCATGAAGAAGTTGACCCACAACACCATGAAGAACTCTTCATTTTGCTTTCTTCACTAAGGGAAAGAGGTAATGGCACTAGACGATGGATCTTCACAAAGATCGAGTATCTCATGGTCAACTCATGGAAGGAGTGTTTAAAAACATCTCTTGAGTTAACAAACATGAAACACATCAAGGTAACGGCAGAGACATGAGAAGTTTCAAATTTTGGTAGATAACTGCTCCACGCTTTAGAAGAATACGAAGGAACAAGGTAACGAAGAGTTAAACTGCCTTTGATATCATAACGAGGCACTCTTAGAGAGGGCGACTCGTGGAAGCACAAATTATTATCCAACCATAGCAACTTTGGATTTAAGAATCATAGTCACTTTTCTGGCATGGGTACATGAAACAATTAGAGTCTACTCAAAAGGCTGGGGCCTAGATGACTGATGAATTCACACAATGTGTGAATTAATTAGAATTTCAGGTATTAACCAACGGAAAGGGAAGGGTACTGGCTAGAGAAGTGGCAAGGATCCGCGGGAAGTGAAATTTCTTCGAACAAAGTTGTTGTCACCGGAGAAATGATTTCGAGGGATTGACCGAGAGACATTTAGCAACACTGCTTATGATGTTCTCCATGATGTTCTAGACACCAATATTAGGCTATTGAATAGCCTTCAATAGGTCATCAACCGGAGGTCAAGACTTCAGGATTTAAAAAGCATCATAAGGGCAACTCTTAGAATAAGTCACATAAGATCCTTGTGGAGAGTGGTTATTCTTGATGATTCAAGAGATTATGAAATTAGGCATTCCGACTGATTGTGTAAACCACGACATCAATCTTGCCGGATTTTCAAAGAGACCTATGTCGAAAATCCTTGTGAAACACTAACCATCATTGCCGCTTTAGATTTAACTTATGTTATGTGTAAAGATATTTCAGACTCAGCATGTCCAATTAAAAAAAATTCAATAGTTACCACCAAGGTAAAGTCGATAGATTCTCAAGATATGGACCACAATGTCAAGCTCCCAAAAAAATTGAGCTAGATTGCGTAAACCATGTGATTGCGATCGCAAAGGCAATTGCACGCATATGACTTGCAATGTAACACAAGTGAGTCTCGGTGGGGACATCAAAGAGGATATTGAAGTTCTTAAGCTTCTTCTCTTTCTTGAACAAATCAGTCAACGACTTAGGGTGCATAGAGTAACGTTTCAAGGAATGGAGGTAACAACCTTCCATCACAAGAATACTTCGCACATGCCTGAACGACTTGTGATGATTCCTGAGGATAACAAAGGGAACTCGACTCAGATCCACGTCGACATCTTTCGGCGAGTGCACGTGAACTAGAGAACGTCACTTCCAACATCCAGAACACATACTTCATGATAACACGAATATGGTTCTCAAAAGCTTCCAACATTAGTGCCAACTGTTCAATATGAATCTCTTTAAACATGGAGGAAATAAGAATGTCATCGATGGGCTCAATAACAAACTTATCAAGATACTCCAATGAGAAACTCATATTTTGCATGAACGAGGCAGAAATATTGGTCGGACCAAAGGACATGAAGGTATACTCGTACGAGACACCATGAGTACAAAGATCATCAAGATAATCCTTGGAACCGGGTTTGATTTGACGATAGCCCAAACTCAAATCAAAGATTTGGGAAGACATCATATCCATAAAGGAGATACTTCCGACTTCAACACGAACAAAACTAGACATCCCATTAAGAAGGAACAAAGTGGAATAGAGCATTTGCCTTTCAACTCTCCAAGTTGTTGATTAAGCTCAACCAATTAGTCCTGGATATCAAGTACGATTTCTTGGAGAAAGGAGTAGTTCATAGACTAACTTACTCATGAACTCGATAACACGGTCATGTGGCAACATGGCGATACTTCTAGAAAGACAACTAGAATATCACAAACCACCGGTATATCACTGAATTCAAGAGGGAAGTTTGCTTTACAAAGCAAACGATATGGTCTTGAGAGCTTTGGAATGAACCTAACTCTTTGACCGAAGATGTGCCAGAATAAACGGACTTGGCAACATCATCAACTTCGCTTAGTAATTGGCGAACCAATCCTACTAAGACTGACACAAACATTCTTGGATTTCAAAGAAATAAGAATTGCTAAGAATCTCGGATAGCCACATCAATAAGTACACCCCAACATTCCCAAGCACGGACATCTCGGAGAAAGGGCGAGTAAAGATGTGCAAGAGAATCACTTCATCAATAAGTCCATGATACACAACACGACCACATGATATAGAAGAGGGTTATACTCTAAGGTAGAACAGAACAAAAGCTAATGAAGCCTCTTAATTTGCGGATTACAATACTTTGACCAAGTCCAAGAAATGGACGAGGTACTGGAGTTTGTTTCTCCTGACATACTGAAGTGGAATGTCTTGACGAACCACAAGAGTAATATACACTGGAGAACACCAATGCACATTTACAACTTGGCTGATAGCTAGTAGACAAAGGTCGGAAAGCAACTAAAGAGAAAGAACACTATCAGGATCAGAATTCCTGAGAGGTAGATGCACAAGTTAACACTCTTGGGAAACTCGTGCTGAAAAGGGAGGTGTGGCGAGTCACATACATAGATGCGAGACTCACAAAGAGCAATCTTGTCGTGATCCATTTGGTTCGATGAAAGAACCTCTGCGATAGCTAGTGGAAAGGAAAGATCTTTATTGCCGTAATTCAACACGACAATAACCACAAGCTTGAAGGATAGCTTGATTTGAATTTAGCCATCCCGATGTAATGTTTGAACATTAACACTAGTGTTTAATGGCATGGATCTTGGGTTAAAGGCCAGCTTCATGTACTAAGATTCAGTAAAATCTCGCACAATCGGGGACCTTCGGTTCAAGTCCAAGGGTTAAAACCCGAGAAAGAAGTAACTACTAGATGAGTGACACAGAGGACACTGCAAGGTAGTAATCACAAGGTAACTTTCAAGAAGCCATACCTAGCTTCAGAAGTATCCAAGAAAAATGAAAAGGAGACATCCAAGGTGAAAGAAAACCTCGAAGCCTAGAACAGAATTTTGGGAAACCCACAAAATAGAGAGATCATGATGGAAATGGTTCTCTTTATTAGGACAAAACACGGAGGATGCATAGAACATACACGACTGAAATTATGATGGAACGATAGCTAGCTCTCTCTGAAATCAAGAGAAAGAAAAAAACTCGAAACACACGCACACAGATTCTCTAGAGTCGTGCAAACTTAACAATAGGTCAACTGGTTAAGAATCGACCTGCCCTTCAGGCGCCTAAGTTTTGAAAGACTAGAACAAATAGAAATACTTTCAAATCAACACAAGGTAAGACACCTTAGAGTTAGAGCGATACCAGATAAGGAGTAAAAAGAATCCTAATCAGATTTTCGCAAATACTTTTAGCTTTCAATAGTTTTCACAAACACTAGACTCAACATCGACCAGTAGAAAGGGTTTTCCTACAGGCAGTCCTGCTCTGATACCAAAACCTGTGGCACCCCCGGGATCAGGGTTAGACAAATACCAGATCTTCATCTGACATAAGCCTAACCTAGAGCTCGAGAGGCTACACTGAGAGAATCGGTAACACAACAGTGACTCTACGACTCAAGAAGTAATACAAGCTCATAACTGAGCGAAGAACCAAAGTATTACAAGCGAGAGGTCACCGACTCGACATACATCAATCAACGTAAGCGAAGTTATGCTATTAGACATAGCAAGATAGCAAAAGGCCTAAGAGCGAGGCCGGGAGCATAACGGCGACGTCCCGGCCCCATAGATTCCAGGCTGCCACCCGGGAACCCCAAGCTACTCGTCGATGTCGACTAGAAACCACCATCCGTTGGAGCGACTTTGTCCGAAACAAAAGCATGCAAAGCCGAGTACGAGGACTCAACAAGACTTAGTACAACCTTTTAGCAAAGCGGGTATGCGGGCTTTCTGTGGAGCTTCTTTTGCGTAAAGCCAGTTTTCCTTTGTAAGACAAGAGGGAGAAGAAGTTCGACTACTCAGAATCTTTAAAAGGGAAAGGAGAGCGATAACTCTATCTCTATTGATCATCATATTGTATCCACCAATCTTCATCATCTCGAACCACTATCCTCGGATCACCCCCTCAACACCCGGAGAAGGTATCCGTAAACACACATTGATTGCAAAGTTTTACGATCAGGTTCATGTTCTCTATGATCACGCAATCCATTCCCAAGTCGTCCGTAACCGTGGACACGGCTTTTCGAAAAGATTCATAACCCCGCAGGGGTGCACAACTTTACCCACACGTGCCAACCGACTCTTAATGCCAAGCTATTAGCTCTCTTCCTTGGAAAGCCGGCGAGAGGGTGGTCGACCACGACCTTTACCTTGCCGTCGCCGAGACCATGAGTCACGCGCTAAGGATTGTTCCGCCGTAACGGGTCAAGTCCCGAAGTCGGTCCTTAACGATGTGAGGCGAGGTGGGTTTCCCCGGGGACTCTATCCCCGACCACCACGGCCACGCGTACCTACCTGTATGCTATGCACCTTTTCACAAACATTTTTGATGCATATGTCCAAATAACGCGCAAACTATGTGACTCATGGAATCTACTAGGCAAGTTAGTGAGTCGAGAGGGTACCATAATAGGGCCTCGCGTGGTTGTACGCTCGCTCTTGGTTCAAGAGGCGAGAACTCGGTTCCTATGGTCGGCGAAACGAAACAACCCACCACATCCCAATGTGGCCTCTCGTCTGAGCCTTTAATCATGTTTATCAACATCTCTATACTTACCACGTCAACTGTCATGCTACTTTCATTCATTGTAAGGCTCCAGTCCGAAGATCGGAGTTGCAGCGTAACAAACTAAGCATGGCTAAGCATAAAGATATAAAGGCTCTAGCCATGCACACATGCCAAACCTAGTTATGCTAGGAGCAGTGGATCAGGATATATGAGGCTACAAGGGTGGAACATGCAATAGATAGGATAACTCTACCTATCGATAAAAGACAGTTGAATCGTATGCAATATGTAGGAATCAGAGTAAAAGCATTTCGAAATCATATATGAACCAGGCTAGGGCTTGCCTTTGTCCCTGACAAACCAATATGGATCTTCGGGCATCCCATGCTTGACTTGTTCGTCGGTGGACGATTATTGATCTGCGTCGTTGTCGATCTTCATCGTCTCAGCAATTGCTCTATCGATCGCGAAGAAGCAAATACCGGAAAGGTAAAGAACAATCAACACATGGCATCGATGCAATACGCATACAAGGATGATGATATGACATGTTAATATTAAAGAAAATGATCCTATAACATGTTCATCAATTTAAATAGGGTTGGAATGCATAATACTTTGCAATTCCATAAACCCCGCATATTAACGAAGAGGGTTCATTTGTTCTTCTATTAAGGACAGGGTTCAAAGTTGTTCAACAATGCATGCTTTTGATACTAAAGTGTAGATCTTATTTTTCTGAAGATTTTGATATATTATACACATTTTTCTGATTTAAAATGGAATACTTATGAATTTTACAAGTTTTAACCAAATTCGGAATTTCTGGAAAATGTTAAATCTCCGACACATGTGCCCACCGTCAGGATTTTATTCATTTAAAGTGAATTTCGGAAAAGATTAAAACTCCGACTAGGGGCCCACCTGTCTATCCATTTACCAAAACATAAAATAAAAAGAAAAGGGCCGCTGGGGCCCAATGGGTCAACCGCCGCTGGTCAACCCGACGGCGACTGGCGCCGGTGAGCGACGGAGGCGGCGCTCCCGTGCCCCCCTGGACGCGCGGGATGGCGCGTTCGACGCGCACGGGCATGGTGAGGCTGACGATGGTGGTGCCGCGACCATCTGGTCGCCGGAGCGGCGCCGGCGACGAGGCCGAGCGGCAGCCGACGGTGGCGCAAGACGCGACGACGACACAGGGCGGTAGGGAGAGGGACGAGAGGCGCGAGAGAATCACTAGCTCACCAGGAGCGCGACGGGCTAGACGGCAGGGTCGGAGGAGGCCTGCAGGCGCCGCGGCGGTCGCCGGAAGCTGTGCCGGCCTCGGAGAAGACGAGGTCGGGGCGGCCGATTGGAGCCTCCCCTCGTCGATTCCTTCGACGGGGTGGAGCAGCAGGAGGAGGCGGAGCCGATGGTGGTGGCGGTTGGGTGCGGGGGTGGCCGGAGCGACGGCGACGACGAGCGCCGGTCGGGGCCAGGGTTTGCTCGGCCGCGCTGCAGGGAGAGAGAGGAAGAGAGGGCCAGGGGGAAGAAGATAGGGATGAGGGGGAGGCGCGCGGGGGAGAGGCTCAAGGACATCTCCTCGTCGAGGAGGCGACCAGGAGGTGGCCGGCGCCGGCCTCTGTCGGCAGGGCACGCAGGTGCCTGCCTGGCAGAGGTAGAAGACAAGGGCAAATTTGCCCATAAGCCCCTGCTTTTTCTGTTTTCTGTGGAAACTTTAAAACATGGCTAAAAACAATAGTATTTTGCTATTTGGCAACCTTTTGGAGTTCAAAAATAACTCTAGACTTTATGTAAAATAGTTAGTGGCCCTTCTAATTAAATTTGAGGGTCCAACTGTTTGGTTTGAAACATTTTGAGAGGATTTTAAACGGAGAGGAAATTTCACACATTAGGGTTTCCACTTTATTTGAAATGCAAATTTTTCTTAATGCATTTTAAATGATGCTCATGAATGCACAACCAACCCTAACTAGGGTTTTCTAAAACAGGGATGTTACACAGCCGGTGGCAGCCGGGCCTCAAGGGAATCTACTGGATATTAAGGTACTCCTTTTAATAGAGCACCGGAGCAAAGCATTAACACTCCATGAAAACATGTGATCCTCACATCACCACCATCCCCTCCGGTTGTCCCGATTTCTATCACTTCGGGGCCTTTGGTTCCGGACAGTGACATGTGCATACAACTTGTAGATACAATCTAAGCAATAAGTATAGAGCTTAAATCTAAGATCATGCCACTCGGGCCCTAGTGACAAGCATTAAACACAACAAGATTGCAGCAACAATAACTTCATAAACTTTGTAGATAGACAATCATAACGTAACAATCCATCGGATCCCGACAAACACAACACCGATTACATCAGATGAATCTCAATCATTTAAGGCAGCTCATGAGATCATTGTATTGAAGTACATGGGAGAGATGATACCAACTAGCTACAGCTAGAACCCGTAGTCCATGGGGGAACTACTCACGGAGCATGATGGAGGCGATGGCGTTGATGGAGATGGCTTCCGGGGGCTCTTCCCCGTCCCGGCAGGGTGCCGGAACAGAGACTTCTGTCCCCCGAATTGGAGTTTCGCGATGGTGGCGGCGCTCCTGGAGTCTTTCTGGAGTTTCATCAAAAGGTACTGCGTTTTTAGGTCGAAAGGGCTTATATAGGCGAAGAGGCGGCGCAGGAGGGGCAACAGGGTGCCCTCCCCATAGGCCGGCGCGACCAGGGGCTGGCCCGCGCGGTCCTATGGTGTGGGGGCCCCAGGCCTCCCCTCTGACTCCCCTTCGGTGTCCTGGTCCGTCTCGGTGAATTATGATCTTTGGTCTTCGTTTCGTCGAATTCCGAGAATATTGCCCGAATAGCCTTTCTGGAACCAAAAACAGCAGAAAACAGGAACTGGCACTTCGGCATCTTGTTAATAGGTTAGTTCCGGAAAACGCATGAAATCATCATAAAGTGCGAGCAAAACATGTAAGTATTGTCATAAAACAAGCATGGAACATCAGAAATTATGGATACGTTGGAGACGTATCACTTCCTGCTCCCTTGTCCTTAGCGCGGTGCTCACGTCCTTCGTCGCCTCTGTCATGCTGACGGTACCTTCCTTTATCTTCATCGGACCGATTGTATCTCTCGTCGTTTCTGCCGTACTGCCGACGTCGGTCATACTGATATTCATATTTGTTGAGGAGGTGCGTGGAAAGTGGTTTTTGGTATCGCACGCTTCTCACTTGTTCCTTGGTGAGGTACCGCTTGTCATCATATCGGGGCCGGTCGCGTGGATCGGCCTCCTCCTTTTCCTTTCCGCGGGAGTGACTGCTTTCTTCCTTATCCTTGCCATGGTGGCGTACAGGCCCTACCATGTTGACATCGAACGAGAAATCTAGTCGACGCCTCGCGGAGTGGTTAGGTTCCACCATGTTGACTCCAGGGAACGGATGTGTGTCCACTTTCATGGCAAACTGTCCGAAGAGCAATCGGCCTTGTTCTATCGCCATTTGGATCTCGTCGACGAAACACCTTGTAGTCATTGGTGGTATGGGTGAACGAGTGATGCCATTTGCAGTACGGCCTCCCGTTCATTTCTTGTGCTGTAGGGATTTTATGGCCTTCGGGTAACTTCAGCTGTTTTTCCTTAAGCAAAAGATCGAAAATCTGCTCAGCCTTGCTCAAATCGAAGTCAAACCCTTTTGCAGGCCCTTGTGGTTTTACCCATTTACAGGACACGGGGTTTGCCCCCCGAGCCCATTCAGCTACAGCCACCTCTAGGTCTGGTGCAGGATTGATGACCCACAAGTATAGGGGATCGCAACAGTCTTCGAGGGAAGTATTACCCAATTTATTGATTCGACACAAGGGGAGACAAAGAACACTTGAAAGCCTTAACAGCGGAGTTGTCAATTCAGTCGCACCTGGAAACAGACTTGCTCGCAAGAGTTTATCAGTAGTAACAGTTTTATAGCAGTAGCAGTAGTGAAATAACAGCAGCAGAGTAACGAAAACAGCAGTAGTGATTATAGTAAACAGCAGGATTAAAATACTGTAGGCACGGGGACGGATGACGGGCGTTGCATGGATGAGAGAAACTCATGTAACAATCATAGCAGGGCATTTGCAGATAATAATAAAACGGTATCCAAGTACTAATTAATCAATAGGCATGTGTTCCAATTATAGTCGTACGTGCTCGCAATGAGAAACTTGCACAACATCTTTTGTCCTACCAGCCGGTGGCAGCCGGGCCTCAAGGGAAACTACTGGATATTAAGGTACTCCTTTTAATAGAGTACCGGAGCAAAGCATTAACACTCCGTGAACACATGTGATCCTCACATCGCTACCATTCCCTCCGGTTGTCCCGATTTCGTCACTTCGGGGCCATTGGTTCCGGACAGCGACATATGTATACAACTTGCGAGGTAAGATCATAAACAACGAATATCTTCATGAATCAATAACATGTTCAGATCTGAGATCATGGCACTCGGGCCCTAGTGACAAGCATTAAGCATAACAAGTTGCAACAATATCATAAAAGTACCATCTACGGACACTAGGCACTATGCCCTAACAATCTTATGCTATTACATGACCAATCTCATCCAATCCCTACCATCCCCTTTGGCCTACGAGCGGGGGAATTACTCACACATGGATGGGGGAAACATGGCTGGTTGATGGAGAGGCGTTGGCGGTGATGGCGGTGATGATCTCCTCCAATTCCCCGTCCCGGCGGAGTGCCAGAACGGAGACTTCTGGCTCCCGCGACGGAGTTTCGCGATGTGGCGGCGTTCTGGAGGGTTTCTGGCGACTTCCACTTCTCTTTTTGCGTTTTTAGGTCGAGGCGAATAAGTAGTCCGAAGGGGGGCTTCGGAGGCCAACCGAGGGGGCCACACCACATGGCCGCGCGGGCCCCCCCTGGGCCGCGCCGCCTTATGGTGTGGGGCCCTCGGGCCTCCACTTCAATTGTCCTTCTGGCTCCGTCGTATTCCGGGAAAATAGGCCCTTTCGTCAAAATCCCGAGGTTTTTCCCGAAAGTTGGATTTCCGCACAAAAACGAGACACCGGAACAGTTCTGCTGAAAACAGCGTTAGTCCGTGTTAGTTGCATCCAAAATACACAAATTAGAGGCAAAACAATAGCAAAAGTGTTCGGGAAAGTAGATACGTTTTGGACGTATCAACTCCCCCAAGCTTAGCTTATTGCTTGTCCTCAAGCAATTCAGTTAACAACCGAGCGATAAAAGAACTTTCACGAACACATTTGCTCATATGATGTATATATTCTCATGATATGGCTAATACTTAAGCGATTCATAATAAGATACATGCAAATAAGATCATCTAACAGACTATGTCAATCATGAAGAGGTACCAACAATTAATAATAAGCATCATGAATCATGTATATAAGCATGATTGCAATGTTCATAAGAGAGTATGATAAAGTGGTATCTCGCTTGCTTGTATTTGATTGGCAAAACATAAATGCCCGGGCACCTCTGGAGTTCATAGAAAGACTAGAAGTAGTGATTGTCAAAGATAAAAGCATCAAAGTTATACCGCAATCAATCATATTTTGAGACAAGCATATTATACTAAGAATGACAGTTGTGCTCTCAAGAAAGTGCTCAAAGAAAGGATGGAGACACAACATAAAAGTAAAAGATTGACCCTTCGCAGAGGGAAGCAGGGATTAACATGCGCTAGAGCCTTTCATTTGTAAAGCAGGAGTAAAATTATTTTGAGAGGTGTTTGTTGTAGTCAACGAATGGTAATGGGTACACCAACTACCTCGCCAACCGGACTCCCAAGAGCGGCTCCCATGAATTATTTGCAATTTTATGTGGCACTCCTTCCAACCTTTCTTACACAAACCATGGCTAACCGAATCCTCGGGTGCCTGCCAACAATCACGTACCATGAAGGAGTGCCCTTTTAATTTAGTTTTTTTATGATGATGACACTCCCCCAACCTTTGCTTACACAAGCCATGGCTAACCGAATCCTTCGGGTGCCGTCCAACAATCACAAACCATGGAGGAGTGTCTATTTTTGTTAATTAATTTGGGACTGGGAATCCCATTGCCAGCTCTTTTTGCAAAATTATTGGATAAGCGGATGTGCCACTAGTCCATATGAGAGTCCGTCAAAAGTAAATGACAAGGTTGAAAGCTAAACACCACATACTTCCTCATGAGCTATGAAACATTAACACAATTTAAGAAGCATTTTGAAGATTTTAAAGGTAGCGCATGAGAATTTACTTGGAATGGTTTGAAATGCCATGCATAGGTATTTATGGTGGACACTTTGGAATAACTTGGGTTTCATGTGTTTGGAGGCACGAGCAGCGTTCCCGCTCAGTACAAGTGAAGGCTAGCAAAAAGACTAGGGAGCGACAAATCAAGAGAGCAGTAACTGTCATAATCATGCTTGCGGCAAAATAAATTAACTGAGGCATAAAAGTGATACAAGAACTCTGAAGCAATGTAAATCATTGAGGCTTAATGGACTTTTGTTCAGTCATATGCATGCGTGAGCATGTGCCAAGTCGATATAAATGAATTATTCAGAGGAGGATACCACAATGCCATACTTACTTATGAATAAAACAATGCAAGCAAACATCCATGACATGCTACTCATATTAATAGATTGGAGCTAATCATGAGAGATCATGAACTACTAGACTTTCTTAAATAACATATACCTCACATGAACCAACTAAGCATGCTCACATGGATGAGTATATGTACAAAAATGAAAACAAATAGAGTTCATACCAGCCTCTCACCACAATCAGATTGTCGTAGATCGTCATTATTGCCTTTTTCACTTGTGTAGCTTGGATAATATGAAATGAAAACCACGCTCCAGCCACCGAAGACCATTGAACTCATAATGAACTTTACAAACCAAAGAAGAACAGCAAATATTTTTGGTGTTTTCTAATTTGAGAACAAGAACAAAAGGAAACAAGCAAACAAAGCAAAATCTTTTTGGGTTTTCTTATAGCAAACTAGCAATAGCAAATAAAGCGAAACAAATGCAAGAAACCAAGATAAACAAATGATGAAGAGAAACAACAGAAATATTTTTGGTCTTTTTGTGTTTTGTGAAAGAAACAAAGTGGAAACAAGAAATAGCAAACTAAAAGAAACACAGAAAAGCGAGATGGCAGAAATCTGCCAAAACCTGACAGCAGTACAGAAATCGATTTTTACAAAAATCTTACGTTGCTCAGTTCAAAAAGTTTTCAACTAATGAAAGTTAGATAGCAACCTGGGGAACATGCACAAAAATTGGCTTCGCAAAATAACGTTCTGGCTGTGCGCACGAATTTTTACGGTAACAGCCCAGAATCTGTTTTCAGGCAGCACTTCCCCAAATATCATCTTCCTCTCATTAGAAAACCACTCAAAGAGACTAAACAAGTATATACAAGTATCCAGCAATCATAATATGCAAAGAATGAGTGATGCCGGTATACCTCCCCCAAGCTTAGGCTTTTGGCCTAAGTGGAGTTCAACCCCACCGAGACCATGAGGTAGTGTCTCCGTGGTACGACGAAGATGGATCATATTCCGGGTATGTGCTAGAAGAAGCACCCGGATACGTGACGGTGTAATCGTAGGAGGGCTCGGCGTCCTCGGAGTCATGCTGCTGATGGAAATCTTGTATCTTCATATGTTCATCCACCTCCTCCTTAGTGCGCGACCATGGTTGCCTGTCAATATCGAACAAACCTGGTTGGGGAAGAGGGATTTCTTTCTCATCCCCGTCAGCAAACAACATTCTATAGGCCATATTATCTAAAGTAGACTCGGTGGTAACAAATTGATGGCTTTTCATAGCAATGATATCAAGCCTCCTAGGGGTTAATGGCACATCATTAGGATCAATAGGAAGCTCTAAATGTGTTAAAATGCGCAGTGCAATAGTTCCTCCAAAAATAGGCCCCTTGGTAGACAAGCGGCGAGCAATAAGAGAACCAAGATGATAAGATGTATCGTCCAGATAAGCGCAATATTCAAGAAAGCAAGATGGTAACTAGAAATATTGCTAGTGTTCTCCCTACCAAGTATGCTAGTGGCAACGTAATATGCAAAATATTTAATAGCGGGGAGTTGAATGTTCCTTATCTTGCCCCGCTGAATGGTGCGACAGTCGTCATTGGTGATCCCTCGATAGAGCTCCAACAAGTCCCGAGGGTTGTTATCGATCCTCCTTGCTGTACCTACAGGGGCAATATCCAATGCACGACAAAATTCTTCCAATTCCATAGTAACATGAGTACCATAGATCTTGAATGCAACCTGTCGGATTATATTCCGTGTTTTGGAACTTGAAGCTCTCGACAAAAATTTTGGTGAGCATGTAGTATTGCTCCCTTTCATCTCCAACGTAGGTGGTTAAGCCCGCCCTGTTGACAAGGGTGAAGAAATCATCCAATATCCCTGCATTTGTCGAGAAAATCATAACATGGGAAGGATGAGGCATTAGGAGCCCCATTGTCCTCTTCGGGCGCGAAGCTAGGCGCGATGATGTCCTCATTGTACGACCGCCTAATTTGGGTGGCGGTCCTAGAAGGCCTCCGGTGCTGGTTGTTCCTTTCTTGAACAATTTTCCAAATTTGAACTTCTTCATTTTCTGAAATTTTCAACAAACAATATAAAACTTGATTTGGTGACATATAATTGAGGGAAACTACCATAGGAACTTGCTAGAGTACTAATCATGCATCAAAACTAGTTTCTACCACTTAGAACAAGCATGCAAGCTCACTAAACATGTTACCTACAGCAGACAAAATATTCAAGATATACTCAACCAAACAAAATTCTATTTGGATAATCGAAGGAGTCACATACCGGAGAGCAAATGTGCCAAATTTCAAACGAAATCTGGGCTGAGCAAAGAGATCGAAAAATCCTGAGCTCTTGAGCAAAAACGCGAGTGAGAGAAAGTTGGTTCGAGTTTTTTCGGGAGAGAGAAGATGCTGGGAGAAAGAGATGAAGTAGTGGGGCAAGGAGGGGCCCACACCACAGGGTGGCGCGCCCACCTCCTTGGCCGCGCCGGCCTGTGGTGTGGCACCCTATGGTGCCCCACAGGTCATCCTCTGGTGCTCCCAGGTGCCTCGTCGAAAAATAGGACCAATGGTGTAATTTTCGCGAATTTTTGAAAACTTTGAAAATGCACATTTCTGGGTATTAAGTTTATTATTACTGGCCAGGAAATTTTTTGAAATCTCAAATCAACTAAGAAACTTTGCAAATTAAAAATGCTACAGCAACTAAAGCAAGTGGAGGAAGAAAGAGATGTTGTTTACCTCCTCTATGCATATAAAAGGTATTTGTTAACAAGGTTGATCAAGTCTTGCCACCAAATAAATTTTACATAGCATATGAAGAAATAAACCTCAAATCAATCATATTACCTTGAATTGTATTGATATGGATCCAATCACAAGAGTTTGATATTCTTCTTTAGGCTCATATATAGGACAATCGATGGTTCCCACTTTGATAGTTCTCACATTAGAAATAGTATTAACTCCGCACGCCTTTTCAATCCTCTTGGGGAAATAGACGGTGTGTTCCTTATCATCAACATTGAAGGTAACCTTTCCTTTATTGCAATCAATAACAGCCCCTGCGGTGTTAAGAAAAGGTCTCCCAAGAATAATAGACATATTATCATCTTCAGGCATTTCCAACACAACAAAATCAGTTAATATCAAGCGGTTATTAGTAACTTGAACAGGAACATCCTCACATATACCAACGGGAATAGCGAGTAGATTTATCAGCCATTTGCAAAGATATATCAGTAGGTATCAACTTATCTAAGTAAAGTCTCTTATAAAGAGAAAAAGGCATAACACTAACACCGGCGCCCAAGTCACATAGAGCAGTTTTAACATAATTATTCTTAATAGAACAAGGAATAGTAGGTATACTTGGGTCGCCCAACTTCTTTGGAACTTTGCCATTGAAAGAGTAATTAGCAAGCATAGTGGAAATTTCCTCATTGGGGATTTTCCTTTTGTTAGTAACAATATCTTTCATATACTTTGAATAAGGAGGCAATTTAATAGCATCGATCAAATGGATTTGCAAGAATAAAGGTTTCATCCAATCACAAAATTTATTATAGTGTTCCTCTTCCTTTGATTTTAGTTTCTTAGCAGGAAAAGGCATTGGCTTTTGCACCCAAGGTTCTCTTTCATTACCATGTTTCTCAGCAATAAAATCTTCTTTAGTATACTTTTTATTTTTAGCATGCTTTTCAGGTTCTTTTTCAACCTCTTCTTTATCGGGAGTATCATTCTTATCATTATCTTTCTCATGTTCATTACCACTTTCGGTTTCAGCATCGAAATAGAAATACTATTAGGATCATTAACAGGTTCAGAGGATTCTACAACATTTTTATGTTTCTTTTTCTTTTTCTTAGATTGAGCTCTAGGTTCAATACGTTGAGAATCTTGTTCAATTCTTTTGGGATGCCCTTCAGGATATAGAGGATCCTGGGTAGATACACCACCTCTAGTTGTTACTTCATAAGCATGTTTTTCTTTAGCATTATTTCCCAACAAGTCATTTTGCACTTTAGTGAGTTGATCAATTTGAGTTTGAATCATATGAAAATGTTTAACAAGCATCTTAACATCATTGGAGGTTCTCTCCACAATATCATGCAATTGACTAATAGCTTGAGAATTTTCCATTAGATGATTCTCTACTCTCATATTAAAATTTTCTTGCTTAACAATATAATTATCAAACTCATCTAAGCATTGCGCAGGAGGTTTTGAATACGGAATATCTTCCCTAGTAAAGCGTCGAAGGGAATTTACCTCAATCATGGATGAAGGGGGAATTATCTCACATATATCTTCTATGGGAGGTAGATTCTTCACATCTTCGGATTTAATACCTTTCTCCTTGAGAGACTTCTTGGCTTCCCTCATATCTTCATCATTCAATTTAATTAAACCCCTCTTCTTCACTATTGGCGTTGGAGTTGGTTCGAGCGTAGTCCAATCATCATAATTCCGGCCTATTTTAGCCAATAATTCTTCGACATACGTACTGGAGTTCTTTTCACGAAAACACAACCAGCACAACTATCCAGGTATGCCCTAGACTCAATGGTTAGTCCACTATAAAATATATCAAGTAAATCATGCTTTTCTAAATCATGGTCGGGCGAGCTCTAATAAGAGAGCAAAATCTCGCCCAAGCCTCGGGCAATTTCTCTTCATCTCCCGATCAAAATTATAAACTCTCCGCAAAGCGACATGTTGAGCACTAGCGGGAAAGTATTTCCGGAAGAAAACGAGCAAGCAATTCTTTTGGACTTTTAATAGAACTAGGTGGCAAACTATTATACCAAGTTTTAGCGTCATCCTTTAATGAGAATGGAAAGATTTTAGCAACAAAGTAAGTACGCTTCTTAACATCATCGGAAAACAAGCTACTCAAAGTAGATAACTCGATCATGTGTTCAACGAGCACTTTCTTTTTCAGTACCACAAAAAGGTGTTTTCTCAACAATAGCTATATGAGATAGATCAAGAGAAAAATCATAATCTTTGTCCCTAATGTTTATAGGAGATGTGGCAAATTTAGGATCAGGAGACAGGTTTATATCTAACGGTATGTTACGCAAGCAACTTTTTAATTTTTCTTGCATCAGTAGTAGCATGGCATTTTTCAATAAAATCATCATCAAGTTCCACATAATCTTCATCAAGATCATCAGTAGAGTATTCAAGTTCAGGTGAATTAACAGGTGTAGTAGCATCAGGAGTTTCAACATTTTCGATTTGTCTAGACCTAGCAATTTTAGCATCTAGAAAAGTTCCCAATGAACCACTATCATCAAGCACAGCAGAAATATTATCAATATTATGAGAGTTTTCAGATTCAGCGAAGTACCGGCATTTGAAGCATGTGGCGGTGAAACAAGTTTATCAATCACAGATGGTGAATCAAGAGCGACAGAGGTACTCGGAGTTGTACCTTTTCTTGTAGTGGATGGTAATATGGCGACCTTAGTATCGCGAGGTTTACCCATGATGGAGAATTTGCAGCGAACAATATCAATCCAAGTGAACTTCCAAATAAAGCTATGCTCCCCGGCAACGGCGCCGGAAAATAGTCTTGATGACCCATAAGTATAGGGGATCGCAACGAGTCTTCGAGGGAAGTATTACCCAATTTATTGATTCGACACAAGGGGAGACAAAGAACACTTGAAAGCCTTAACAGCGGAGTTGTCAATTCAGCTGCACTGGAAACGAGACTTGCTCGCAAGAGTTTATCGAGTAGTAACGAGTTTTATAGCGATAGCAGTAGTGAAATAACAGCAGCAGAGTAACGAAAACAGCAGTAGTGATTATAGTAAACAGCAGGATTAAAATATTGTAGGCACGGGGACGGATGACGGGCGTTGCATGGATGAGAGAAACTCATGTAACAATCATAGCAGGGCATTTGCAGATAATAATAAAACGGTATCCAAGTACTAATTAATCAATAGGCATGTGTTCCAATTATAGTCGTACGTGCTCGCAATGAGAAACTTGCACAACATCTTTTGTCCTACCAGCCGGTGGCAGCCGGGCCTCAAGGGAAACTACTGGATATTAAGGTACTCCTTTTAATAGAGTACGGAGCAAAGCATTAACACTCCGTGAACACATGTGATCCTCACATCGCTACCATTCCCTTCGGTTGTCCCGATTTCGTCACTTCGGGGCCATTGGTTCCGGACGGCGACATGTGTATACAACTTGCGGGTAAGATCATAAACAACGAATATCTTCATGAATCAATAACATGTTCAGATCTGAGATCATGGCACTCGGGCCCTAGTGACAAGCATTAAGCATAACAAGTTGCAACAATATCATAAAAGTACCATCTACGGACACTAGGCACTATGCCCTAACAATCTTATGCTATTACATGACCAATCTCATCCAATCCCTACCATCCCCTTCGGCCTACAGCGGGGGAATTACTCACACATGGATGGGGGAAACATGGCTGGTTGATGGAGAGGCGTTGGCGGTGATGGCGGTGATGATCTCCTCCAATTCCCCGTCCGGCGGAGTGCCGGAACGGAGACTTCGGCTCCCGCGACGAGTTTCGCGATGTGGCGGCGTTACGGGAGGGTTTACGGCGACTTCCACTTCTCTTTTTGCGTTTTTAGGTCGAGGCGAATAAGTAGTCCGAAGGGGCGTCGGAGGCCGGCCGAGGGGCCACACCACATGGCCGCGCGGGCCCCCGGGCCGCGCCGCCTTATGGTGTGGGGCCCTCGGGCCTCCACTTCAATTGTCCTTCGGCTCCGTCGGTATTCGGGAAAATAGGCCCTTTCGTCAAAATCCCGAGGTTTTTCCCGAAAGTTGGATTTTCTGCACAAAAACGAGACACCAGAACAGTTCTGCTGAAAACAGCGTTAGTCCGTGTTAGTTGCATCCAAAATACACAAATTAGAGGCAAAACAATAGCAAAAGTGTTCGGGAAAGTAGATACGTTTTGGACGTATCAAGGATCTTCAGCTTCTTCCATCTCAACCAGGCCTACCGGACGCTTGAACTTATCTTGGTACAATTCAGGGTGCCGCTGCTTCATACGATGTGAGTTTCTGCACCATGTGCGACAATGAACTGTACTCTGCTTGGGAAGTCAGATCCTTGATCGGCGTTGCGAGGCCCAATACTGCCAGCTCGATTGCTTCCTTCTCAGATAAACGAACCGAATAACATCGGTTCTCGACGATCCTGAAACGTTGGATGTATTCGGACACCTGTTTCTCCCCGCTCTGCCGCACTCTGTGCTAGATCGGCAATGCCGGCTTCGGTAGCATCTGAGTGATATTGCACATGAAACTGCTCCTCTAGCTGCTTCCATGTGCGGACTGAGTTTGGTGGCAACGAGGTGTACCACCCAAAGGCTGATCCCGTAAGAGATTGTGCGAAAAACCTCACACGTAACGGGTCTGATACTGAAATCAAGCCCATCTGTGCCAAATATCGGCTTACGTGCTCTATTGAGCTAGATCCTTCTGCTCCATTGAATTTTGAGAATTCAGGGAGCCGATATTTGGGTGGCAGCGGGATCAGATCGTACTCGTCGGGGTACGGCTTGGAATAGCCGATTGTTTTCCTCTTCGGCAAGATGCCGAACTGGTCTCTCAAGATGGCGCTGATCTGTTCCATGGTATTAGCTGTAGGGACCGAGCCCTCATGACTCGTTCTAGTAGCATATTTAGCTAGCCATGCTTGTTTGTCAGCGTCTGCTCCGAGAATCCTCGTTGGTGCAATCGGTTCGTTCGTGCCAAGGCATTGCAGTCCGGCACGTATGTGCACACGTATCCATGTGGGATCTCCTTAGGCGGCTCATATAGGAACTGGAAATCGCTAGGATCGCCTCCAACCTTGTAGACGACGTACGTCGGTGAACCCGGCGGCTCTGGTGCTGCAAGCGCGAATCGTAGCGGCGGTTTGATTTGGAGCCGTATCTCTCCCTGGTGAGTCCCTAGGGTAGGTCCTGACGGGGAGTACTGATACTTCATGATTTCCTGCACCACACGGACCGCGACGCGCTCGAGAGTATTCACCAGGCTCTCAGAATAGCGGTGTAGAGAATGAGCCGCCATGTAATTGATTTCCTGGCGCGAGCTGCAGTACGTTCCTCCGAAGGGGTAGACAGGTCCACTCCGTCAAGAACACCTTCGAGGGAGAACCCCTTCCACCTTACGCCATGTGAACGGGTCCTCACGAAGGAGCCGATGAGATCGGCTTCCAAGATGGCTTTCATCTCATCATACTTCTTCTTTTGCTCTTCGGGCAGATCTGCGTACGTGACTGGTTCGCCAACCACCTCATCCGCAGATTTTGACATGGTTGCTGCAGATGTCGATGTTGTTGTTGTTGCAGAATGTCCCACCGGGCGTGCCAGAATATGTTGCGGTAAAAAACCCACCGGCGAGTAGCGACGGGCAACACCGTAGAGCCGGGAGGCTCCCAGGATTGCGGTGGACCCTGGTCCCTCGGGCGACGGCCCGCAATGCCTTCTGGCACACGTCCTGGTGTTCACGAGGGCGTGCCACCTGACCTATACCTGGTCAGGAAGGTGATGGTTTGCGTCGACTAGTTTCCTGCATGGCAAACACGTAAACATTAAATACGAGCCCCGATCGGCTCTTAAGTTGTTCTGTGGATCGGCTCCAAGAGCCGATTGCCCCATGGTTCATGTTAGATTTATAATGACATGGGGATCATGCTTTATCAATATCAAGCCAAACTAATCTACGATAGTCTAGGGTTTTCACCGTATAATCGGAACATCCTATGCGTAACTGAGCCTAGCAGATACGTAAGATGATGGAAAACCAACCCTAAAGAGGCCTAAAAACCAACGTGAAGTTGATCCCCGGAACAATCCCTCTAGAGCTTAATAAACCACACCTTACGTACTACCGGATCGTTCAACCCGTTTATAAGGCCTAACCATACGGATATCAAACCAATCATTGAAGAACAAGGAGCAACTATAACGGATTAGATCTACTAAATAACGAACAAGCAAGATGCTGCCCTTACACCTAAAATAGGTGTAAGGGCAGCTAGATATCAAGGGGTAGCGTAGCTAAACAAGTACATCGTGAAAGCATTGACGTCAACCCCAAAACACCTGAGATAAAGGTGTTGCTCGCCATCAAAAAGGCTTCAGCACGAGCAACACCACAACAACGAATAAGCGATATCGCCTAGATCGCAAGATGCGATCTAGGCACCATGTTGCTTACCCGGGAGAAACCCTCGAAACAAGGGGTGGCGATGCGCCTAGATTGATTTGTTGTGAACGTGATCGTCCTCCTTTCTCAATAACCCTAGATACATATTTATAGTCCATAGACTTTCTAACTTGGGAATAAACCCAACCGTGTACGAGCTAAACTCTATCTCTTAATTCTAACCGACACGTAACCTACTATAATTTACAGATACACGGGCAATCTTGCCCAAACTTCTTGTACAAGGCCGGTTCGGGAATATTTTCCATGCAAATCCTCTAAGCCCATTTAATCACGGTCCATCTCCAGACTTGGTTAAATTCTGGTGATAACAAAGATACAAGCAGCTTCACAAGATAAAAAAAATATAATCGATCTAGTAGAAAATAAGTAAAGATTTATAGATAATCACACAATGAAGACAAGGATGTATCTCAAAATTCACACTTTCGGCGTGTTAATCTCCGTTGAAGAGGCATGGTGGCTCAATACCTACCAATAGCAACATGGCTGGCACAACAAACTTTTACAAACTGCGTGGGGTTTCTCCACAACTTAAATGGAGGCTCCTAAGCTTCCCCTGAAGCTCTACACCACCAAAGCTAGGCTCCGCGATAACTTCTTCTGTCTTGGGTGCCCAACCACTCAACAATAACAAGATCCACAATTTTTAGCGCATCTAATCGAATTCCTCTAGTTAAAGTGTGGGATTGGATCTCCTCTATCTTTTCTAATAAAATCAATAAGATAACAAGATCTAAACACTAGGGAGAAAGATCTTGAAGGTTTGAGCTCTTGCAACAATGGACGAGAGAAGAAAAAAGTCTTTCATATTTGTTGGGAAGAAGATTCTCTATATAGTAGCTCACTAAAATCAAACCATTACTTGCCGTTTTGTGCGATGCCCAGAACTTCCAGGGATGAAGGAACTCCCAGTCGGATGTTATGGGCCACTTCTGGCCCAACATATGTTATGGAAGTTGGTTTGGGAGGGTAGGAACAACCGATCCCAAAACTTCCAAGTGTATTACAAGGCCACTTTTGGGCTCATCTAGAGAGATGTGCCACACTAGGAGCATTGGTACAACGCACAAACTCTAGAATTTTTGCCCGACACTTCCAGGCCTTGGAACGTGTAACAAGATAAATCATCATGCATTTCTTGTTTGTTCTTTGTCTCGCCTCCTCTATTTCACATTATAGAAGTGTCAAATTAATATTTTATGGGATGCTACGATATATACATCAAAGGACATCTCTGGGGGAGTTCCCACATAGAGGCGCGACATGCATAACCCATGAGGCCTACCGCCCATCACTGCCACGTGGCCCAACGTGACCTCGTTTGCATGACACACTTCATCTATGAACATTGTTAATGTAAATGATATTCTAATTTATCACATTGTTTACCTATGTTCACGAACAAAAGGCAAAAATTATGGTTTTGCAAAATAATCAAGATAGTGATAATAATTTCACATATAAAAACATACCATACAATTTAAGTTAGTGCCTAATACTTGAATATCCTCTTTTCACGACCTAACAAGCTTAAATGAAAATGGTAGGTCCACATATGAATTGGTTAGCAAGGCTGGGGCTCGAATTGGCTGCGTCGGCTACCTTTGGATCAGTGATGTGTGGGTCCCCCACATGACAAGCTCACATGTTACAAACCCACGTTATCTTTACTATTATATTCCAGTTGGTCGTACGTTATACAACGCATTTGGTGAGGAGATTGGGAACATCTTGACCATCTAATCTTACTAAATGTCCCCCGCTTGCCATCTAGCTGTCCATGTGATCTACCCTCCTCGACATCTCCTAAGCGCGATCACTTTCCAAAATAGACGCTAGGAGTATTAAAACTTCCATGCCAGATATCTTTACTATTATATTCCAGTTGGTCGTACGTCATACAACGCGTTTGGTGAGGAGATTGGGAACATCTTGACCATCTAATCTTACTAAATGTCCCCCGCTTGCCATCTAGCCGTCCATGTGATCTACCCTCCTCGACATCTCCTAAGCGCCGATCACTTTCCAAAATAGACGCTATGAGTATTAAAACTTCCATGCCAGATATCTTTACTATTATATTCCAGTTGGTCGTACGTCATACAACGCATTTGGTGAGGAGATTGGGAACATCTTGACCATCTAATCTTACTAAATGTCCCCCGCTTGCCATCTAGCCGTCCATGTGATCTACCCTCCTCGACATCTCCTAAGCGCCGATCACTTTCCAAAATAGACGCTAGGAGTATTAAAACTTCCATGCCAGATATCTTTACTATTATATTCCAGTTGGTCGTACGTCATACAACGCGTTTGGTGAGGAGATTGGGAACATCTTGACCATCTAATCTTACTAAATGTCCCCCGCTTGCCATCTAGCCGTCCATGTGATCTACCCTCCTCGACATCTCCTAAGCGCCGATCACTTTCCAAAATAGACGCTAGGAGTATTAAAACTTCCATGCCAGATAAGGAAGTAAATAGGGAGTATTAATCGCGGGATCACCTCAATTAAGGGATGAACAATATCTGTAATCGCCACAATTCAATCAAGAGACAATAGTAATTGGTAATACTCCATGGAAGTATATTATGCGTACATAGAAATCAATTAGGACAGTCCATGGCGGAGGAGGAGCAGGACGGGGCTGGACTCATGACGCTATGAGCACCAAGATCCGTCCACCCACTGTCCATGGCATCACCCTGGAGAAATACTACATTGTGTCCTTTGTTGCGGCCGTCGAGAACCTCACAGGCTACTTCCTCGTTGTGAGCCACCGCGCTTGCGTTTGGAGAAGCGAGAGCTGCATCGTGGATACGCTAACACCAACACCTCCTCCGTGCGTGAGGACGCCTTCCATGACGTTGTCTTCGCCGGCGAAGATCCGGGATGAGGCTCCAACTGCTTCGATCTGCCGAGGCTCTTCGCGCACGCGCAATCCATGGCGCGGCGCCGCGATGGTCTTGGCAGCGCTGATCGTCACGGCTGCCGCCGCTCTGGCAAGGGACGCCACCCTGAAGAACACAATGCGCGTGTTCCCGAACATCGCCAGGGGCAGACCACGGTGCTCTTTCTGGCTTGCTTTTTTGGTTCAGCAAGACACCGGCTCTTTCTGGCTTGCTATTTTGGTTCAGCAAGACACTTCTTCGAATTTCTATTCGTAGCTCTGATCAACCTGCTTATGGATGAATTTATCTCTGGTTACGGAAGTACACCTGATGAATACATGTTTTTTCTTAGAACCTGACGAATGCATTGTTTTTCTTAGAACTTGATGAATTGTTGGATTTTATATATAGATATTCGATTCCAAGAACTTGAGGCTCATGTCATGCAGAATATTGTTTTTGTTAATGTTTGCAGGATTCGAATTAAATTTGAAGCCAGTGATAAAGATATATTTTTCTGTGGATCTGCAGTCTGCACAGGTGAAAGTGCCACTAGGTTTTTTTTTTAATAAGGAATACATATTATGGATATCCCGCTGCATGCAGTACCCAAGCCGCACCTCGCCAGCCTGAAGCAGCGTGGTTGGGACAATGGTGTTGCACAGGTTTAGTGTACCATAGGTTGGAACTGTCCGACAGTCCTTCCCGTGTCCAGTATCAATTGACTACCTTCTGGTAAGTTCCAGTTTCGAACTTTTCAACAATGTGCAACTTCATTTTCGTACTAATTTAATTTGGTAATAATATGACACTGCTCTGAGTGTTGTTCACACATTAAAAACCAAGAATGGGCAGGCACTTCTTTAGCCTGAGTGAACCATGGAGATGCACGGAGCAATACTGAATCTATTGTTGTGACACATCCATGTAAAAATTCCTGTAATCTGATGTTCACTTTTTCAGCACTTCGGTAATTTTCTTGGCAACTACTCGGTATGCGCCTTGCAGATGTTAAGACAAAATGAGATACATTTCTTGTACTGTATGGTCTTTTGTTAAGGTGTTCTAAATGATGCAACATCAGTTGTGTTTCAATGAAATCCATTACGTTGATCTTAGAAATTTCAGATTTGTTACTCACTCAAACAAATTGGATATATATTTAAATTTAGTGGGCATGGAGAAAAGAAAACATTCCTATAGATATGTACCTTATTCTTTGTATTTTTTGAAATGTTTATAACATCTCCTGATTTTCTATATTTTATTAGTTATGCATGCTAACAATTTTATTATACTATCTCTTTTAAGGCTTTTTTTTTTTGCATGATTGGACTAAGATTGAAGGTGAACACACACGTATCTTTGGAGGTAGGGAATGATGGATTCAAAACCTGAAGTCCTTGACAATGGATTAAAAATCTAAAGCCATTGTAGCATGGATAAGCGAGTGACGAGGACAATGGATTGTATAGTTGGTAGTTATTCTTGCATGCATCTTATTTTCTCTTTATATCGTGGGAAATGTAGTAGGATCTATTTGATATCCACATTTTGAGCACTTATTTGTTGGATTTATTATTTTATCTCACAATTATCTAATTTATTCCTAGATTTTCATGAAGCACAAATATTGTATTGTGAATTTAATGGAACCTCACGATCTTACAGTGTAGAATATTAAAAAAATCATATCGTGTGCCTCTTCACAATTTCATAGGTGGTCTAGATTTTTGATGTTAATAGAATAAATTGTTAACAGGGAAATGAATGTTGTGATTTATTTGATTATATTGAAATGAGGGATTTTGAGAGCTCATATATGTACATGACACCAACAGATGGTAGGATGCCTTTGTTGTTGATATGGGATCCCATATAGCAGCGGTTGGAATTAAATAGCCATTTTATTTGACCATCCAAGGAAGAAATCTTATGGATGCTTATGAACATGCATGCTTGATTGCTGGTTGCTCGCGATGGACTCAATATCGATTAACTTTAGAAAAGTTTTGGAAGTAGTTGATCCCATTACAAATATGATTGCACATATAGTATTAGAATTTTTACTTAAATACACAAAATTTTGTAGCACACACACGTCTTGTCATAGTTTAAAACTTGAATAGGAAAGCATACACCTATAAATTTGAATCGAGTGTGAATAAATGAATTAGTTGTAATGCATGTTCTGAGAACTCATACTATGAGGTTTCCAAGAATTAAGTTCTCTATGTACAAGGAAGATTTAGGGTAGGTAAACAATGCTTTAGTAAGTTAGACGATTTTCCTGATTTGTAAGAAACAATTTTCATATATTCTGTTGATCCAAACTAACCCTTAAGTGCAGATTGCTGGCCATATTTTCCGATTCCATATTACACAACTGAACTTGAAAGGTCCAGCATGGCACTCCATCCTTTTGCATCGTACTATTCTAATGTAAACTAATTTGTACAACTTGACAGGCTGAAGAAACCAAATGTGGCCTTGATGCAAAAGGAAGTATGGTTCTCCTGGAAAGGAAAAGGTACTGGTCTATTCAATCTCATAAGCACATGATTACAGTTGTTCATCTCTTACTTTGACATCACAAGATACTTTTTGTTACTAAGCTTTTGTTGTGCAGTAGTATAAATGGAGGTTTAATGACGTTACTGGAGTGAATTCTTGCATGTCTTAAATAATTAAGTCACAAAAACGTAGATATGGTTAATGGCAACATGTTTCATAACTAAGTTTTATTTGTAACGATCCCGTGTACATAAAATAAGTTGGCGAGCTAATCTATCTAAATTCAGTACTGCATAGAGAGAAGTAAAAACGCCTAGATAGAGAAGTAAAGTGAAGAAAAGCTTCTAATTCCCATGGTGAAACCTAAAAAAGCACGGCCACCACATAGAAGAGTAAGTTTGTCTTGGTTTAATCAAATTTGTACCTTATCTTTTTTCTCCTTGCTTTGGTTAGTAGTGATTTATGCTTTTATCCTTCTTGATTATTTCTCCTGAACAATTTTAGACATTCAAAATGACTTGCCTGCACTTGTTGATCCGTGGCAACGCACGGGCATTCAACTAGTATCAACAAATCTCCACTGCAAGGTTGCACCTGAACTGAAGATATGGATTTGAGGAGGGGAGCCTAAACAGGTGGCATTTTAGAGGATCTTCTGCAAAATGTCAATGGCAAGCACAAGCACATATGTTGAGACAGGCTAACCGTGGGGACGGCCTCTTTTGTGGATAATTTTTGGTACTGCCATGTCACCTGAAAACACATGCAAACATGCCGAGACAACAGGGAAGCATCACGCAAATTCAGCGCCAATGACCAGTGAGCTTGTCTTTTTTATCACACATAATCAAAAATCATAGCTATATAAGACTTGACAAAGCCACCTTGGCATCTATGTGCGCTGAAAATAGGTTTCTTCATCATTCTAAAATACTAGTGCTTCTTGATTAATTCACGCTAGCATTGCTGGATGTCTGATCCTTGCTATGTATGGCAAGCAGAAAGATTTTGATAAGATTGCGTATCAGACTTGCAAGCCAAAATCCATCTGGTCACGTTGTCCTTTTTTCCTATGGATATGTACACACCGCACACAACTTTTGGCAGCATATGGCCACATTTGACATCCCAGAATTGGGGCACAAAAAGGACAATAAGAGAAAACAGAATTAACAAATATGGAGTCAGCACGATACATTAAAGGTCCCCGTGCCTGTGATCAATCCATGATAACGCTCTAGCGTTTGCGCAAGCCACTAGAGAGTACTAGGAGGCGTTGGCACAGCGGCACGCTGTGCCCGTGCGTAACATCTGAACAGGGATGGCAGAGTGATCTTTCTACGAAGTTTGGAGCCAACGTGGTCAGATAATATGTATGATAAGCTATAACGATGCAGTTGAATCATTAGCATACGTATGCACAATACATTACATGGTGGAGGCCAAGCGGATAACTTAAATGAGGCCTTCACGTCTGCTGTAGGAGGACATGTATAAACATGAAAGGCTGAAAATAATGCAAAAGGTAAATAATATTTATTCTCATAATCAATTCAAAGCACGGGTTGTATACAGTTTAACAGGCATAACCTGAAAATTATATACATGCTCATAATCTGTAGTTGTATCTCTTGTTGGAAGCACCCCGTAACAGCGTAAAACATGCCCTATGTTAGTCACCTGAAGTGCATCTTGTATGGTTTATGTGGTTGTAGTTTGGAAGGGCTCTAAGGCTAGCATTCTTAAAAATAAGCTAAGCTAGGTACTGCTCGAAGACCATTCCGGTGTTGTGCATGACCACGCCACGCCAGTCACCAACTGAACTTTAAACAAACGAACACACATGTCTGAAACTATTGCACTATAACACTGAACTCTACTTCCGTTTGGTAACTATACTAAAGCCTCTCTTTGGTTCCCTGATGAAAAATGAACAACTATCACAGTACAACACTCTGAATTCTATTTCAAGTATGCTCATTTACTAAAGATTCTCTTTGGCAGCCTGATGAATAAATGTACACCAAAAAGTTAAGAGATAAAACAAACTACACAACGAATGCTGGATCATCACTAATCGAAATGGTAAATAGCAATATAATACAGGAAATAGAGAGGACAACCTTAAGATGGTCTTCAACACATTGACTAAAAAAACTACAAAAAACAGAGAAATCTAAGGGTATGCAGTAGCTAGTCTAGAGTAATGGGCACTACTTTGAGCTTCTATCATAGACCAGGGAAACCACAGTGTGAGAACCTATGATATTTTCTTGACGGTATACACTGGTACTGATGAGTAAGCTGAAAGCTGAAACCAAATCAATAATGGTGTGTTACAGTGGTTATATCTAGTTAAGCTAGACCTAGAACATAGTATATTTGCGTGTACATAGTTCCAAAGTGTAGTTGTATCACATCCTAGAGCTTAACTTTCTGCTATTCTCCTAGTTTTTTTTGTAGCAAAGTTTGGATTCTATAATCAATAAATCGGAAGCACGACCTACTCGTACAAAAGCAGCATGTTGACCCACATCCAAACACCGTGGACAATTTGCAGCAGCCCTGTGAGAAGTTGTGAAAGGAGTAGCACATACAGAAACCGAAAACAAAGAGGAGTCAGTACACATCTAATATCAATAAAACAGGTACAAGAAAAGTACAAAATGCACAAACTGTGAAACAGGATCAACTGGTACAGCAGCATCGAGCACAGTAGGAGCATCAGAAAGAGTGGGATCAGGAACCTCAGAACCATATGCAGCAGGCGAAGATAACCCTCCCGAAATGGATGAACTACCTAGGTTGATTGATATACAATCTAAGTGTAGCAGCTGACTATTTCAGATAATGGCTTTTCAAAATGAGAAAACCCAATTGGAGAGTAACCCTCATCGAACTTTCAATAAAATACAAAAACATGAATGGATAAGCTCATAAAAGAACAAATTATATAAAAAAGATTAGCTTAGATCATCTCTGGCAAGAAATTATAAAATCATCAATAGAATGCCAAGCCAAACATTATAAAATAATATTTCCGTGCCAAAGAAGGACAAATATTTTCATTAGTCCTCGGAGTGGAGGAACCTGTGTCATAATAAAAGACTCTTTCAACAATATATAATTTCAAGTTACTTGTGAACAAATTAGGCATAACGCAAAAACGGATTTCAGTTAGAGTCTTCAAATTTCATATCAGTAGTGCTGCCACGAACAAATATAATGCAAAGTGTGAGTTTATATTACATTAGTATCTTCATTAAAGTTAGATGGTGGCTTATTAGCAACATCTCATCGACGTGACCAATTTTTTTGATTCTTGATCAGCATCCACAGGCATGTTGCAAACCTCTACTTTGTACCTGATTAAAATATATACAGAATAAAGCAGCATATTAAGAAAAGAAAAAAAAAAGGATAATAATACGCTCTAGTGTGGAAATATGCATCTTTGGTGGTTCTTTGGCTAGATGCTACCTAGCATGGGGAGTTTTTTTAGATATTGGAGCTAACATAAATATAACTGCGAACTGCGAAAAATGAAACAACACGAAGTAGTGCTTCTGCAATCTGAAACAGAATACACACCAGGATATTATTAGTTATCAACTGCCTGTAAGCAAAATAGGCACTGCGATATTAGTTATCAACTGTCTGTGGTAAGATAACGATGCACCAATGGCAGATTCAGTGTTAACTGAAAATATGGGAAGTTGCAAATGAAGCAGCCACTATGTATCCATAGTACTCCCTAACCACAAAGCATGGACCACATATACCATCAATGCATGTGTATCTGGTTGGTTATACAAAGCCTATAGAATCCCCTGAGCTCGATTTGATTGGTGGATTCTAAGATAGAAGAGAGTCCATATTTCTTAAAAATCCATTTCTTTGATTTGTAGTGCTACAATTGGTGGTTACTCGTATGAGACTAAAATCATGTAAACTGGACAAAGCCAGTACATGTGCATGGATAAATAATCAACAAACCTGCAATAGATTCACAATTTCACTATCTCTTACAATTTTTAGACATCGGTTGTTCCGGCACAGTCCCTCCTTTTCATCAATTTGCAGTGAACTCCAAATATGGTAAGGAAAAACTTTCACAATGGAATTGGTCTAATATGACAACATGGTTTGATGACCATTCGTGGATACTAAAGAAACGCATGATGCAAGGAATGCATATCAGTCAGAGCAGCCATAATCCATACCTACTTCGAATATCAATAGAAATGAGTTATTTCTAGTACTCATTTCGTCGAACACGTAGCATGCACATATGGAAAAAAGTGTCTCTGTTGGATCAGCAGAAATCTTACGGAGAGAATCAATATGTAGTTCCCCGAAATCAAATGAAAGCATTAAGGGGAGAGGGAGAGACACATGACAGCTCATGGAGATAGTTGTCTGTGCGGACAACGCCTTGTCTACCACCGGCATGGAAATTTCAGCACTGCAAGTTCTGTTCAGCAGCGTGACGGAACTAAAAAAAAGCACAGGAAAACAGATCAATCAAAACGAAATTGGAGAGAAACATCATTGTACCAAAACAGATTTTGAGATGCAATGGAAGAAGCAAAAGCGAGGCGGTTCTCCTCCCCGGCGGTGGAATTCATAGGAAGCATCGGCCCCAACCGGGAGATCCCGCCGCGCCGGCCATGTAAGGCCTCTTCTTCGCCTATGGCGGACGCTGCCGCCAGAAAACTTGAGGCTGCCATCCAACAGTGCTGCGCAACCTTGCGCTGCGGTGATCCATGGGCAGCGGTCGGCCCGTTGGGAGCTCCCCGCCGCGTCGGCCATGGTGGGCCTCTTCGTCAGTATGAGGCAGTTGTTGAAGGAGAGGGTGGAGCCGTGGAAGATGTGAAGCCGGGTGGAAGGAAGCATGGACATGCACCTGGGAACCGGCGGTTGGAGAAGCCAAGACGAAGAGAAATAGGAGTGGATTTGTGGGAAGAGACAATGTCATCTCGTGGAAGATGAATCTGGAAAGCTAAAGCGGTGGTTTGTGGGATCCAGCTGTCTAGCTAAAGATATCTCTAGTTTGCGCAAGAGAGAAATAACTGGTACCCCATCTCTACCGGTAATTGAGGAGAAGCAAATCAGCACCGGATAACCGGTAACCGGAAGGAAATCTGTAAAATAAAAAAAATGAGAAGGCAAAAAAACCAATGCCAAGAGCCCACTGATCGTAAAATTGACAGATGTCACCAAACGGCTGAAGCCTCGATCGAGAAAATAGCGCATCAACAGTAACCGAAACTCTCGCAGATCGCTAATATGTTTAACTTTTATATAGTGTATAATTGTACATTCTGGAAGTATGGTTACAAAGCCTACGCAAGAGCACATGCAGCAACTGAGACAACAATTTGGGTTACTTCTTCAACAGAGTTGGATACATTTCGTTAGCTGCCGTTCGTCATGTGTTCATCCGCAGCAGACAACCACCCTGTTTCTTCATCATATAACACTGGCGGTAGCCGGACAACAGATGCCCGCAAGGACCAACATGTAATATGTGATGTCAAGGAAGGTTGCTGCTGATCTCATTTCCAGAGCTTGACAAGCTTATCATGACTTACTGAGGCAACCAGCCCTGATGCATTTGATGCCGCTAGGGCTGCAATTAAGCCATCGTGAGCATTGCTGATGGTCACAGTATTCTTCTCCCTTATGTCCCAAAGTTCTATGGACTGCAAGATCAAATTGATACACACAATAAAAAAATAGATTAAAAAGGGACTTAGGCCCGATAACTCATAAGATCATAAGGTATGAGAGAACTTGCCTCATAACAACCAATTACAAGCAACGATGGATAATTTGGATGAAAAACACAAGAATTAAACTTGTTTCCGCTGCAATTCAATTCATGCACACGCTCGCCGTCATTTCCCGAAGTAAATGACCACACCTTGACAGAATCTTCACTTACAGAGGCGAGATAGTCACCCGCAGCATCCCAACAAACCGACTGAATACTCTTTACGTGTCCCTACGCATGAACAGAAGTTCATATTACAGTGAGAGCAACACTGAAAAACACAACATTAATTGCAATACCATCTGACAATATTAAGCTGTACTGAACATTTTGGATCAAAGACTATGCTTAGTTCGCTTGGCGAAACCCAAGAACCAAGCATTGCAATTTGACAATGAGAACTTCTTAATATGGTTTCACTGGCATTTACTAAATTACTACTACTAGACAATGTCACGTAACTAAACATCACTCTAGTCAACACATGCCAAAAATCAGTTGTTAAAACTAACCTGTAAAGCACTTCTACAAACTTGTAGTGTTTCTGCATCGAGTATCGATACCGTCTTCTCCGAGGCAGCTGCAATATATTTCCCTTGACGAGGTTGAAATCTCAACTGAGTAGCACCTCCCTAGGAAGATAAGATAAGAAACAGTAACACAGGACAAAGTTTCAGCGTATTATCAACATAACAATATCGACAAACAACAAAGAAACAATGTTTTGAGAAAAAAACAGGGCTGCATAGTGCATACGTTGAAGACCCTAACACATGTCACACAGCTACCATTATTTATGCTCCAACAGCGCACTTCCCCATCACTATCACAGGAGCAAATGATGTCTTCTTTATTTGAATGAAAATCAAGTGACTTAACAGAAGCTGAATGACCCGTGAAAGTACGGAGTGAATAACCTGGCTGCATATAGTCAAATCTCTTAGTCAGTGCATTTCAAAGTAATGATATCCTCTGAAGCGACATTGCTGTAAGAAAGCCAATGATAAGAAATAGGTATGTACATACATTGTCAGCATCCCAAACCCGTACGGTTTTGTCAAAGGAAGATGTTGCGAGGCGGGTCATGCTTGGGCTAAATCGGACATCTGTAATTAGCATAGAATGCTCTTCTAATGTAGATTTGGGGTTTAGGGCATCTGTATACCATAAAACAGCCTGAAAATACACAAAAATCAGGTACAAGTCTGTGTTTCTTTAGCACCAGCATATTCATAGTTACTTCTATGTTGGTATACCCACCTTCTTGTCATGGCCTCCGGTGGCAAGTAGTTTTCCATCTGACGAGAAATGGCAACAAATAACCTTGCCTGTACTTGCACGGGCTTTTGCAACCTCAGAAAAACTAGACCCTGTGGTAGACAGTGAGCCATGTATTCAATCCATCCAATTAATTGCAATCAAGCAGAATGAAACATAAGTCCATGGCACCCGGCGGCATCTACGATCATTTATACTGAACAGTCTACACATTTGTTCTTCGGTAAAAATGCTATCCTCTTATTTGCCCATGTATTAAGCTCAAAGAAACCATTTAGTCCAAAAGAACATGACATGTTAGGGGGCACCCAATCACTTCCTGTCATCTTCATGACAAGTCACTACTAACCAGTAACATGGTCTCCCCCAAAAAGGACAAGATCAATGCTAAATGTTGCAACTGATTCTGAAAAACTGTGCAAAAGTTAAGGTGCACGCTTTAATGGGGTACTGAAATTTTAAATTCAACACATGATTGACACTGAGCTTGGTCAGCTGCTGCCATCGGATTTTGGAAAGGAGAAGGTAGCTTTATCTAGTCACAAAGGTCTACTAGGCTACTAGCTGCTGGCAGGTTCATTAAACCTTTAGGCAATAGGTTTTGGGAAGGTGATATAGCATGAAATGCGATAAATTCTTTTTCCAGATAGAAGTGTCCTTTCCTGCAACTTTGCTCTCATAATTACAATATAACAGCATGCTTAGTATCAAACTATAATTAATTAACTACAACAGAATTAAAGACCCCAAAGCATTACATCTTGCGAAAGATACACTGCACTCAACATTTATTTCACAAGTAATCTGATACGATATCAATCTCGCTTATAAAAGGAATTGCAAACTTGTTGAAACCAAGATGCGCACATGAAATTCGAAAAGAAAAGGCGCAGATATTTGTAGGTAATTGAATTAATTTCTCAGCGAAAGATTCAAAGTCAAGAAAAGGAAAAACCAGGTAGCAAAGATAAACAGAGATATACCTTTACTAGCATCCATAGAGCGTCCCATGGTTTCTCGAGGATCCAAGTCCTCCTGTGATAAAAAAGAGTCTACATTGTCATCCAAGGAGCCATCTTCCAGCAAACGGTCCACGTCACCCTGAAATTAAGAACTTGGTCATGTTGCTGACAAAAGCAATGTGCAAGCACTTCTGAAAGAGAATGTCAGATTTCACGATATAAATACCAGTGGGTTTACTGGAGAGGTCAAGCTTCCTGTGCCATCGGAACCAAACATCATTAATGGTTTCGATGGACCACCATTATGCAGCAGCTGTGGCATGGACATCGCATCTCCTGGGGTTTGAGTGGAAGGTGTCGAAGGCGCAGAACTTGGAGATGGCCCAGCAGTATTTGCTGTTCCTGAACTATTAGCTCTCCCTGAGGACGAGACAGGTTTCTTTCTCTTCTTTGATGCCTGAACCACAAAGAGAGATCAAGTGATTGAAATACTAAAATCTAGTCATTGTCAAAGTTACCAATCTAAAGCAACTGGAAATGGTTGTGAGTATTATTTTTAACAAATGATAGAACTGAGTGTTAGCGAAAGCCCAAAGGAAGTATACTATCCACAGAACAAGGAAAAGCGAAAACTCCATAGAAATTATGTACTCCCTCCGTCCCAAAATGTAAGGCGTCTAAGGATTGGTCAAAAGTCAAACCTTACAAACTTTGACCAAATATTTAGAAAAAAATATTTACATCTACAATAACGAATTGACATATTAAGAAAATATACTTTAGGGTGAATATATTGATAATGATTTAGTATTGTAAATGTTCATATTTTTGTGTATAAACTTGGTCAAACTTTAAAAACATTGACTTTTGACTAATCCTTAGACGCCTTACATTTTGGGACGGAGGGAGTACTAATTTGCTAAACATCTGAGTAATGCTTAAATAAGTGGCGAGGTGGTATATCAACTACAAGTTCAAACATTCAAGAGAGCTGCTACTGCGACTTCACAGAGAGCTCTTCTAGTTGTGTGTATGTTTGCTAAAAAAACATTATGTGTGTGTGCACAGAATACCACCTAAAACTTGAGATCCTGACACTTATGAAGCACTCGGATCTGTAATTGCCTGTTGGCAAATTTTAGAAGTGCAACTGAAATGAGATGCATGCTTCATTAAGATTTACCATTAATATATCAAAAAAAGGGGCAGAGAAAGGTACATCCATAAACATTAAGGCCATCACTCCTCCACATTGCGGCATAAAATAAGCAGTAGTACATTAGATCTAAAACATTGAAAAAAGAATCAACATAGAAACATTTTATTTGTATAACAGTAACATACTTGGTCAGTTACTACAAAAGAGTTTGGTATGCTTCCGTCAATAGGCATGCATCCAACTCCAGACTTTTCCTGTTGCTGGTGAAGCTGGTTTGAGCTCTGAGACTGCTGACTGGAGACTGTAGATTGTTGAAGTTGTTGTTGCTGTTGGCTATGACTTTGCTGCTGCAACTGTTGTAAATGAGCAATTTTCTTCTACTACATAGAAACATCCATATAAGGAGAGAAATAGAATGGTTAAAAGACTTGCTGAAAACAACTTTATCAGGTTTAGTCATCTAAGGAACAACAGTAGATACTCTAAATCCCAGTAGTTTAGCTACGATGTCATATAATGTGACGGGTTGTTTGGTTTGTTTGTCTGGCCATCTTCACTGCATACAGGCAGTAACTGTATACAGATAGGACGATGAGAGAACAAGTCTGAGACCAGTAAGCACTGTAACTTGATATCACAGAAGTACAACATAGGTTTAAGAAAGTTGTTGGCCTTCGCACTCCTGAACAGGAGGTATGTGATATGATGATGAATAGGGTCGCGGATCCTCACGATGCAAGAATTTGGACAACTATTTCGAAATGGGGAAGCCCCTGCCTAAGAATTTGGACAACTATATGACCTTGAAGATAGAAGCAGGCAACCAACGCACTCAGCACTTCAACAACTACTATATCCCTTACTGAGTGCTGCCATAAAATTAATAAGGCAAGAATCTAATTTGCACCCTATCAAGGCTGAGAATGAATTGGGTGCTTTCCAAGATCCAAGATAAGTTGAAAAGTGGTGACCAGAAACTACAATACTAAAGACCAATATTAGTAACCAAAGCATACGTAGATTACAACAAATATTTTTAATTACACATGGCCTGCCCAAAAGTGGGACTTGGGTACATAACCATTTGCCTATAACTCTGCAAGACGAACTGGCCAAGTAATAATCCTTCTAATATTCATATTGCATTTCCCTCGTATAGTAACTATGGCTTCATGCACCATGATGCAGAGGCCGGAGGTGATAAAGCTTCCATTACTATAAAAAGAAAAAGGTGAAAATGAGTTTTCAGAACTTCGGACAAAAGGAACGGAAAGGTCTACAACACTAAAGGAGGAGAATTCCTTCTCTGTTTAGTCCTTAAATGTTTGAAACTAAAACTGAATATGTTTGCTTAGTTTGGGGTAGAAATGCCATTTGGCTACGATGTTGGTGTTCCATCATTCGTAAACAACTTGGATATACAGCCACTATACAGTAAGAAGCTCAGAACACTATGCATTAATATAACTTCAACTAGGTAAACATAATACTTTAAAGAGAATATTAGTTTGAGAAGGCAGGAAGTCACAGAACACACCTTTATTAGCATGTCTATATCAGTGCGTGATCCACCACTTTGAGTAGGAGAACCAATATTTGGAATAATATCCCCACCACTATTTGTCTGCCCATCCTGCCCAATGACCATATTTCTGTTATTAAGAAGCATCCTTAACCTTCTGGTGTCAACATCACTAGCTGTAGGCGAAGCCATGTTTTGCTGTGCTTGCATTAAAAGCTGTTGTTGCTGTTGCGGATTGAGAAACTGAAGCTGTTGAAATTGTTGTTGTGGAGATTGCATAAATGACTTCTGCTGCAGAATGCCGGAGCGAAGCTGGTCGAGTCCCTAGTAAGATTTAAAAAAAAAGGTGTATATGTTACAACAGAATTTGCGAGATAGCAGCCATGTTCGCATAATGAATGCCAATCGCAGGATTTGCAATATACTAAAGAACTACACACTGTTTCTTGCTCTCACAATTGCTGAATTTTAAATGCTTCCTAGAGGGGTCTACACTTGGCCGGGACTCTACTGGACTATCACGCGAAAAGGAAAGAAAAGTTACTGATGTTAGAAAGATAAACGCTTCCTAGAGGAGGTCTACACTTGGCCAGGGCTCTATCTTTGATTATCAAAAAGGAGGGTCTAAATTGCAGTTCTATGGAAATCAACCTTTTAAACAAATATATATGCCATATGCAGTGGCATTGAGCATGTTGCTCCACCTCCCCTATAAAGCTATTACATATAACAAGAGTAAAGTTTGTTTTCAACCTTAAATTTATAGTGGTAGTCTATATCGCAACCTAACTTCTGAATCCTTGAAATCAACACCCTGACCTTGGTAATCCCAGTCAACTCTAACCTTCAACCTGATTGGCACGCCAGGAAAATATATTGCCAACCAGGATCACAATTTCATTTCTCATTACACTCCATGACATTGCTGGCACGGTTGTCATCACTTCACAGGAGCAGAGTGTTTCGCGCTACGACCAGGGGACTAGCACTAATTAGCACCATGTATGAGGAGAAGCAGTTCATGGAACAGGGTATTGTAATACCCAATACTACGAAACCACACATTTTCAGATGATTTCCGAGTTGAGGTGAAAATTTTAGAGAAGTGGATGAGAGCACCGAGCCAACTGGCAGTGGCAGCTAGGGTTATATTACTCAGGACTACTCAGAATGCGTTCTAGGGTTACAGACAAACACTAAGTAGCTCCTGTGCAACAGAGATAAAACGGAAATCAAGTGACGCTTCAGCCAGGGGGAAGAAGGCAGACGTTGGAGCGAAAGGGTGCACTGTTGGATCTTCGTAAGAACGAACCGGTATCGAGAATCTAGGACCGTCCACTAACTGAAATGTTCGAGGGGCTGATTTCTTCAGATTTCAAAAAATGCAGCGATGACAGGCATGTAGGAGTTGAGCAGGATGTCATCCCTGCTGCTGTGGAAGCTACTCCTGCTACCGTGGTCAGCCCACTGACTCGCAGACTCTCCTCTGCTGTCCATGCCATAAGCTGCTCCTGCTGGGCTTGCCAGTCAGATGCCAATCGCCTGGCCAGCCCCTTGAGGGGCTCCTGCTCGCCTGCTTCCTTTGCTTGGCGAACGCTTCGATGTGAGTTTTGTCAGGACGAAAGCATCTCATCAGAAGAGGATGAAGACATGTGGGCCAAGCAGGTCAACGAGAGCAGGGTCAGGGTGTCGATTTCAAGGATTGAAAGGTTAGGGTTCGGTTCAGACTACTACTATAAGTTCAAGGTTTAAAACAAACTTTACTCTACAAACAAGCAAACCAGAATCCAGAATAGGAGCATAAATCATTAGAGGAATACATGCAAGATAAGCAGTAAAGCATAATCATAAGACATAGCATACCGTGAGTGGCCAACCTTTCAGAGTCAAATTGCTTCCACCTTGATTAGATCCTGTTAAAGATGACATCTAATTAGGATTTAGAAAGCCAACCACTGAAAACAGAAACATCTCCTTTAAAAATTCTGATGAATAAAACCCTCGCAGTATAATGTTTGAAGTAAGCAAACAGCATACGTTGAAATACGTGTAGTCAACTGAGGCAACAGGAATGCCAGGCAAGAAGCTGGAGAAATATTACCTTGGACACCAATGAATGATCCCTCAGGACCCGCAGTTCTTGGTGTCAAAACTGGATTCATCTCAGTTTTGATAGTCTGTAAAGAAGTATGATCATAGATCAAAAAAAATTGATAATGTTATTTTCTGTCTTATTTTGGCAGTGGGTATTGTTAAAGTGAGAAACAGTAGGAATGATACATGTAACCTGTTCTTGCATAGCCAGTTGTGGGCTTCTTGCCTGAACTTGTTGCAGAGCGCCTGACAACCCACCAGCAGTACCATGCAGAATTTGCCTATGAAAGGTAAAATGTCAAATTCTACTTTTTTAAATGTACCACATGTTAGTTGCTAGTTGCTACGGCATGAGCCGACATCAACATTTAATCCTTATGGAGTGATTATTTTATTACTTTATAACCTGATCATGAGTCATGACTCATGACAGGTCTTGGTAATTCACTATTCTGAGCAAAATCACATACCTACAGGTAAAAAAAAAAGTAAACGCTACAGAACTGCAACAGTTGTCAGCCGTTTATGCACAACATTGTTACAAATTACTTAAAGTCTTAAACATAACCTATAATAATTATGCACAGAAAAGCGTTGATGTGAACACTTGTGTGTGTACTGTGGAAAGTGGAAACAAAAAGATATGTACCTCACAATCAAAATATCAAGGTAAAACAAATTCAGGATAAGAGTATGGTTCAAAATTCTAAATACTAACGGGCTTGCAGTGATCTGAACCTGAACAAAGAAGGATACATAAAAATTTCCATAGAACAATCTAGCAAAAAAAAGGGAAAATGCTTCAATGCAACTTATGATTAATGTTTCATGTGCCTATTTGATCACATGGGTGCCCGTTATGCTACAGGAAAAAAATTAAAGGAAAAAGGACCAGCCCCAGCCAAGACATGCAAACCAGGGTTCTCTAACAAGAACACTGTACGCAGAACAATTTACTATCTTTCATCAGTTCCATGATCTACCATCTCACATGCAAACCAGAGTTTTCTAACAAGAACACTGCACACAGAACAATTTACTATCTTTCCTCAGTTCCATGATCTACTATCTCACACAAGTTTGTCAGTGTGCATATAACTTAGAAGTTCAGAAAATACCCTGAAGATTGTCCGCTTGCACCTGCTTTCAACAATGCTTGGTTTGGATCAAGTACTTGGCTAGCATTTTCGCCATATCTTTGCTGCACCTGAAAGTGTCATACTACATATAAACATTTTACTACTTCCATTGTTCTTTAAGGTGTGTGCCTAATCCACCTAGGTGGTGTCTATGCAGTTGGCACCATGCTCCTACAGCCTAGGAGGCTGCCTAACTCACCTGGTCGGTGACACTAGGCGCCGCCCTGCTGCCACTTAGTGCTTAGCCCCTTTCCAGTTACTATTATTTTTGTGAGGAATAACCAGAACATAACAAACAAGATCTAGTAGGAGAGATACCTTCATTGATGCCTCATCCAGAGAATCTCGTTGAGAAGAGAGCTTTAACCTCTCCTCATACATTTTTGCTGCCATAGCATTGGCAGTAGCTGGGTTCTGTCGCATTAAAGGATCACTTCCAGAAAATCCACTTGCAGAACCATTAAGAAGATGAGAACCATCTCTGCGCTGCTGCTGCTGCTGCTGTTGCTGCTGTGCAGCTCTCTGTAATAACATTTGTTGCATTTGGATTTGCTGTTGCTGCTGCTGCTGCTGCTGTTGAGATTGTTGTTGTTGATGTTGATGATGCTGTTGTTGTTGTTGCTGCTGCTGCTGCTGTTGTTGTTGTTGTTGTTGTTGTTGTTGCTGTTGTTGTTGTTGTTGTTGTTGCTGCTGTTGCTGAGATTGTTGTTGTTGTTGTTGCTGCTGTTGTTGTTGCTGCTGCTGAGATTGATGTTGCTGCTGCTGCTGAGGCTGTTGTTGTTGCTGCTGCTGCTGAGGCTGTTGTTGTTGCTGCTGCTGGTGTTGATGTTCCCTTGCTTTCACTAACTGAGTCTGAAAGAGTAAATTACAGCTGAATTTGTTTGAAATTCCATGGATTCTTCAAGAATTTCCTTAAATTTTTGTTTCTAGTTTTTTTATATTTCATGATTTTCCCTTTTTATGAAATTTTTGCTAAATGGTTTATTATGCTTGGCAGGCCAACTCATGAAATTCCACCACCTACCATCGTGAGGCTCGCATAATGGGGTGCAATGTATGCCCACCGCAAACAGGTCTACTTGCATCCCTCTACAAGAGGAGGCCTCAATTTTTCTTAAATATTCAAAATAGTTGAAGTCTATTCGACCTGTCGACATGTTCTAAAAAAAGGTTGGGGGGGATTGGCATATGAAAAACAAGAAGAAAACTACAAATTTAGGGACTGAGAAGAGAAGCTGCAAGCTTGTGGAAAAGAGCAACACAAAGCTTGAGGGAGAGAGAGAACCTAGTGTTATAATTCAGGTGGTGGAGAGGGGTTGGCCAATCGGCATGTGAAAAACAAGAATTAAACTGCAAACTCAGGAGTGAGAAGAGATGCGACAGCAAGCTTGAGGATGGGAGAGAAAGAGCCTGGTGTCATCTCAGCATGGTGGAGAGGAGAAGAAACAGAGCTCACATTAAATTGGCAGGAGATATGTAATCCGAAAATTTGGGGTATTCAGGTGGTATGGAACTAAAACGATGTATTTAGGTGGTATTCCTTGAGTCATGGCAAGTTGGTGGTACAGAACCAAGTTTTTTCAAGATTTAACCATGAAAAAAAATATTAGTACAAAAAACGAAAAGTGCATAGGTACATACCTGAATATATGATGCTGCAATATCTGAGTGCTTCTCATTTGTTCGTGCTATGAATATATCCCAAAATACTGACCACCATTCAAAAAGGAAGCCACCAGGAGCATCAATTGCTGAAAGAAAGATAAGCGCGCAAAGTAAACAGTACCGCTCGACATTGGTAGCAACACAAATCCTACTTAAATAGCTTCGTGGCAACTTGCTGGGAGATACATACCAACTGGATCCGGTGAGACCTTCCCTTCCGTTTGGAAGGCTTTTGCAGTCTCCTGCAAATTTCTCTTCACAAAATAGTCATATATGTAGACATCCAACCTGTTTTATTGGACAGTCAACCATTTAGTCTTCTAAGATTGATGTTGAGCCTAAGTTTCGATTCACAAGTACAATGACATTAAGAATGGAGGAATACTACTGCATTTACTTCCTTGTAGTTTCTTGCATTCTCAGTAACAAATTAATCATCAGCTAGAAGGGTAAAAATCAATTTTCAGTATGCTCTATACTAGTGCCCAAAACATTGTGATCTTTTAATATTAATATTCGCAAAAAAGTACAACCTCTGTTCCGAATTATATGATGTTGTGGAAGGCTATTTGCTTAAAAAAAATGCGATCTCATATTACAATTCACAAAAAAGTACTTTGGTACAACAACATACTATGCCCAGCTGCAAATGAATTTGTTTCGAGAAACTATGGACCGCAAAAAATTAGCACCAGTTATCAGAAGCAGTCTTGTGAAAGTGTAACCTTATGAAATAAAATAAGCTATTTGGTTTTACAAAAATGTAGCCCTTGTGGAATTCCTAGAAGTACTACAAATGTGTGGTTTCACAATAGATATATAGTTGACTAAAATCACAAACCCGGCCATCAAAACCTAAGTTCCCATGCCAAATTGAATTGTATGCCACTAGTCTAAAATCCCTGTTACAAACCTACCCGGACACCCTAGTCTGAACCTGACGCCGTGAACAAGAAGACCTAAATTGGTCCTATAATGTCTCTAAGGTTCGAGCCTACTGAAATGAGAGCTCCCACGAAACCATATCCCCCGCACAATCGCAAAGTACCGCAATGTCAGATACACTTCTTTTTTTAATTATCCCCAAAAATTGTAAGTAGTACTGAAAGTCTGACACGCCGCGCGCGAACAGCAGCAGGCAGACGCCGCCCAGGAAGCAGCATCTGCAGGAATCAACACATGGAAGGGAAGCAATGGACCAAAGTATTTGAGCACAAATCCTTACATCTTATCCGCCTCCCAGTTGGTCTGGGACTGGGACTGGGACTGGGATTGGGACTGGGACTGCGACTGCGACTGCGACATCGACATGACTCCGCGCGCGGCGCACCAACCGAGCCCTTGCTCAGAAATCCAGGGGTGCCCAGGAGAAAGGAGCCCAGCCAGGGCTGTTCCCCCCGACACGCCGCCTCGACAGCGCCCGCGGGCAGCGACGCGTTAGGTAGCTCCTCGCGGCCGCTCGGCGGTGGGCAGGAGCCGGGGTGGGGAAACCCTAGAGGCAGTGGAGTGGGAGTCGGGAAAGCGGGGGCGAGGCGAGAGAAGAAGGTCGGGGAGCGAGAGAGGGCAGGATGCGGCGAGAGAGAGTGGAGCGTCGCAGAGGCAGAGGCAGAGGGGTGGGAGAGAAATGGAGAGGAAAACAAAACGAGAGGGGGATCAGGGCTGCTGCGTGCACGGGAGACTTCGGTAAGAAATTGACGCGGATGAGCCTGACGCGTGGGACCGGGAAGATTAAAACCCTGTGGTGGCCCACTTGTCGGTCTGCATACTGGTTCGTCCGGAAAGCCGTGCGTACGCGTAGCGAGTTTTTACAGGACGGAGGCTAGTGGGACCTCACTTCAGGCTGAGGGACAAGTAAATCGCATGATGGAGATATTCTTCCAAGAACATAGTGCGTGTTACGCACATCGCCACATGTGCTTATGTATAGTCCTACCACTGTATCGAACAAGATGAAGTTTCACATAGAAAAGTAATCCGTGTTTTTCCCCCTTCCCTGCTCTAACCCTGCTACAGTAGTGTTAAGGGGCTCTCCACCTTGACCGGGCCGTGGACGGCCACTCAGCTGGCCGGAGTTGGTTTAGGTTGGGCGCCGGAGTAGTCTAGGGCTAGATCTGTAGGTTTCCTTGGGTGTTCCGGCCTCAGCCGGCGTTGTGGGTGTTCTGCCCGTGGTGGAGGCGGAGCTCTGGATCTCGGTCGCCGGATCGATGGCGCTTCTAGGGTTGTTGCTGCTCGTGCCGGTGCTTCCCTGGTCGAAGCTTGGCGTGGGAAGCGGCAACACCGTCTCCAACAATAAATCGGTGGCCTCAAGATCTTCTCTTCTCGGATTTTGCTGCAAGATGGACAAGCTCTTAACCAGCCATGGTGGCGAGGGAGAGCGGAGTCTACCTTCAGCAAGGTACCATCTTTCTTCTCCCCTGGCCGGCCGTGGTGGCGAGGAGGCGCTAAAGAAGGGTGGACCGATTTTGGATCCTGGAGTGGGATCGTGTCTCTCCTGATGTTGTTGCTCCCGCTCGAGTGGCCGCTTGAAGCTGTCGTTCCTATTCTGCCATGGTGGCGAGGAGGATTCCGATGGTTTCGTTGTTGCTCCGGAGGATCTGCCTCAGCATCTGCCTGCAGGGTGCTATGGATCATTGATCCGTTGTGCGGAACACATGGTGTCGCTGATCGGCGCTGTGATCTTTGGCCGAAAGGGCGGCCCGTCCTCAACCTCCATCGTGGAGGCCTCCTTCTCTTCTGTTGCGGAAGCTCGACGACGCCCTGCTACCAAGTAGTTTTGTCCCAGGTGGCTTGGCGACGGTTGCTCGCAGAAGATTCTCGCCGGAAGAGAGCCCACGAGTTGTCTGCTCTTGTTCCTCGGCGGCAACGCTTGGAGGACGTCGGTGGTCGGTGGCAGAGACACCCTAGTCCTCGATTGCTTTTTTCAAGTTCTTTGTAGGGTGTTTTTTGTAGTGTGCAAGCCCCTTTTTTCAAATACTAGGTTCTTCGAGCGAGTGTTGTATAAGGGGTTTTCTGTAAAATTATGTACCTGCCACGTTAATGGATGAAAAGCTGGGGTCTTCTAGACCCCTCTCCGTGTTAAAAAAATTACTTCGTAGCACAATTTCCGTATAGTAGTATATTTCAGTCCTAACGTACTCCTTTCTTGCAAAAATATAGTGTATGTAAGCTTTTTTTTGGAATCATACGACAAAACTTTGACCAACATTATCGAGAAAATTGTCTATATCTACAATACCAGGTGTATACCATATAAAAATATACATTACGACTGACTGAGTACACAAAGGGGCACACGGAACCACCTCCACGCCCGCTCTCAACTTAGCTAAAAGGCGATCCCCAACCACCTCCACCTCCACCTTCCGCCGCCACTGGTACTCGCCGGTGAGGTCCTCGGAGTGCGAAGATGTTGGATCGGAAGTGGTCGCTCGGAGAGTTCATCCCGTTCGAAGAGCTGATAAGGATCACCGATGAGCGTGTGAGGTGTTGCGAGGAGAAGATGGCGGAGGAGCAGAGACAAGCAAAACTGCGGCGGAAGCTGCTGCTCCTGCATATCTGCCTGGCCTCGCCATGGGCGATCAAGCAGATGGCGGAGCCGGTGGGTTGGCGTTAGCAGTTGTCAGGGCAGGGGCTCGAGGAGCAAATTGCAGCGGCGCAGGCGATGTTGGATCTCAAGGATGGTGGTGGTGGAGGACGTGGTTCTCCGGCTGCTAAATCTAGCATTGGCAGTACCTCTACGGGGACTCCGCTGTAGACTCAGAGCCAGTCTACCCCAACAAATCCAAGTGCTCCTCCTGCGGATTTTTCTCAGGCAATGCTTCAGTAGATGGGGGCTAGAGCTCCAAATATCTTTCCCATGATGCAGCTAGGGATGTGGAACATGCCGCTAAATTAGTGGTCTTAGTTATATGGACAACAACAAATGTAACCTGGTTCTTTCAACCCCATGATGGTTATGCCTCAAGGATCTTTCAACCCTTTGGTACCATAGACCTCTAACAGTTAGGGTAGCAGTGTGGGTCTGAATAATTCTTCTCAACAACAGCAGAATTCTGGAGGGAGCAAGAATAAAAAGAAGATACAGAAACCTTAAAGCTCTGATGGCAATAGGAACAATGTTGATAAGGGGGGTACTAGTGCTCAAGTGGTTGCTGCTGCTAGACCTGGACCTGTTTTGGATCCCAAGTTCAAAGATGTAATCTGTTATAATTGTGGTGAGCATGGTCATTATGTTGGCCTATGCACAATGACTAAGAGGTGTTTTATCTACATCAGAACTGGTCCATCACATGGATAGCTGCCAGATGTGGTACACTCCAATACCCACAACACAATACTGGGGGAGTGCTAATCCTGGTATGGGTTTCTTTCATGTGGAGGTTGAGGGACCAAAAGTTGTGCATTGGCTCAACATGGACATTGGAGAGGATTTCCATGCACTTGCAAAAAATCTAAAAGGTGATGGGAGTAACAGAGTGGAGAACTGGTTATAAAATTGTTGTTGGTTTTGCGTTGAATGATATTGAGGAAGGTGCAAAAAACAGAGTGTTTGGCATTGAGTAGACAAATGCTTCTACTCACGCAATAGTGCTCAAAAGTGTTGAAGACCATATTGAGGAGAGTCTGTTGTAGAGGTTTGATGCTGAAAGTGATGAAGAGGTTGAAAAGAGTGTTGAAGAGAATGATAGTCCAAATGACATCACTTAGGATCAACCTGCAATGCTGAAGCCATTGCTCCTTGGCATGGAAGGAAAAGAAAAGCTAGGAACCTATTCAAGCAACAAGGATGAGTAGCAGGATTCAAATGGATGGGGGACCTGAATTGAGAAAGCTCGGGAATTAAAAAAAGACTAAAAACCTTGAAGTCCCTAAAGGTAACAAAATTCATGGGATTTCTAATTCTTTTGCGGCTCTTGTTGACAACCATGTTTTATTTGAGAAAGATAAATGTGCAGGCATTAGCCTATGCCATACTACTATGAATGGTGATGTAATTATTAATGATATTAAAATAATTGAAATAGATAGGCTTAAATACTTTCATAGCACCAACCCTGATATGTTTCTCCCTATTGACATTAGTCTAACAGTGGATGACATGACAGGGAATGGGGATGATGTCCCATCTCCACATGATCAGGATGATTATAGTAGTGATCATCCTGATGAAAATGAACCCTAGACAATAGTCTCAAGCAGAATAAAGGGTAGGAGAAAGTTGATTTTCAAACATGGTAGTAGCTCTAATATGGAATCCTAGAGGTCTGAATATACATGATAAGCTCATCAGATTCCATGATCTCGTATGGGATTCCCCTTCGACAAAGGTGTCAAAAAATAGAGTGCATGGTCTCACTGGAGAGACATGCCCAAATATTATCTGCTTCTCTGAATCTAAGAAAAAAGATTTTACATATATACAACACAAACAGTTGGATCCCAATGGGAAGTTTTCCTGGAACTGACTTCCAGCTATGAAAACTAATGGTGGTATTCTAGTTGGTATAAGTTTTGATATTTTTGACATTATAAGATGGGATATATATAAATATTCTATCTCTGTTCAAATTAAATCAAAAAGAGATAATGTAGTTTGGAGAGTTATTGTTGTGTATGGATCTTCTTATGAAGAGTATAAGCTAGACCTTACTAATGAATTACATAGTGTTTATTCCTGCTAGTCTGGGCCTACCTTAGCAGGGGGTGATTTCAATGTCATTAGAGAGAAGCATGAGAAAAATACGGGTAACATCTGTCAGCATTGGGTTAATCTCTTTAATGATTGGGTTAATAAGTTTGGGTTGATGGAGATTAAAAATTCGAGTAGGCAATTCTCCTGGGCCAATAATCAGGATAATTTGGTTATGACTTTATTGGATATATATTTTTCTCTACTTGTTGGGATACTTTATTCCCTTCTAGTAGTGTTTCTTCTAAACCTAGGGTGGGAAGTGATCACACTCCACTAATTGTGGATACTGGATCCCTGAAAATCCCACACACTAAACAGTTTAGATTTTAAAAATGGTGGTCACAGGTAGATGGTTTTGATTAGGTGGTAGCCAAGTTCTGGCTTGCCCCCTGTCATCTTGACAAAGCCATTGATAGGTGGCAGTTGAAGATTAGGAATACTAGAAAAGACTTGAAGGGTTGGTCTGCTAATATTGAATCAACTCAGCGTAAGCTAAAGCAACATTTAGTTTCTGAATATGACTTGTTGGATATTGCTTTAGAAACTCAATGTTTATCTTCTATTTCCAAGAATAGAATGAAAACTATATTTCTGTTGAGCTATCTGATATAGGAAAAAATGAGGAGATTAAAGCTAGACAGAGATCTAGGGAAAGATATATTTTAGAAGGTGATCATAACACTGCCCTTTTCCATTCTGTAGCTAACCAAAGGAGGAGGAACAACAAATTACCCAACTCCAGGATGAAAATGGTATGGTGGAGGACAATAAAGGTATGATTAACATTGATGTAGATTACTATAACAAGTTGTTTAGTAGGGAAGATAATTTGGACATTGATTTATGCAATGATTTTTGGGGTGATGGTGATATGGTATCTCATGGTCAAAGAAGTATGCTTGATGCTGAGTTTCTAAAAAAGAGATCAAAGAGGTTGTTTTTGGGTCTTACGCTGAGGGGGCACCTGGCCCTAATGGTTTCTCTTTTATTTTTTATCAACACTTTTGGGAGCTTATTAAAGATGATTTTCATGGCTATGGTTAAAGATTGGAATAAGGGAGATTTGGACCTATTCAGGTTAAAATTTTCCATTCTAACACTTATTCCTAAAGAGGTTGATGTTGTAACTGTACAGAAATTCAGCCATATTGCTTTGACCAACCGTAACTTTAAAATATTTTCCAAATGTGCTACTAATAGGTTGGGGTGGTTAGTGAGAAGCATATCTCACCAAACCAGGTAACCTTTATAAAAGGAAGATACATTATTGAGACTGTGGTTGACATAGGCATCCCAGATGGGCCTGCCAAATAATGTATCCGGGGATAATCAAAGGCCCACGACCCGAAGTTTATGAAGCTCGGAAGCCCAATAGGTATCAATATGGAAAATAGAGATAGATTAGGTATAAAAGACTTGTATCAATACGTGAAGGACTCAAATAAGTCTCCCGGACTTTGTAACTTGTACGATACGAAAACCTCGGCTCCACCTCCTATATAAAGGGGAGCCGAGGGATAAAGAAAGGATTGAATCATTGTCAACACACACCCTAGTTTTTCATAGTCGAGCACCTTTTCGGTTGAAACCTTCGAGATCTACTTGCCCTCTACTTTCCGCGAAACCCTAGTCTACAACTTGTAGGCATTGACAAGTTAAACCCTTGTCAATTGGCACCGTCTGTGGGGATTGGAGGCGACAAGGAGCTGATCTCGATGGCACGCTCAACATCAACGACATCATCAGTAGCAAGCAACGCGGTGGATGGAGGTAAACAGGTCAAACCTGATCTCGTCGATTTTGTTCCTCACCCTCCCGCCCGTTTGCATGCATATGCTGATCTGGAGGAGTCGATGGAGATGACGTTCGGGAGCTTCCACTTCCGCGTCGGGAGAGAAGGATCGCATCGCCTGGCGGCATCGATTTTTTCGGTACCGTTTGTGGCCGATTCCGATTTCTCGGGATCATCATCAGCAATCAAGTCAGGCGACGAGGAGGCTTCGCCGCCAAGCTACATCAAGCCCACCGTCGGCGGAGAACTCGACGATCTGCTCGGTGGCATGTCTTTTGGGTCGTTCATGGAATTCGATCTGGACAGCGACTCGGAGAGCATCGACAACTTCGACTTCATCGACAGATCTACTTCTATTCGGGAGGTCTTCGCCGATCGTTACGACGGTGTCACCGACCCTGAAGATGAAAACACAATGGCAGAATATCACCAAGTCTACGTGATTGGAATCAAGCCGGCCAGAAGATGAAGCGTCGGAAGCTTTCGATGATTTGGGCAACCCATACATCGACCCCACGAATCTCACCCGCGGAATAGGCCCCAAATATGTCGGCCCCATGCTGCAAGAGAGGATGCGGCTATCGCAAGCAGCTTGGGACAGAGCTGGAAGAGCCATGAATGACACAGAGCCGATGACCACAACAGCTACGATAGAAGAATTGCAGGCATATCAATATAGACTCGCTCGTGTTGGACGTGAGTTAGAAAAACAAAGAAAAATACCCAATGATAGAAGAGTTGCAGCTTCCGCGTCAAGTGTGCGCAGGGCCAACCTGAGCCGACAATCAGGATCGACGGGAGATAGTCACAGAGCAGCACGCGCAGGAGGAAGATCTCGGCTAGCCAATCTGCATGAGCACGAAAGAGAGAACCTGATACAAAAACCTCGACATGTCCTTTATGTCGATAGATACAAGAGGGCACATCATCCCCAAAACACCGGAAGCAGGATATTTGGCAACACATGCTTTCATGTTAGCATCCAAACCACCTGTGGGAGATCCCAGGGAAGCATTGTATAACATGGCCATGGCAGGAGTTGGAATCATGAGGACAACAATAAAAGGATCGAGTACACCACAACCCGAGAGCGCACCAAGGCAAAATAATCATCAACCTACTTCGGCAGCGCGAGACCCCCCTCGAGCAGGTGACGCAAGAGATACAACGATATAAGCACGAGTTGATAGAGCACGACAGGAGAGAAGAGAACGTTGGCACTCACCAGAAGTCAACGAAGTGGATGTGTGCGGACTCCCTTGTTTTACTCGACGAGTCTGTAAAACTCGGGTTCCTTCTGGGTTTAAGTTACCCGATAATTACAAAAAGTTTGATGGCTTGCAAAACCCAGAGGATTGGCTGACAGATTGCCTAGAAACGGTGAAGTTGACGGGTGGAACTAGAGCAACTGCCATGCAGAGCATCCAGGTTCACCTCAGCGGAGCCGCAAGATCGTGGATAAAGAAACTACCGGAAGGATCCATCGACAACCGGGAAACTCTCGAGGACTTGTTCGTGCAAAACTTCTGCTCAACGTGCAAGAAACCTACATCAATAGAGGTGCGGAGGGCCTGCAAGCAGAAGTATGATGAACCAATGAGAATATATATCCAGCGATGGAACATCATAAAAAAATTGGCAGAAAACATATATGACGAAAGAGCAATCGGCGCATTTGTTGCGGGGATCCGAAGAAGAGACTTAATCGAGGATTTGGGTAGATCCAAGCCGAGAACAATAGCGAATCGTTGGGCGGATGGCGAAGATGTTGTTCATAATAAACAGCACAGATCACCCGAGGAAGATCGCAACAGAAACAACAACCAAAATAGGCGACGATATTCTCGTCAGTTCTCAGACTACGACAGCCCCAGCCAAGTGGCGGCTGGCTTCCGAGGTGTTGGGGGGTGACCCCCGGTATGCCAAAGGCATGCCAAACCGGATGGTTTGAGCCATCAAGTTACCGGTTTAAAGGTTATTCTGGAATAAGAAACTTGGCTTTTGGGCTAAGGAGATCTATACCGGTATCCCAGGAGGGGTATACCGGAATGAGCTAAGAAGGTACCGGATTACCGGTACAGGCTACACTGTAGCACGTCGGCAAGACTGGTCAAAGATTCTCTCAAGAGATAGAGGACAAGGATGAGCGAAGCACTTCAGCTTTAATCGAAGCTCTGGAGATAAAGCAGATGATGACGTAAAAGGTACCGGAGGACATCAGCCTCCCTGATTAAAGAGATACCGGTGACGCCGGTAGCTAAAGAAGCTTTGTAAAGTAGTTTGTCTAGTCAAAGATGTCATTAGGGTTTCTTAGGGTTTCTTCCCCTGTAATCCACCCTCTCCCGTATATAAGGAGAGGGGGCACACCCCATCGCGGGCATGTACGAGACGTGCTATATTGTATCCAGAAACCTGTAACCTCTTATGATCAATGAGTAAAGAGATCTGAGAGGGAAGTTAGCTTTTGTGTTCTTCTTCTCCTACCTCTGTCCAAGGCCAAGTTCTTAGGAGATCCATCCGGAATCTACCCCATCCTTACCAAAACCCTCACCCGAATCCTCTAGCGCACATTCGGCCCCAACTTAAGCCACCCCATGGCATCTGTCTGTTCACCACGACGACAGTTGGCTGATACGTCTCCGACGTATCGATAATTTCTTGTGTTCCATGCCACATTATTGATGATATCTACATGTTTTATACATACTTTATGTCATATTTATGTGTTTTCCGGAACTAACCTATTGACGAGATGCCGAAGGGCCGGTTCTCGTTTTCTGCTTGTTTTTGGTTTCGGAAATCCTAGTAAGGAAATATTCTCGGAATTGGACGAAATCAACGCCCGAGTTCCTATTTTGCCCGGAAGCATCCGAACACCCGAGAGTCGCCGGAGGGGGGCCACACGGGCCCCGGATGATAGGCCGGCGCGGCCCGGGCCACGGCCGCGCCGCCTTATGGTGTCGTCGCCCCGTTGACCTTCTGACGTCGCCTCTTCGCCTATAAAAAGGTCCCAGACCTAAAACCTCGAGACGAAAAAGCCACGGTACGAGAAACCTTCTAGAGCCGCCGCCATCGCGAAGCCAAGATCTGGGGGACAGGAGTCTCTGTTCCGGCACGCCGCCGGGACGGGGAAGTGCCCCCGGAAGGCTCCTCCATCGACACCACCGCCATCTTCATCAACGCTGCTTGTCTCCTATGAGGAGGGAGTAGTTCTCCATCGAGGCTACGGGCTGTACCGGTAGCTATGTGGTTCATCTCTCTCCTATGTACTTCAATACAATAATCTCATGAGCTGCCTTACATGATTGAGATTCATATGATGATGCTTGTAATCTAGATGTCATTATGCTAGTCAAGTGGGTTTTACTTATGTGATCTCCGGAGACTCCTTGTCCCACGTGTGTAAAGGTGACGAGTGTGTGCACCGTGTGGGTCTCTTAGGCTATATTTCACATAATACTTATTCACTTGTTATGAATGGCATAGTGAAGTGCTTATTTATATCTCTTTATGATTGCAATGTGTTTTGTATCACAATTTATCTATGTGCTACTCTAGTGATGTTATTAAAGTAGTTTTATTCCTCCTGCACGGTGTAATGGTGACAGGTGTGTGCATCCGTGTTAGTACTTGGTGTAGGCTATGATTATGATCTCTTGTAGATTATGAAGTTAACTATTGCTATGATGGTATTGATATGATCTATTCCTCCTACATAGTGTGAAGGTGACAGTGTGCATGCTATGTTAGTACTTGGTTTAGTTGTGTTGATCTGTCATGCACTCTAAGGTTATTTAAATATGAACATTGAATATTATGGAGCTTGTTAACTCCGGCATTGAGGGTTCGTGTAATCCTACACAGTTAGTGGTGTTCATCATCCAACAAGAGGGTGTAGAGTCTAGCATCTATCTATTTATTCTGTTATGTGATCAAAGTTGAGAGTGTCCACTAGTGAAAGTCTATCCATAGGCCTTGTTCCTAAATACTGCTATCGCTGCTTGTTTACTGTTTTACTACGTTACTACTGCTGCGTTACTACTGCTTGTTTACTGTCCTGGGCAAAGCACTTTTTTGGTGCCGTTGCCACTGCTCATACTTATTTATACCACCTGTATTTCACTATCTCTTCGCCGAACTAGTGCACCTATTAGGTGTGTTGGGGACACAAGAGACTTCTTGCTTTGTGGTTGCGGGGTTGCATGAGAGGGATATCTTTGACATCTTACTCCCCGAGTTCGATAAACCTTGGGTGATCCACTTAAGGGAAACTTGCTGCTTGTTCTACAAACCTCTGCTCTTGGAGGCCCAACACTGTCTACAAGAATAGAAGCTCCCGTAGACATCAAGCTATTTTCTGGCGCCGTTGCCGGGGAGGAAAGGTAAAAGGTACTCACACTCCGGATCTCGGCTACTAAGCTATTTTCTCCGTTGTAAGTACTCGAAGCTATTTCCTTTAGATCCTGCAATTGCATCTTTTTGTTTCTTGTTTACACTAGTTTGGCATAATGGACAAAAATGAGCTTCTTGTTCTATTTCCTGAGTTAAGACATGGATGGTTTGATCCGAAAATTAAAAAACCCATGGAACATATTAGCATGAATACTTTGAATACCATTGTTGCTAATGATATGGAAAATTCTAAGCTTGGGGAAGCTGGTTTTGATGAGCATGATATTTTTAGTCCCCCAAGCATTGAGGAGAAAATTTACTTTGATGATACTTTGCCTCCTATTTATGATGATTATAATGATAGTAGTCTTTTAGTACACTTTGTTATGGAGGATAAATTTGATTATGATTACAATATGCCTCCCATATTTGATGATGAGAATAATAATGATAGCTACTTTGTTGAATTTGCTCCCACTACTACTAATAAAATTGATTATGCCTATGTGGAGAGTAATAATTTTATGCATGAGACTCATGATAAGAATGTTTTATGTGATAGTTATATTGTTGAGTTTGCTCATGATGCTACTGAAAGTTATTATGAGAGAGGAAAATATGGTTGTGGAAATTTTCTTGTTACTAAAATGCCTCTCTATGTGCTGAAATTTTTGAAGCTACACTTGTTTTATCTTCCTATGCTTGTTACTTTGCTCTTCATGAACTTGTTTATTTACAAGATTCCTATGCATAGGAAGCATGTTAGACTTAAATTTGTTTTGAATTTGCCTCTTGATGCTCTCTTTTGCTTCAACTACTATTTCTTGCGAGTGCATCATTAAAACTGCTGAGCCCATCTTAATGGCTATAAAGAAAGAACTTCTTGGGAGATAACCCATGTGTTATTTTGCTACAAGTCTTTGTTTTATATTTGTGTCTTGGAAGTTGTTTACTACTGTAGCAACCTCTCCTTATCTTAGTTTTATGCTTTGTTGTGCCAAGTAAAGTCTTTGATAGTAAAGTGAATACTAGATTTGGATTACTTGCGCAGTTTCGATTTCTTTGCTTGTCACGAATTTCGACCTGCCTCCCTGTAGGTAGCTCAGAAAATTAAGCCAATTTACGTGCGTGATCCTCAGATATGTACGCAACTTTCATTCAATTTGGGCATTTTCATTTGAGCAAGTCTGGTGCCTCAATAAAATCCATCTTTACAGACTGTTCTGTTTTGACAGATTCTGCCTTTTATTTCGCATTGCCTCTTTTGCTATGTTGGATGAATTTCTTTGATCCATTAATGTCCAGTAGCTTTATGCAATGTCCAGAAGTGTTAAGAATGATTGTGTCACCTCTGAACATGTGAATTTTTATTGTGCACTAACCCTCTAATGAGTTGTTTCGAGTTTGGTGTGGAGGAAGTTTTCAAGGGTCAAGAGAGGAGGATGATATACTATGATCAAGAAGAGTGAAATCTCTAAGCTTGGGGATGCCCCGGTGGTTCACCCCTGCATATTCTAAGAAGACTCAAGCGTCTAAGCTTGGGGATGCCCAAGGCATCCCCTTCTTCATCGACAAATTATCAGGTTCCTTCTCTTGAAACTATATTTTTATTCGGTCACATCTTATGTACTTTACTTGGAGCGTCTGTGTGCTTTTGTTTTTGTTTTTGTTTGAATAAATGCTTGTGTGGGAGAGAGACACGCTCCGCTGGTTCATATGAACACATGTGTTCTTAGCTTTTAATGTTCATGGCGAAGGTTTAAACTGCTTCGTTCATTATTATATGGTTGGAAACGGAAAATGCTACATGTAGTAATTGGTAAAATGTCTTGGATAATGTGATACTTGGCAATTGTTGTGCTCATGTTTAAGCTCTTGCATCATATAATTTGCACCTATTAATGAAGAAATACATAGAGCTTGCTAAAATTTGGTTTGCATATTTGGTCTCTCTAAAGTCTAGATAATTTCTAGTATTGAGTTTTGAACAACAAGAAAGACGGTGTAGAGTCTTATAATGTTTACAATATGTCTTTTATGTGAGTTTTGCTGCACCGGTTCATCCTTGTGTTTGTTTCAAATAACCTTGCTAGCCTAAACCTTGTATCGAGAGGGAATACTTCTCATGCATCCAAAATCCTTGAGCCAATCACTATGCCTTTTGTGTCCACCATACCTACCTACTACATGGTATTTATCCGCCATTCCAAAGTAAATTGCTTGAGTGCTACCTTTAAATAATTCAAAATTTATCACCTCTTATTTGTGTCAATGTTTTATAGCTCATGAGGAAGTATGTGGTGTTTTATCTTTCGATCTTGTCATTTACTTTTGACGGACTTTCACAATGGACTAGTGGCACATCCGCTTATCCAATAATTTTGCAAAAAGAGTCGGCAATGGGGTTCCCAGCCCAATTAATTAACTTTCATTAATAATTCTCTTCACATGTTTTGCTCTGATTCATCAGTAACCAACTTAATTTTGCAAATAGACACTCCTCCATGGTATGTGAATGTTGGAAGGCACCCGAGGATTCGGTTATCCATGGCTTGTGTAAGCAAAAGGTTGGGAGGAGTGTCATCCATAAATAAAGAAAAACTAAACTAAAGTACATGTGTAAACAAAAGAGAAGAGGGGATATCTACCTTGCTGGTAGAGATAACGTCCTTCATGGGAGCCGCTCTTGAAAGTCTGGTTGATGAGGTAGTTAGAGTGCCCACTACCATTCGTTGACAACAACAAACACCTCTCAAAATTTTACTTTTATGCTCTCTTTATGTTTTCAAAACCAAAGCTCTAGCACAAATATAGCAATCGATGCTTTCCTCTTTGAAGGACCTTTCTTTTACTTTTTTGTTGAGTCAGTTCACCTATCTCTCTCCACCTCAAGAAGCAAACATTTGTGTGAACTGTGCATTGATTCCTACATACTTGCATATTGCATTTGTTATATTACTCTATGTTGACAATTATCCATGAGTGTGGTGACCCTGCATACCACTGCATGTTGTAGTATGCCAGTCGTTGATATAACATTCGCGAAGTACCATTCCGCAAATATCACATCCCTCAGAGTAGTACAACAGAACATAGCAAGGTCCATAACTCATTCACATATTATTACAATACACATACACAAGTCGTCTCGGAGCTCCTCTTGGGTCCTAAGAGGATATCTCCTGGGTTCGAGGTGAACCCATCTTAACTTACAATACCATTGTCTCATTAAACAAAACATTTATTTAATCGAGCAGCTACATGATAAGAGTTTGTGCTGCTCGGCTATTACTACTCCTCAGATTTCTCTAGGCTTGTTCTTCTCCGGAAGCCTCCCCGGATCCGTAGACAATGATGTAGTCTACGCCTTCAACTCCTCCCGAGAGGTCGGGTGCTTCATAGCTGATAACCTCGGCTCCTTCATTGTTGTCGTAGTCCTCCTCCGGACGGTTCGGACAATCTAAGCATGGGATTTAAGAGTGGTATGAGTACGAGCGTACTCAACAAGTTCATTATAGATAAGAGGTGTTTAATGCACTAGCTACGATATTAGACCGGAAAGTCTAATACCAATGCAAGTTTTGATAAACATTTCTTCAAGAGATTGCTTTTATTTCAAAGAGCTATGTCCGTCAGCCTTCACCGGTTTACTAGAACTTCATGGAGCTCCTTTCCGGCCGCGTTCGCAGTTCCTCAATCCCGGAACAGGGAGTGACAGGTCACGGTTCTTTACACTCTCTAGAGGTGTGTTGCTTTACCCATAAGAGATCTTAACCTTGGTGCCAACCGGGCAGCTTTCCCGTCCACACTTCCTTCGGTGTGAGGCCCGGTATAAGGTCTAGCCAATCATGTTCCTCCGCTACCTCGAACACCCACCCTTTGTTGCATACCCCGACCCCGGGTCCTCGTCGGTCCCATTATTCCCGTAATTTCAGGGTGGACCCCGACCACGACAACAGGTTGGGACTCGTTAACCAAACTCCTTCGCCGGTAGCTGCAACCCATCATAGACCACATTACCGTGGGGAAGTAGAAGGGGATCCCCACCCTCAAGTTGTTCCGCAAGCGACAACCGCTACGGTAAGCAACGAGCTATACCGTGGGGAATTAGAAGGGGCTCCCCACCCTCAAGTTACTCC
>NC_061513.1:170249889-170310554 GCF_022539505.1 Lolium rigidum | reverse complement strand
TGTGAATCTGCTATGCTTAGCTTACTCGCTGTGATTACCATGCTTCTGTGCTTCCTAGCTATTTCTATTCATTGTAATCTCTGGCTGTGGCCCTCCTGTGATTGCTCATGAGCATCAGTGATGCTCATGGCTTAATGGCATGCTCCTATTCATTCTTACTGTCACTAGGGCATACTGTGTGTGCTTAATCTTGTCCCTGGCTTGATTGTGGTGGTTAATCCTTGCATACTTGCAAGTGCCAGTGCCTCTGGGCTGGTTCATTTTGTTCAGATTCATGATTATGCTTAATTGAGTATTACTGTTGGTTTAGCAGTGTGATTCAGTGATGAATTAACATGTGCTTTTCTTGTATATTGTGATCCTTTGGTTCATCAAGCCTTTGATGTGCTTCTGGATACAATTATAAAGCCTGATGCTCTTATCTGTGAGGTAGTTGTTCAGTTATTTAATTATCTGTTTATGTGTGAATTGCCTAGAATGAGTTCTAGCATGCAGTAGCATGCTCTAGCAAGCTTCTGGTGATCATATGATCACCAGTTGCTTGTAAAAGCTGCTCTTTGGTGTCTGTGGCTCACTGTTGCTCACTCTATGCTGTGTGTGTATCACACAGGCTTAACCTGGTGTGTATTGCTGTTGGTTTATACAACTGATGTTGCTTGCACTGATCCATTGGATCACTGCAAAGCCCTGGTGCTTTTATTTATTTGTTTTGTTCACTTATCTGTGTTGCCTGAATTTACTGAAGTGGATAAGTGATGTGAGCTGCTGTGCAGTTGTGATCATCTAATTAATTGTGACAGGGCTAGATGGATGCCAACTCTCAGTTGAGTACCCTAGCCCTCTACTGAATCCAAATGGATAATGAGGTATAGGTTCTTGTGCTGGCTCGGGGTTGAGGTGGCCCTGACAGCACTTGTGTTGCTGTCCTGGTTGCTCCCCTATCTGTGATTTGCCATGGTTTGTGTTGGCTGGCTGGAATGGAATAGTTGTTCATTGGCTTGATCCAGTCTTGGACTACCAGTGGCTTTTGGTGTTGAGAAATTTATATAGACAAGGATTTGTCTATAATCTGATGGCCTAGCTAGCTGTAGGTGCTTAGTGTGTGGATTAGGTTAGCTATGGTTTCATTCTTGGCTGGATTTCTCTAGTTATGCATGGATTTGCATAACTGTTGTTCCCATAGGATGTTTACCTAGTGATCTTACCCATCTATGCTTGCACCACATGGCTTGCTAGCCAGATGATGACACACACAGGGTATTCTACCCTCCTGTGCTCCTGTGATGCATGGTATGCTTATTTATGAGCAAGATATGATCTTGCTCAGGCTTTTGTGTGGTATACCTCACTCCAGCTCCTAGAAAATGAGTGTTGGTGTAGAGGTTTTGCTTCTGGTGGTCTTTTGCTTGCCCTGCTCCTCCTAGCAAGCTTGAAGTCTTGGTTTAATTTCTGGTGATTGTGAATAGATGAGACAGCTCTAGCTGTTCACCTGTTCTTGGTGTTCTTGGCTGTTCTTGATGAACTTACCACTGCTGCCTGTCGATGGATGCGCAAATAACTAGGGTTTGGCTTCTGAAAAGCTTTTATATGGTGCTCCTATGCTCTCCCTGGTCGACGACTTGGCCTGGTTACTTTGGGTGACTCACGGATCTTGTGTGTGTGTTGTGCCACATGCACAAGCGGTGGCTTGGTGGTGAGCATGCACACCTGTTGTGTGTGTGCTGCTTGTGTGTGTGTGTACACCAGATCCTGTGAACTTGGCTTTGGAGAGGATCAGCTCGGCAGCCTGATCATATCCCCTCCATTTGCTTTATTTGTTAACCTGCCAAGTGGCTTTGCCACTTGGCTTAATTCTGTTTTTGGCTTTGATTTGTGCAGGGATCAAGAATGGCTCAAAATGGACTTGGAATTCATCAAGTTCAAAATCAAATGAAGATGATCTTGTAGAATTTAGACTAGGATCATTAACTTGTAATTTCTCTTTATTTTTCTTTTTCTATTCTGCCCATTTATGTAATGTGTTGTATTATTCTTTTATTTCACTTATGAATATTGTAATGACATTGTAATGTGTGTGATGATCAATAAAGCTCAAAGTTTTCTCTAATGAGCTTTACTTTATTATAATAGTTCATCTTGTTTATTATTGATCATTTACTTAATGAATTTCCTCAATTGAATTATTTAAAGTAATTATTTAATGTTTGAATTTGAAATTCAAATTCAACCTTGGTTTGAATTCCACCATGTCATATCATTTAGAATTCAATCAAGTAAACTCTCCCCTCTCATCTAAAAACCCTAACTAGTGAAGAGAAATGCAAGTTTGTCGCACTCTCGAAACCCTAACCCTGTAAGGTGTCGAGAGAGAAACTTGTTCCGCTTCGATGCAGTTTTTGTTTAAAAGCGCGAAATTTCCCCAGAATTTACTATGCAATGCACATCCCTTTCTAAAGTCTACCCCTCGATCGTCTCTAAAACTGGGATATTACAATGAGATATACATGTTACAAGTTGAAAGCAACCGCTGAAACTTAATCTTCCTTTGTGTTGCTTCAATACCTTTACTATGAATTTATTGCTTTATGAGTTAACTCTTATGCAAGACTTATTGATGCTTGTCTTGAAAGTACTATTCATGAAAAGTCTTTGCTTTATGATTCAGTTGTTTACTCATGTAATTACCATTGTTTTGATCGCTGCATTCATTACATATGCTTACAATAGTATGATCAAGTTTATGATGGCATGTCACTCCGGAAATTATCTTTGTTATCGTTTACTCGCTCGGGACGAGCGAGAACTAAGCTTGGGGATGCTGATACGTCTCCGACGTATCGATAATTTCTTGTGTTCCATGCCACATTATTGATGATATCTACATGTTTTATACATACTTTATGTCATATTTATGCGTTTCCGGAACTAACCTATTGACGAGATGCCGAAGGGCCGGTTCTCGTTTTCTGCTATATTTGGTTTCGAAATCCTAGTAAGGAAATATTCTCGGAATTGGACGAAATCAACGCCCAGGTTCCTATTTTGCCCGGAAGCATCCAGAACACCCGAGAGTCGCCAGAGGGGGGCCACACATGCCCCAGATGATAGGCCGGCGCGGCCCAGGCCCTGGCCGCGCCGCCTTATGGTGTCGTCGCCCCGTTGATCTTATGACGCCGCCTCTTCGCCTATAAAAAGGTCCCAGACCTAAAACCTCGAGACGAAAAAGCCACGGTACGAGAAACCTTCCAGAGCCGCCGCCATCGCGAAGCCAAGATCTGGGGGACAGGAGTCTCTATTCCGGCACGCCGCCGGGACGGGGAAGTGCCCCCGGAAGGCTCCTCCATCGACACCACCGCCATCTTCATCAACGCTGCTTGTCTCCCATGAGGAGGGAGTAGTTCTCCATCGAGGCTCGGGGCTGTACGCGGTAGCTATGTGGTTCATCTCTCTCCTATGTACTTCAATACAATAATCTCATGAGCTGCGTTACATGATTGAGATTCATATGATGATGCTTGTAATCTAGATGTCATTATGCTAGTCAAGTGGGTTTTACTTATGTGATCTCCGGAGACTCCTTGTCCCACGTGTGTAAAGGTGACAGTGTGTGCACCGTGTGGGTAACTTAGGCTATATTTCACAGAATACTTATTCACTGTTATGAATGGCATAGTGAAGTGCTTATTTATATCTCTTTATGATTGCAATGTGTTTTGTATCACAATTTATCTATGTGCTACTCTATTGATGTTATTAAAGTAGTTTTATTCCTCCTGCATGGTGTATTGGTGACAGTGTGTGCATCCGTGTTAGTACTTGGCGTAGGCTATGATTATGATCTCTTGTAGATTATGAAGTTAACTATTGCTATGATGGTATTGATATGATCTATTCCTCCTACATAGTGTGAAGGTGACGAGTGTGCATGCTATGTTAGTACTTGGTTTAGTTGTGTTGATCTGTCATGCACTCTAAGGTTATTTAAATATGAACATTGAATATTGTGGAGCTTGTTAACTCCGGCATTGAGGGTTCGTGCAATCCTACACAGTTAGTGGTGTTCATCATCCAACAAGAGGGTGTAGAGTCTAGCATCTATCTATTTATTCTGTTATGTGATCAAAGTTGAGAGTGTCCACTAGTGAAAGTCTAATCCCTAGGCCTTGTTCCTAAATACTGCTATCGCTGCTTGTTTACTGTTTTACTGCGTTACTACTGCTGCGTTACTACTGCTTGTTTACTGTCCCGGGCAAAGCACTTTTCTGGTGCCGTTGCCACTTGCTCATACTTATTTATACCACCTGTATTTCACTATCTCTTCGCCGAACTAGTGCACCTATTAGGTGTGTTGGGGACACAGGAGACTTCTTGCTTTGTGGTTGCGGGGTTGCATGAGAGGGATATCTTTGACCTCTTCCTCCCTGAGTTCGATAAACCTTGGGTGATCCACTTAAGGGAAACTTGCTGTTGTTCTACAAACCTCTGCTCTTGGAGGCCCAACACTGTCTACAAGAATAGAAGCTCCCGTAGACATCATTGGCGCCCACCGTGGGGCCAGCAGCTGCGCTTGCTGGAGTTCATATTCGGGCGGGTCGTCACCGCGCTCGTCGAACGCGTCCTCTCCATGGACTTCATCAACGACAACACGGAATGCTTCGCCAACGGAGGTAAGTTCCCCAAGAATGGCCGCGTCATCGAGTTCGAGAGCCTCCGCATCTACTATGGCACCGTCCCCGAGCGCCAGTGCCTCTCGCCGGTGCTGGTGGCTCCGGACCCGTGATACGTCTCCGACGTATCGATAATTTCTTATGTTCCATGCCACATTATTGATGATATCTACATGTTTTATACACATTATATGTTGTATTTATGCATTTTCCGGCACTAACCTATTAACAAGATGCCGAAGAGCCAGTTGTTGTTTTCTCGCTGTTTTTGGTTTCGAAATCCTACAAAGGAAATATTCTCGGAATTGGACGAAATCAACGCCCAGGGTCCTATTTTTGCACGAAGCTTCCAGAAGACCGAGGGGGAAAGGAAGTGGGGCCACGAGGCGCCGACATAACAGGGCGGCGCGGCCCAGCCCTAGGCCGCGCGGCCCTGGCGTGTGGGGCCCTCGTGTGGCCCCCCGCATTGCCCTTCCGCCTACTTAAAGCCTTCGTCGCGAAACCCCCAGTACCGAGAGCCACGATACGGAAAACCTTACTGAGACGCCGCCAATCCCATCACGGGGGATTCCGGAGATCACCTCCGGCACCCTGCCGGAGAGGGGATTCATCTCCCGGAGGACTCTTCACCGCCATGGTCGCCTCCGGAGTGATGAGTGAGTAGTTCACCCCTGGACTATGGGTCCATAGCAGTAGCTAGATGGTTGTCTTCTCTTCATGTGCTTCATTGTCGGATCTTGTGAGCTGCCTAACATGATCAAGATCATCTATCTGTAATTCTATATGTTGTGTTTGTCGGGATCCGATGGATAGAGAATACTATGTTATGTTGTTTATCAATCTATTACCTATGTGTTGTTTATGATCTTGCATGCTCTCCGTTATTAGTAGAGGATCTGGCCAAGTTTTTGCTCTTAACTCCAAGAGGGAGTATTTATGCTCGATAGTGGGTTCATGCCTCCATTAAATGCGGGACAGTGACGAGAAAGTTCTAAGGTTGTGGATGTGCTTGTTGCCACTAGGGATAAAACATTGATGCTATGTCCGAGGATGTAGTTATTGATTACATTACGCACCATACTTAATGCAATTGTCTCGTTGCTTTGCAACTTAATACTTGGAAGGGTTCGGATGATAACTCGAAGGTGGACTTTTTAGGCATAGATGCATGCTGGATAGCGGTCTATGTACTTTGTCGTAATGCCCAATTAAATCTCACAATATTCATCATGTCATGTATGTGCATTGTTATGCCCTCTCTCTATTTGTCAATTGCTGTAATTTGTTCACCCAACATGCTATCTTATGGGAGAGACACCTCTAGTGAACTGTGGACCCCGGTCTATTCTTTACATCTGAAATACAAATCTGCTGCAATACTTGTTCTTTACTATTCTCTGCAAACAATCATCATCCACACTATACATCTAATCCTTTGTTACAGCAAGCCGGTGAGATTGACAACCTCGTCTGTTTCGTTGGGGCAAAGTACTTTGGTTGTGCTTGTGCGGGTTCCACGTTGGCGCCGGAATCTCCGGTGTTGCTCCGCACTACATCCCGCCGCCATCAACCTTCAACGTGCTTCTTGGCTCCTCCTGGTTCGATAAACCTTGGTTTCTTTCCGAGGGAAAACTTTCTGCTCGTGCGCATCATACCTTCCTCTTGGGGTTCCCAACGAACGTGTGAGTTACACGCCATCAAGCTCTTTTTCCGGCGCCGTTGCCGGGGACCCGAAGAAAAGTTACTCCACAAAGATTTCTAACTCCCACGTCAATCGCACGCCAGCAGCTCTTTTTCTGGCGCCGTTGCCGGGGAGATCAAGACACGCTGCAAGGGGAGTCTCCACAATCCAATCTCTTTACTTTGTTTTTGTCTTGCTTTATTTTATTTACTACTTTGTTTGCTGCATTATATCAAAACACAAAAAAATTAGTTGCTAGCTTTACTTTATTTACTGTCTTGCACCCTATATCAAAAACACAAAAAAATTAGTTACTTGCATTTATTTTATTTAGTTTGCTTTATTTACTATTGCTAAAATGAGTAATCCTGAAGTTGAAGTTCGTTCGTTTAAACAACAAGGGGGAGAATGTTTAAAAGATGCTTGGTATAGAATTAGTGATGCTCATAGTAGGTGCACTAAGAAACACTCCACCACTATCCTACACAGGAATTTTTATGTTGGTATCTCTAGCTGGAATAGATATGTTCTTGATTGTCTCGCGGGAGGTAACTTCCTAGGCGCTCCCGCTTTAGAAGCTAGTTGCATTATTGAGAGTTTATTTGGAACACCACCTGTTAATGAAACTAAAATTGAAACCTCTCTTGAGGATGTTATGAAAAAATTGGAAACCATAGAGAAAAAATTTCCGAGTGTTGAAACTAAATTGGAAATGTTACTTGATAAAACTGATGAACTTGATAAATCCTTAGGAGGAATTGATGAAAGAATTAGTGTCCTAGGAACTTGTGTTGTTCATGATAATCAAATCAATAGGATTGGTGAACTTGAAAAAGCTATGGGAACCTTGGGTTCAACCTTTTCATCTATAAAGTTTAAAGAAAAAGCTTATGTGGGTAAGGAGCAAAAGTTTATGTATGTCTCTAAGGTGCCTAAACCAAAGAAATATTATTATAGGACTAAAATTGACAAAGCCCTTAGTACCACTACAGATGGGGGAGCTTATGATATCGATGCTCTACCCCTCGATAATACTTGATATACACTTTCTGCGCCTAGCTGAAAGGCGTTAAAGAAAAGCGCTTATGGGAGACAACCCATGTTTTAACTACAGTATTTTTGTTTTATATTTGAGTCTTGGAAGTTGTTTACTACTGTAGCAACCTCTCCTTATCTTAGTTTTGTGTTTTGTTGTGCCAAGTAAAGTCTTTGAAAGTAAAGTTCATACTAGATTTGGATTACTGCGCAGTTTCAGATTTCTTTGCTGTCACGAATTTCGACCTGCCTCCCTGTAGGTAGCTCAGAAAATTAAGCCAATTTACGTGCGTGATCCTCAGATATGTACGCAACTTTCATTCAATTTGGGCATTTTTATTTGAGCAAGTCTGGTGCCTCAATAAAATCCATCTTTACGGACTGTTTTGTTTTGACAGATTCTGCCTTTTATTTCGCATTGCCTCTTTTGCTATGTTGGATGAATTTCTTTGATCCATTAATGTCCAGTAGCTTTATGCAATGTCCAGAAGTGTTAAGAATGATTGTGTCACCTCTGAACATGTTAATTTTTATTGTACACTAACCCTCTAATGAGTTGTTTCGAGTTTGGTGTGGAGGAAGTTTTCAAGGATCAAGAGAGGGAAATGATGCAATATGATCAAGGAGAGTGAAAGCTCTAAGCTTGGGGATGCCCCGGTGGTTCACCCCTGCATATTTTAAGAAGACTCAAACGTCTAAGCTTGGGGATGCCCAAGGCATCCCCTTCTTCATCGACAACATTATCAGGTTCCTCCCCTGAAACTATATTTTTATTCCGTCACATCTTATGTACTTTGCTTGGAGCGTCGGTTTGTTTTTGTTTGAATAAAATGGATCCTAGCATTCATTGTGCGGGAGAGAGACACGCTCCGCTGTTGCATATGGACAAATATGTCCTTAGGCTTTACTCATAGTATTCATGGCGAAGGTTGAATCTTCTTCGTTAAATTGTTATATGGTTGGAATCGGGAAATGCTACATGTAGTAACTCTAAAATGTCTTGAATAATTTGATACTTGGCAATTCTTGTGCTCATGTTTAAGCTCTTGCATCATATATTTTGCACCCATTAATGAAGAAACACCTAGAGCTTGCTAATATGGTTTGCATATTTGGTCTCTCTAAAGTCTAGATAATTTCTAGTATTGAGTTTTGAACAACAAGGAAGACGGTGTAGAATCTTATAATGTTTACAATATGTCTTTTATGTGAGTTTTGCTGCACCGGTTCATCCTTGTGTTTGTTTCAAATAACCTTGCTAGCCTAAACCTTGTATCGAGAGGGAATACTTCTCATGCATCCAAAATACTTGAGCCAACCACTATGCCATTTGTGTCCACCATATCTACCTACTACATGGTATTTCTCCGCCATTCCAAAGTAAATTGCTTGAGTGCTACCTTTAAAATTTCCACCATTCACCTTTGCAATATATAGCTCATGGGACAAATAGCTTAAAAACTATTGTGGTATTGAAGATGTACTTATGCACTTTATCTCTTATTAAGTTGCTTGTTGTGCGATAACCATGCTTCTGGGGACGCCATCAACTACTCTTTGTTGAATATCATGTGAGTTGCTATGCATGTCCGTCTTGTCTGAAGTAAGAGAGATCTACCACCTTAATGGTTGGAGCATGCATATTGTTAGAGAAGAACATTGGGCCGCTAACTAAAGCCATGAATCATGGTGGAAGTTTCAGTTTTGGACATATATCCTCAATCTCATATGAGAACATTAATCGTTGCCACATGCTTATGCATTAAAGAGGAATCCATTATCTGTTGTCCATGTTGTCCCGGTATGGATGTCTAAGTTGAGAATAATCAAAAGCGAGAAATCCAAAATGCGAGCTTTCTCCTTAGACCTTTGTACAGGCGGCATGGAGGTACCCCTTTGTGACACTTGGTTAAAACATGTGTATTGCGATGATCCGGTAGTCCAAGCTAATTAGGACAAGGTGCGGGCACTATTAGTATACTATGCATGAGGCTTGCAACTTGTAAGATATAATTTACATGATACATATGCTTTATTACTACCGTTGACAAAATTGTTTCATGTTTTCAAAATAAAAGCTCTAGCACAAATATAGCAATCGATGCTTTCCTCTTTGAAGGACCTTTCTTTTACTTTTAATGTTGAGTCAGTTCACCTATCTCTCTCCACCTCAAGAAGCAAACACCTGTGTGAACTGTGCATTGATTCCTACATACTTGCATATTGCACTTGTTATATTACTCTATGTTGACAATTATCCATGAGATATACATGTTACAAGTTGAAAGCAACCGCTGAAACTTAATCTTCCTTTGTGTTGCTTCAATACCTTTACTTTAATTTATTGCTTTATGAGTTAAATCTTATGCAAGACTTATTGATGCTTGTCTTTAAGTACTATTCATCAAAAGTCTTTGCTTTATGATTCAGTTGTTTACTCATGTCATTACCATTGTTTTGATCGCTGCATTCATTACATATGTTTACAATAGTATGATCAAGGTTATGATGGCATGTCACTCCGAAATTATCTGTGTTATCGTTTACCTGCTCGGGACGAGCATGAACTAAGCTTGGGGATGCTGATACGTCTCCGACGTATCGATAATTTCTTATGTTCCATGCCACATTATTGATGATATCTACATGTTTTATACACATTATATGTTGTATTTATGCATTTTCCGGCACTAACCTATTAACAAGATGCCGAAGAGCCGATTCTTGTTTTCTGCTGTTTTTGGTTTCAGAAATCCTACAAAGGAAATATTCTCGGAATTGGACGAAATCAACGCCCGGGTCCTATTTTTGCACGAAGCTTCCGGAAGACCGAGGGGAAAGGAAGTGGGGCCACGAGGCGCCGACACAACAGGGCGGCGCGGCCCGGCCCTAGGCCGCGCGGCCCTGGCGTGTGGGGCCCTCGTGTGGCCCCCGCGTTGCCCTTCCGCCTACTTAAAGCCTTCGTCGCGAAACCCCCGTGCCGAGAGCCACGATACGGAAAACCTATCGAGACGCCGCCGCCGCCAATCCCATCTCGGGGGATTCTGGAGATCACCTCCGGCACCCTGCCGGAGAGGGGATTCATCTCCCGGAGGACTCTTCACCGCCATGGTCGCCTCCGGAGTGATGAGTGAGTAGTTCACCCCTGGACTATGGGTCCGTAGCAGTAGCTAGATGGTTGTCTTCTCCTCATGTGCTTCATTGTCGGATCTTGTGAGCTGCCTAACATGATCAAGATCATCTATCTCGTAATTCTATATGTTGTGTTTGTCGGGATCCGATGGATAGAGAATACTATGTTATGTTGATTATCAATCTATTACCTATGTGTTGTTTATGATCTTGCATGCTCTCCGTTATTAGTAGAGGCTCTGGCCAAGTTTTTGCTCTTAACTCCAAGAGGGAGTATTTATGCTCGATAGTGGGTTCATGCCTCCATTAAATGCGGGACAAGTGACGGAAAGTTCTAAGGTTGTGGATGTGCTTGTTGCCACTAGGGATAAAACATTGATGCTATGTCCGAGGATGTAGTTATTGATTACATTACGCACCATACTTAATGCAATTGTCTCGTTGCTTTGCAACTTAATACCGGAAGGGGTTCGGATGATAACCTGAAGGTGGACTTTTTAGGCATAGATGCATGCTGGATAGCGGTCTATGTACTTTGTCGTAATGCCCAATTAAATCTCACAATATTCATCATGTCATTTATGTGCATTGTTATGCCCTCTCTATTTGTCAATTGCTGTAATTTGTTCACCCAACATGCTATCTTATGGGAGAGACACCTCTAGTGAACTGTGGACCCCGGTCTATTCTTTACATCTGAAATACAAATCTGCTGCAATACTTGTTCTTTACTATTCTCTCGCAAACAATCATCATCCACACTATACATCTAATCCTTTGTTACAGACAAGCCGGTGAGATTGACAACCTCGCTTGTTTCGTTGGGGCAAAGTACTTTGGTTGTGCTTTGTGCGGGTTCCACGTTGGCGCCGGAATCTCCGGTGTTGCGCCGCACTACATCCCGCCGCCATCAACCTTCAACGTGCTTCTTGGCTCCTCCCGGTTCGATAAACCTTGGTTTCTTTCGAGGGAAAACTTTCTGCTATGCGCATCATACCTTCCTCTTGGGGTTCCCAACGAACGTGTGAGTTACACGCCATCAAGCTCTTTTTCTGGCGCCGTTGCCGGGGACCTGAAGAAAAGTTACTCCACAAAGATTTCTAACTCCCACGTCAACTGCACGCCAGCAACCCGCCAAGGTCTGCGCTTCGCAGCGGCCACGCCGCCGGCAGCGTCGAGGTGCTGGTGGTTGGCGCAGGCGATGCCGGCAAAGGAGCTGCGGCGGAAGGCGCAGGACCGACTAAGTCCACGCGCACGGCCAAGCCGCCGACCGAGCGCAACCAGGTGGTTGCGGGTACATCTACTGTGACACCGGAGACTCCTCTCCAAGCGGCCATGAACGTGCTGGCGACGCCCTTGGCGCAGAACATCGATCTGGCAGAGGCTTAGGCGGAGCTGGAGGCACAACAACAGAAGCTGCTCTCCGCAGGCGCAGACATCATCCGGGCGCAGCGCGAGCTGAACCTAACCCTACGTGAGTATAACGCTGCCCATGGCTTTGCTTCTGTTAGTGCTCAGGCTGCCAGAATACCGGAAAACCGGCTTAGAGCTCGCAACCTAGATCATGATCTGCGTAAGGAGATTCTTGCCGGAAAGAGTACTTCAGTATCTTTGAGCATGGTAGAGAAACCTAAGTACAGTAGTCCGGATAAAACCATAAAACCTGCTAGGGCTGCAGTAGAGCTGTGTGAATCGCTTTCCGGAGATGCTCTGGCTAAGCAGTAGGATCGTGTTAGGGAGTTGCTTGACATGATAGAGGCGCAAAATGCTGAGCAGCTTGCTAAGGTAAACAAGGCCGCGGCTTCAAAATCTGTGCGTTCTACAAAGAATGCCGTAAGCAAGTCCCATGGGCAGGCATCGCCCCCCCATCCGGACAGAAGAAAAGAAAAAGAAGTGAATGCGCAGCAAATGACTGTGGATGATCCGGTACTTGCCGGAAAACAACAATCCGGGCGGCACGAGGCCGGTAGAAAAAGCCAAGGGGCTGCTCGCGGTTATACCGGAAAGGGCTATGCCGGAAACGACTATGCCGCTAGAGAGGAAAGCGGGCAAAATTACCGTGCACCAAGAGCAGCGTACTTGGAGGAAGAAATGCCTCCGCCAAGGTACCGACAGGCAAGGGCCGCGGTACCGGAACGTTACGATGAGCTGATTCAGGAGTTGAAAGAGTTGCAGCCTACCGGAACCCTTTAGGGACACGGTTAGGAGAAAGATGCCTACCAGACCAGGATGCGAGGCACAGGCTGGATAGGATGTACTTGTCTGAAATAGTCGAGGCAGAAGGTCCTCCGGGTCCCAAGTGCTTTGGACCACGGATCATGAAAGAGGAACCACCGGTTCGCAACTTCACATTGCCCCGTGACACAAAAACCTACGATGGCACCACTAAGCCGGAAGACTGGCTTGCGGATTGCGTGACCGCAGTTTATGTTGCTGGTGGCGGAGGAACCGTTACCGATGGAGGAAACCGGCGTTGGGCCGTGAGAATTGTACCATCTTTCTTGGTAGGACCGGCACGCATCTGGCTAAACAACTTGCCGGCAGGAAGCATAAATGGCTGGCTGGACTTTGAGGAAGCTTTTGTGAGCAACTTCAGCAGTACTTACCGGAGACCAAACAGGCCGCAACAGCTCGCCTTGTGCGTGCAGCGGCAACATGAAACAGACCGGGATTATCTGACCCGGTGGAACTCCATAAGAAATTCTTGTGAAGGAGTAATCGAGGCGCAAGCCATTGCTTGGTTTTGCAATGGGTGCAGAAGAGGTTCACCGCTGTGGCAAAAGCTACAAAGAAACATGCCGACAACTTTGGCAGAAATGATACGTGTAGCGGATAATTACGCGTTGGGAGACCCAATGCAACCGGCAGTACAAGCTGAGCCGGAACAGACAAACTAGCCTCAGCAGCGCCAAGAACAATACCGGGATAACCGGCACAACAAAAGAAGGGAAGATTTCCCGGATAGAAGGTATGGGCAACAAGTGGCCGCGGTGCAGGATAATTCCGGCGCCAGCGGAAGCCAAAGGCAAAAAACCGGATCGCAGCCATGGGCGGGTCCTAAAAAACAATGGGTTGAAAAGAAGCCGTGGGGCGAGAAAAAGAATTGGCAAGAACATGCAAGGTACACCATGGAATCGGCAATGGAACAGCCATGCCGGTGGCACACTCCGAATCCGGCGAAGCCGGCAAACCATCTGACAAAAGATTGTTCCTGGACCAAGTACCTGATGCTGAAAGGTGCGGTAAAAGATGCGCAAGCACAAGGCTGTACCACAATACTACCACCATTGCAAGATATGTTGCACCAACACCCATTACCACCACCACCACCGCTTACCGGGGCGAACGCTCTACCGGTACAGCCTCAGCCAAACCGGCAGCAATACCAGCAAGTTCATCAGGTGGGAGAAGGCAATGGCCAACCACCTCCACTGGCACCTTTGGGCCGGAATGTTTACCAGGATCCGGATGTATGCTGTGTTGTGTTCGTTACTGAGCCAACAGACAGGCAAAGCCTGCATCGCCGTTCCATGGAAGTGAATGTTGTGATGCCGGCAGTACCAAAATACATGTTGTGGTCAGATCAGGAAATCTCCTGGTCGTTCAAAGATCACCCCAAGATAGTGCCTAATCCGGGTGGTTATGCTCTTGTTGTAGACCCAATCATGCATGGGCCAACGACTCGAGTCAAGTTCAGCAAAGTGCTGATAGACAATGGCATCATCATAAATATCATGTACCGGCACACCATGCATACGCTGGGGATAACGGAGAACATGCTACAACCAACTCACACTACTTTCCACGGGATCGTTCCGGGGTTATCCTGTTCGCCCATGGGAAAAGTCCAGGTGGATGTGTCATTCGGTGGACGTGATAATTGCCGGGTGGAAAATGTTCTGTTCGAGGTGGTGGACCTAGACAGTCCTTACCATGTGCTGCTGGGAAGACCGGCATTGGCGGCATTTATGGCCTCCACTCATACAGCCTATCTCAAGATGAAGATGCCGGCACCTCGTGGACCCTTAACTATGGTGGGAAATTACAAAGTCTCACTGGAAACTGCTTCCGCCGGATCGAATCTGGCAGAATCGTTGGTGATCGTAGAGGAAAAAAGGAGGATGCAAACTGCAGTTGCGCTGGCTCAGTCCTCACAGTTGAGCTTAGCGGCAATGAGTGGCAACTTAGGCACACCGGCATTTAAGCCAACCAAGGAAACAAAGGACATTGTGCTGGACCCGGCTTACCCTGAGCGTACCGTTCATATCGGTGCCGGCCTGAATGAGGCATAGGAAAGCGCGCTCGTCAACTTCCTCCGTGAGAATCGGAATATCTTTGCCCGGTCTCTCGATGACTTGGTAGGTGTTCCGAGGGAGTTGGCTGAGCACTCTCTGAATGTCCGGAAGGATGCAAAGCCGGTGCGACAACCCTTACGCCGGTTTGCTGAAGACAGGAGAAAGATCGTTGGAGAAGAAGTGACAAAGTTGTTGGTTGCCGGTTTCATTGTGGAGGTACTGCATACTGAGTGGCTAGCCAATCCGGTGCTGGTCGAGAAGAAAAAAGAGGAGGAGCCCAAAGCTCCAAAGGTGTGGCGCATGTGCATCGACTACACCAACTTGAACAAAGCTTGCCCAAAAGATCCTTTCCCTTTACCCCGGATCGATCAAGTGATTGATTCCACTGCTGGTTGTGAGCTGTTGTCTTTTCTGGATGCTTATTCTGGTTTCCACCAGATTCCCCTGAAAAAGGAAGATCAAATAAAAACTGCGTTCATTACCCCGCACGGGGCTTATTGCTATGTCACTATGCCTTTCGGTTTGCGCAACGCTGGTGCAACGTACCAGCGCTGTATGCAAAAGTGTTTGTTTGATCAAATCGGAAAGAACGTGCAAGTCTATGTGGACGATGTCGTGATAAAAACTAAGGTAAAAGAAACCTTGATCGACGATCTGCGACAAACATTTGATAACCTAAGAAGGTTCTGGATGAAACTCAATCCGGCAAAATGTACCTTCGGTGTCCCTGCCGGCAAACTGCTTGGTTTTCTCGTATCAAGCCGGGGAATTGAGGTCAATCCGGTAAAAATCCGGGCCATCGAAAGAATGACTATACCGCACGATCTCAAGGACGTGCAGAAATTCACCGGAAGCTTGGCATCGCTAAGCCGGTTCATAAGCAGGTTGGGAGAAAAGGTTCTGCCTCTCTATGCTTTGATGAAAAAATCCGATACCTTCGTCTGGACCCCTCAGGCAGACGCAACATTCAAAGAGCTAAAAACGATGCTGGCAACCGCGCCTTCGCCTCTAGAAAGGGAGCCCATGCTGTTGTACATAGCAGCAACAAACCGGGTCGTGAGTGTTGTAGTTGTAGTGGAAAGAGAAGAGGAAGGAAAAACCGTGCAAAGACCGGTATACTACCTGAGCGAGGTGCTCTCCCTCTCAAAACAAAACTACCCTCACTTCCAGAAAATGACCTATGGCGTGTTCATGGCCGCCACAAAGCTCAAGCACTAATTTGAGGAACACCCAATGAAGGTGGTAAGTGAGGCACCCATTTCAGATATCATGTGCAACAAAGACGCCAGCGGCAGGATCGCCAAGTGGGCAATTCAGATATCACCATACGTACCGGTGTACGAAAGGAGAGATGCCATAAAATCACAAGCCTTGGCTGATTTCCTGGTTGATTGGGCGGAAATGCAATACAAGCCACCGGAACAAAAGATAGAGTACTGGAAGATGCACTTTGATGGGTCCAAGCTCAAAGAAGGTCTAGGTGCCGGTGTAGTTCTTACTTCACCAAAGGGAGATCATCTCCGGTATGTTCTCCAAGTGCACTTCAGGGCATCAAACAACGTCGTTGAATACGAGGCTCTAATCCATGGGCTCAAGGTCGCAAAAGAATTCGGTGCACACCGGATCGTTTGCTATGGTGATTCAGATCTTGTAGTGCAGCAGTGTTCCGGAGATTGGGGCGCGAAAGATGCCAACATGGCCTCATACCGGTTTCATATGCAAAAGATTGCCAGCTTCTTTGAAGGATGTGAGTTTCACCATGTGCCGCGGGCGGAAAATGAAGCCGCGGATACGCTCTCCAAACTAGGCTCCTCCCGGCAGGAAATTCCTCCCGGAGTGGCTCTGGCTCACCTAAGGATGCCATCGATTAAACCGAGTCCGGAATCAGAATCAATTTTCGTACCGGAGTCACACATTGTGCCAATGGACATCGACGAAGGAAACCCGGGGACTGCTCCGGTAAACTCGGGGACTACAGGAGCTAAGCCGGAAGAGGCTATGTTGGTGGACAATATGGAGGTAGACGTACCGGTGTTTCTGGTCCGGGAAGCACCAACTTGGGTTGAACCTATTAAGGAGTTCCTGATCAACGGCACCTTGCCGGTTGAAGAAAATGAGTCAAAAAGAATCCAAAGGAGATCCAAGGCTTACACCATCATCAATGGAGAGGTGTACAAGAGAAGTGTTACCGGTGTCCTCCAAAGATGTGTGGAACCGGAAGAAGGAAAAGAAATGCTGGTGGAAATTCACCAAGGGGAGTGTGGGCATCACGCTTCATCAAGAGCGCTGGTGGCAAAAGTGTTCCGGCATGGGTTCTACTGGCCCACGGCACTGGAAAATGCTGAGGATTTGGTACGAAGGTGCAACGGCTGCCAGCGGTACGCCAAGCAAAACCATACCCCAGCATCCGGTTTAAAAACCATACCCTTAACTTGGTCGTTCGCTGTTTGGTGCCTTGACATGGTTGGCCCATTCAAGACTGCAAGAAGCAGCATGACCCACATCCTAGTGATGGTGGATAAGTTCACTAAATGGCTTGAGGTGAAACTGTTATCACCAGAATTTGACCGAGTCAGAGGTGGGCCGCGATCAAGATGGACTTGAAGATATATACATGGAAGAAATACGTGAATCGGCCTTTTATACCAAGTTGGGCTTAATTGCCCGTGTATCTGTAATATATTAGATCGCATCTTAGTTTAGAAGTTAGAATCTTACCCGTGCACGGTTTGGTGCACGCCCACATTAGAAAGTCCGCTGGACTATAAATATGTATCTAGGGTTTATGGAATAAACAACAACCAACGTTCAACCACAAACAAATCTCGGCGCATCGCCAACTCCTTCGTCTCGAGGGTTTCTACCGGTAAGCACCATGCCGCCTAGATCGCATCTTGCGATCTAGGCAGCACAAGCCTGCCCACGTTGTTCATGCGTTGCTCGTACTGAAGCCTTTTTTATGGCGAGCAACGTAGTTATCTTAGACATGTTAGGGTTAGCATTGTTCTTCGAATTACATGCTTTCGTAGTGCAACCCTTGCATGTCTAGCCGCCCTTACACCTATCTTAGGTGTATGGGCGGCACCCCGCTTGATCATAGTTTAGTAGATCTGATCCGTTACGGTTGCTCCTTGTTTCATCAAGGATTAGTTTAACATCCGCAATAGTTAGGCCTTACAAAGGGCTGGAGGATCCAGCGGCGTGTAGGGTGGCCTTTCCTAGCCCTAGAAAGGATGTTCCGGGGATCAACCTCGTGTTGGTTTTTAGGCCCTGTCTAGGATCGGCTTACGGTCACCGTGCGCGAGCGCGAGGCCCAATCGTGAGTAGGATGATCCGATTATGCGGTGAAAACCCTAAATCGTCGTAGATCTCATTAGCTTTATTTTGATCAAGCAGGACCACCATATATTCGGACACTTTGTCTGAATTACAGCTGGGCATGGGCAACCCGGCCCGGACGGCCCGGCCCGACCCGGCCCGAAAATCCCGGGCCGGGCCGGGTCGGGCTTGCATGTCGGGCCGGGTTCGGGCCTGATTTCCGAGCCCGAACGTCGGGCCGGGCCGGGCTCGGGCTTGCAGAAAACGTGGCCTAAGCCTAGTTCGGGCCGGGCTTTGTCGGGCCGGGCCGGGCTTTCCTCTGTTCGGGCCGGGTTCGGGCCCGATTTGTAAGCCCGAAGGTCGGGCCGGGCCGGGTTCGGGCCTGGGATTTTAGGTTCGGGCTTTTTCGGGCTTGGCCCGAAACCCGGCCCGGCCCGAGAAATGCCCAGGTGTAGTCTGAATCATGGGTGGATCGGCTCTTTGAGCCGATTCACAGGATAACCTGAGAGCCGATCGAGGCTCGTATTTAACGTTTACGTGTGTGCCCTGCAGGAAACTAAGCGAGGCATCATCCACACCTTCCCGACCAGGTATAGGTCGGGTGGCACGCCCTTGTGATAAACATCGGACGTGCGACCAGGAGGCTTTGCGGGCCGTCGCTCCGAGGGACCGGGGCCAGCCGCAGCCCTAGTTGTTCCCGGCTCTACCGTGTTGACCATCTCTCGCCCGCCGTGGGGTTTCTGACGTCAACACATTCTGGCACGCCCGGTGGGACCACCTTCGACATCCACAACATCGCCATCTACATCCGAGATGGCGGAAGGCACTCCGGTCAAGTACGAGGATCTGCCTGATGAGCTCAAGAAGAAGCATGACGAAATCAAGGCGGTCCTCGAAGCCGAACTCATCGGCTCTTTCCACCGAACCCGCTCCCATGGCGTCGGGTGGAAGGGTTTCACACACCGAAGGCGCGCTCGATGGAGTGGACCTGTCCGCCCGTCGGAAGAACGCACCAGGTCGGCTGCGGCAGGAGATCAACTACATGGTGGCTCATTCGCCGCACCGCCACTCGAGAGCCCGGTGAACACTTTGGAGCGTGTCGCTCGCGCGTCGTCCGGGAAATCATGAGCCACCGGTATTCTCCATCGGGACCAGCTCCGGGGACTTTCAAGGGAGAGATGCCGCTCCGGCCCCGGCCCGTTCGCATGGGCAGCACCGGAACTGCCGAACTCATCGGCATACGTCGTCTACAAGATTGGTGGTGATCCTAGTGACTACCAATTCCTACCTGAGGCACCCAAGGAGATCCCGCACGGATACGCGTGCGCGTACGTACCGGACTGCAGCACCTGAGCACTCTCGAACCAGGCTGCAATATCAGGGGCCTCTGGAACGGCAGGAGGAACGTCAGGAGCCGATCCTGAGAAGCAATCGTGGCTAGCTAAGTACGCTACTCCGACAAACCTCCAGAGCCCAGCTCCTGCAGCTTGGCTCGGAACCGGAAAAGCAAGCATGGCTGGTTAAGTATGCCACCCCGGCGAATCTTCGGGGTTCGACACCTTCAGCCATCACGGCGGATCAGATTTGTGCAATTCTGAAAGATCGGTTTGGCATGATGCCGAAAAGGAAGACGTTCGGCTACACCAAGCCGTACCCCAACGACTACGAACCGATCCCGCTACCACCCAAATATCGGCTCCCGGACTTCACAAAGTTTAGTGGATCGGATGGTTCCAGCTCCATCGAGCATGTGAGCCGATATTTGGCACAGGTGGGCACGATCTCAGCATCGGACGAGTTGCGTGTGAGGTTCTTTGCACGATCCCTCACGGGATCGGCTTTCGGGTGGTACACATCGCTGCCACCGAACTCCATTCGGACTTGGAAGCGAGTTGGAAGAACAGTTCCATGAGCGAGTATCACTCGAAGCTTCCGATGTTGGTATTGCCGATCTAGCGCAAGTACGACGGAAGCGCGGGGAGACGGTGTCGAGATACGTCCGGCGCTTCGGGACCATTAGGAACCGATGCTTTTCGGCTCATATAAGTGAAAAGGAAGCAATCGAGTTGGCGGTGGTGGGTCTCTCATCATCGATTAAAGATGTGGCCTCCCAAGCGAGACTACCCTTCATTGGCGCACATGGTGCGAAGGCTGTCGGCATATGAGCAGCGCCACCCGGATGTTTACCGGGACAAATTCAAGCGTGCGGTGACCCTGGTTGAGGCGGACGAGGATGAAGGTGCTGCGGGAGATCGAGAGATAGCGAGTGGCTGAATGGACTCGAGCGACAGGCCCCGTGACCTGCAAATGGGTGAAGCCACAGGCCCTCCAAAAGGGTTCGACTTCGACGTGACGAAGACGGAGCAGATTTTTGATCTCTTACTCACGGAGAAGCATATAAAGGTACCCGAAGGCCACAAGTTCCCCATGGTGCAAGAGCTGAACGGAAAGCCATACTGCAAATGGCATAACACGTTCTCCCACACCACCAACGACTGCAGGGTGTGGCGGCAGCAGATCCAAATGGCGATAGAAAACGGACGGTTAATTTTCAACCGAGTACGCCATGAAGGTCGACACACACCCCTTCCCCGCCGTTAACATGGTGGAGTATTCTTACCATGAAGGTTGCCAGCCCAGGATCTTCGTTCGAGCATCAACATGGTAGGATCTGGACACCACGCCGGCAAGGATGGAGATGAGGGTAGCTGCTCTCATGGCAAAGATACAGAGGAAGCCGCTCCACGCGATCGGCTCCGCCAAGATGGCAAGCGCTACGTAACAGAGGGAGAAGTGAAGAACATAAGATATCAGCGACCCCTCTCTGATCACCTCCTCAACAAGTATGTGAGTCAGTATGACCAACGCCGACGGTCCAGCGATGATGATGAAAGAGATCGTCTGGCTAGAGAAGCCAGAAGACATCGTCGGCATAATCGCGATAAGGAGGAGCACGAGCATTGTGCCAAGGAAAAGGCAAGGGAGCGAGACGACGAGGACAGGCACTGGGATTGTCCCTTCTTCAGGCACTGCTGGGATTCAGGAATGAGCCGATTGCCAACAATCGGCAATTGCCCAGAATGCAACCGGAAGAAGAAGGAGGCATCCAACGTGTCCGTGTTCGAGCGCTTAGGGCCTCTCCCGCCACAAAGCAAATGCGCTGAGTCCCCTCGATGGGAAGATCTCGAGGATTCAGAAAACGAGGGACAAGAAGAAGAAGACATGTACCACCGGCCAAGGTGGTGCCCTGACGGACTCAGCCGTTCTCAGAAACGCAGGGTTCAGCGATTGCGCGGCCTGGAGGAAGCCGAGAGGTTATACTTGCATACATTGAGGAAGGCAAGGCCTGATCTGGCTGCGAAGATTCAGCGAGCCCTGGATGAAGAGGGTCGTCCACGGAAGATGGAGTGGCGCCCCAAGCAAAGGAAAGCCGATGATGAAACATCGGCTGGCACAAACATGGTGCTCGTTCTTCCGACGAAGCTTAGTGATCCACGATTACACGATGCAATCAAGGTAGATGACAGCAAGCACACCAACATGATAAAGTCAGAGATTGGGCTGGTTTTATCTACCGGCCTGAATGAGTAGCAAGAGCACGTCAATAAGCAAACGTGGCGAGGCTGATCCTTGTGATCGGCCCCAAAAAAATTTTGTGAAGGGACATTACAAGACTTTCACCGAGCAAGCAATGTGGAGGCCGATTCCAGCAATCGGCCAAAATTATCCTCACCATCCATTCTGCCTGGGTTCAACACGTTATCCGACAGAGCCGATACCATCAATTCTCTTGACAGAATCGGCTCGGGGGGGCACCCAGGTGGATAAAACACGAGGATATGCAGTAGAAGTATCTCATCCTTTGGTGATGGGTATTGAAGTGTGGGGGCTGATGCATAAGTCGGCCGTAAAAAAAAATTCTAAATCTGAAACTTTTGAGCACAGCCGATGCAGCAGACATCGACTTAAGGATATAAAAGCCGATGCATGGCCATCGACTCAAGAGGAATAACTGTTACGATCAGAGGGTCAATGGAGCACGAAGGGAGATTTTAATGGAAGAACTCCTCAATGGAGTAGTTTAAGGGCTCGGATCCTCTCTTCAAGAACAATGCCAAGAGCAGCACTGGACGTGCGGATCAGGTCAAGGATGGATTGCATTAGATCCACCAAAGGAAAGGAGCCGATCTAGCCGGCAAGGTGCAGGAAGAACTGGAGAAGCTCGGGGGGCAGCTCACCTTGAAGGCTCTCTGCTCTGGGAAGCCGATTTATGTTCAAATCGGCTGGTTCTGCATAAGAAGCCCCCTCAGACATAATCAAGCCCAGGTCCATACAGCTAATTTGCGTATCCTCGTCTCTGTTTTGCCTTGGCTGAGACTCGGGGGGAAACAGGCCTGGTAGATGCTCTATTGAGGAACCGATTGGGGTACCATCGGCTGATCTTCGTTGCAACCTTCTTCACAAAAATAATGAGCGTTCGCTAAAAAGGATCGCTGAAACCGGTGGAAGAAATTTAAGGGCTCTCTTGGAAATCCCACAGTATCTACCGGAAAGAGAATCATCAGTTGAAGAATGGAAGGGTAAATGTCGAGGGACCGATGCGTTGCTATCGGCTTGTTACGCATTGGCAAAGGGGACGAATCGGCAAGATCAGTATGAGAGGAAATCGGCTAAGATAAGCTAAAAGGAATCGGCAAAATCAGATTGGGGAAAGTTCTTCATTGATAGATTTCTTACACAAGGAGCTGATTGCTCTCAAAAGGAAGTACTAGGGGATACATGGCCCCATCTACTGCTGCTGGTCCTATGCTAGATGTCCTATCTATGGGCCGTCGCTGCCCTCGCCGTCGCCGTCGTCGCCGCTGTCGGCGCTACTCCCGGCAGGCTCGTCGTCGCTCCAATGGCCGCCGACCGGGCCCTCATTGTCCTCGTCTTCTTTGTCAGCATCGTCATCGTCACTGTCGAAGTCGCTGAGGTTTCCCGGCCAAGGGCAGAACCGCTTGGCCGGACGCTCGTCGGAGGAGGTGTCGTCCTCCTCCTCCTCTTCTTCTTCCTCCTCCTCCTCCTCGGGAGAGGGGAAGTCACAGGAGAAGCGATCGTCGTCGCTCTCCTCCTCCGTTTTCCCATCAGCGAGGAAGCGGAGGTCGCTTTCCCCGTCGGTCAGGGACTTGTCGTCCTTCGACCAAAGGGAGAAGTCATGGCTAGACTCCTCCCCGGCCGCAATGGCGCGGCGGATGTTGGCTGCGTGGACCTCCGCCGGGTTCGGCTCCGGCGTCGGCTCGCGAGACGAAGAGGACTGGGTGGAAAGATCCGATGAAGCAGAGGAGGAAGAGGACATGGTGGCGCAGGAGGGCTTTTGGAGTGCTAATGCGAACAAGATAAACTGTGCGGAGCGGTTAAATAAAAGGGGATATAGTGGAAGTTCTATGCCACAGCAGTTTCCGAGGAAGTGGTGCCTAAAAAAAAACTGCCAGGTCACGCGGAGAAGTTGAGAAGGCAGGGCATCATGATGACGGATATCGCAACGGTTCTGCCACGACATGACCCGACGAAAGAAGAGCATAATGATTTTGGAAATGTCATTTCCAAAACCGAGGGGGCATGTGTTATCACCAGAATTTGACCGAGTCGGAGGTGGGCCGTGATCAAGATGGACTTGAAGATATATACATGGAAGAAATACGTGAATCGGCCTTTTATACCAAGTTGGGCTTAATTGCCCGTGTATCTGTAATATATTAGATCGCATCTTAGTTTAGAAGTTAGAATCTTACCCGTGCACGGTTTGGTGCACGCCCACATTAGAAAGTCCACTTGGACTATAAATATGTATCTAGGGTTTATGGAATAAACAACAACCAACGTTCAACCACAAACAAATCTAGGCGCATCGCCAACTCCTTCGTCTCGAGGGTTTCTACCGGTAAGCACCATGCCGCCTAGATCGCATCTTGCGATCTAGGCAGCACAAGCCTGCCCACGTTGTTCATGCGTTGCTCGTACTGAAGCCTTTTTGATGGCGAGCAACGAAGTTATCTTAGACATGTTAGGGTTAGCATTGTTCTTCGAATTACATGCTTTCGTAGTGCAACCCTTGCATGTCTAGCCGCCTTACACCTATCTTAGGTGTAGGGGCGGCACCCCGCTTGATCATAGTTTAGTAGATCTGATCCGTTACGGTTGCTCCTTGTTTCATCAAGGATTAGTTTAACATCCGCAATAGTTAGGCCTTACAAAGGGTTGGAGGATCCAGCGGCGTGTAGGGTGGCGTTTGCTAGCCCTAGAAAGGATGTTCCGGGATCAACCTCGTGTTGGTTTTTAGGCCCTGTCTAGGATCGGCTTACGGTCACCGTGCGCGAGCGCGAGGCCCAATCGTGAGTAGGATGATCCGATTATGCGGTGAAAACCCTAAATCGTCGTAGATCTCATTAGCTTTATTTTGATCAAGCAGGACCACCATATATTCGGACACCTTGTCTGAATCATGGGTGGATCGGCTCTTTGAGCCGATTCACAGGATAACCTGAGAGCCGATCGAGGCTCGTATTTAACGTTTACGTGTGTGCCCCGCGAGGAAACTAAGCGAGGCATCATCCACACCTTCCCGACCGGGTATAGGTCGGGTGGCACGCCCTTGTGATAAACATCGGACGTGCGACCAGGAGGCTTTGCGGGCCGTCGCTCTGAGGGACTGGGGCCAGCCGCAGCCCTAGTTGTTCCCGGCTCTACCGTGTTGACCATCTCTGCCCGCCAGGGGGTTTCTGACGTCAACAGAAACCAATCGCCAAGTGTGATGGGAATACGGCGGTAAAATTCTTTAAAGATGTTATCTTGCGGTACGGCTACCTGCACAGTATTATCACTGACAATGGGACAAACTTTGCTCAAGGGGAGTTCAAAAGATTTTGTGAGGATAACAACATCCAGCTGGATTTGTGCTCAGTCGCGCACCCGCAAGGCAATGGCCAAGTGGAAAGAACCAATGCGTTGGTGCTTTCCGGTATCAAACCAAGGCTCATTGAACCACTTGAAAAGATACCGGGGTGTTGGCTCGATGAGCTACCATCAGTGCTGTGGAGCATAAGAACGACTCCGAACCGGTCTACCGGATACACTCCCTTCTTCATGGTTTATGGGGCGGAAGCCGTGATACCAACTGACATCATACATGATTCACCAAGGGTTCAATAATATACCGAAGAAGAGGTAAAAGAGGCCCGAGAAAATGATGTGGACTTGCTAGAAGAAGCAAGAGAGCTGGCTTTGGCAAGAACAACCATGTACCAACAGAACCTCAGATGCTATCATAGCCGGAAGGTTAAACCAAGGGTGTTCCGGGAAGGAGACCTGGTGCTACGCCTAGTGCAGCACACTGAGGGGCGTCACAAACTCTCACCTCCGTGGAAAGGACCTTTCATTGTGAGCAAGGCTCTACACAATGATGCCTACTACTTGATCGATGCACATGAATCAAAGAAGGGAAAGGCGGACAGGTCAGGAGAGGAGACCAAGCGCCCATGGAACATAGCTTTGCTGCGTCCTTTCTATTCCTGAAGATGTGCTGTAAGGAGTTCCTTTTTGTACCTTATATGCTATGAATAAAAGATGTCGGGACCTCGAATGAATCTCGGGGACTACCCCTAATGAAGTTGCATGCAATGTGTCTATTTTTTCAGTTTACCGGTTGCTTGTTGAACATTTTTTCTTTCCAGTTTAGTAACGTGCTAAACCTACCGGAGTCTTCGACTCTGCTGTTGTCCGCACCCGGCTTCATGGCAAGCAAGATAAACTGGTAGGAATTAAGCACGTGAACCACGAAAATAGGGAGTGGGAACGAACAATCCGGAAAATTTAACTAACCCAGGTTATGCCGGTTTTTTGTGAAAAGTTTCGGGTTATTTCTAAGTTCAAGAAAGTGCTTGCTTGGCAAAAGAACTTTGTGACTCATACGCCAAAACACCCAAAAGAGGTAGGCAGAGCCAAAGTAGAGAACCAAGTGTGCATCGGATTGGATGCGGAAACGATTCCGGAATCTTCACAGTGCAAGATAAAAATCAAACAATGAGTAAAATGCTAAGATAGCATGTAAACTTAACTTGATAAGCTACCGGTATAACATACCGGCATGAAATGTTGTACCACAGCCAAAAGAGCGGCAAAGTATTATTTTACATCATAAACCCCGGCATACCGGGGTAGAATTTAACGAGCTTGAGTTTTGAGACAATCAGGGGGCAACACATGTAAGCTGGGAGATACTCAGGCAACAGGAGGCTGCGCGCCGGCCTCAGGAGCTTCCGGGGGAGCGTCGCCTTCGCCAACTTCTTCATCCTCCTCGTCCTCGACTTCTTCCTCGTCATCAGAGAGTGCATCCTTGACGTCGGGAGGAGGAGGGATGAAGGTGCGCACAGGGGCGAACTCCGCTATCCGGTAGGCGCGGTCCTGGCGCTTGGCGGTGCAAGCTGGATCCATGTCGGTGGGCGAATCGCCGCGGAGGCTATGGAAAGCATCCAGATCTAGGTCATCGTACCAGGAGCAGGCGATGCGCAGCGCCGCATCTGCTCCGGCACGAGCCGCAGAGCACTTCCACTCACGGATTCTCCGGCAAGCGTCCCTGAGGCGGTCGGAGATGAGCGTCAAGTTGACCGGCACAGCTTCCTCAGGCCACAGCTCTTTAAAGATTGACATGGCACGATCCGGAAGATCGACCAGGTGCCAGTCCACGGCGCGCATGTGCTGGATCCGGGCGGAGAGCGCGACCAAGTGGTCATAAGGATCCCAGGGCGCATCCGGGTTGGTCATCTCTTGTTCCGCCCTGCGTTCCGCCACCTTGGTGTGAGCATAGGCCTGGGAATCCGGAAAGAGCCCTGCAAGAGAAAAGAAAGAAAAGATAAGGACATGCTACCGGAAAATATAAGCTTATAAGCGAAAGATGGGAAAGAAGAAAGGCTTACTGAGGGCAAGCGCGTCGGTCTGCACAACCAGCCGGTCGTACTCCTTTTGCTCAGAGTCTAGGAGAGCGATCCGGTCTTGCGCCGCTTTCCGTGGCACAGTCTCCTGCTCCATCTCAGCCCGCAGCACCGCAGTGTTGTTGGTATACTCCTTCAGAGGGTCGTCCAGCTTGGCCTCAGCCGCGGCCTTGGCCTCCTCTAGCTCACGAGCATGCCGGAGCTCATCCTGTATGAGCTTTTCCTTCAGCTCACCCACAAGGCTCTTAACCTTGTGGTGCTCCGCGGCAAGCTGCTCCTTTTCAGCTGGAGTCCGGAAAAGAAATGTTAACAGAAACACACCCGGTAGGAGGCAGAGAAGCAAGTCAACCAGAAAGAAAGGTACCTTGAAGAGTGGCGAGCTGAGCTTTGAGGGCCTCGATGGAGGCTTCCGGAACAGCTGGTGTACAAAGGGTTTGTCAGTACTAAAAGGGAAAAACATCCGATAAAAAGAAACCGGAGGCACAGAATCTAACCTTGGCACTTGCTGTGAGCCTCAGAAAGCTCCCGGTGCTCCCACAGCAACTCCTCAAAGAGCTGCTTCCGGACGTCCAGCATGCCCTGTTCAAGTTAAAAAAGATTCGGTAAAAAAAGATGCCGGTGTTGAAAAAAGTTTCGCGCTAAGAACTGCGCTCTCAACCCGAAACTCGGGGACTGGCTATGCCGGTTTTTTGTGTTTCTAACAAAGTTTCGCGCTAAGAACTGCGCTCTCAACCCGAAACTCGGGGACTGGCTATGCCGGTTTTTGTGTTTCTAACAAAGTTTCGCGCTAAGAACTGCGCTCTCAACCCGAAACTCGGGGACTGGCTATGCCGGTTTTTGTGTTTCTAACAAAGTTTCGCGCTAAGAACTGCGCTCTCAACCCGAAACTCGGGGACTGGCTATGCCGGTTTTTTGTGTTTCTAACAAAGTTTCGCGCTAAGAGCTGCGCTCTCAACCCGAAACTCGGGGACTGGGAAGATATACATTATCTTGAAAGAGAACCGGCTTAGATTTAAAGAATTATGAAGATTGTCAAACTTACCACAACATTGTTGTTGGTGTCGTGCCACGCGTTGTCAAATTCCTTGACCGCGCGCCGCAGCCGGTCGAAGTGTTGTCCGGTGCTTCGGGGGCCGGCAAGATCGATCAGCGGCAGCTTGTCCTTCCCCAGGCCGCGCGTCGCCGGGGACAAATCCGCTTGATTCCACTTCTCAGCGTAATCAAGAAGATGCCCCAGGTCAACTCCTCCGCGGGTGAGCTCGGTGATCCGGCCCAGCTGAGCTGAAGCCGTCTCTCCAGCCACGATAGCGGCGCGGCCGGCATGCAGTACCAAGGACCGCGTGCCGGAGGAGAGAGCACTGGCAGCGGTGGCCGCCGCGGAAGCTTCTTCCTTGGAGAGCTGGGCGCCTTCCGGAGCTGTAGGCTTGGCCGCTGCGGGTTCTTTGGCTTGGCGGCGGTGTTGGCTTGGCGGCGGCTGGCTCGCCGGTAGAGGCAGCCGGTGGGGGCGCCGGCGTGGACTTGGGCGGCGCAGAGGCTTCAGGTGCATCCTGTGCTGAAGCGGAGCTTACCGGCACGGAAGAGTCCGGCACGGCCTTGGAGGGGGACGAATCAGCAGTCTTCTTCTTCTTCTTCTTTGAGACGGGAGGAACCTGAGGTTCCACCCTCCCGGCATCTTCAGTGTCGGCGCTGATGTTGCTGGCGCCGGTGTCTTGGGTTTCTGGAGGGGAGACAAGGTCCTCCTCCGCGCGGTGGTCTGAAGGTGTAGGGGCCGCGCGCCCCGCACTTGTGGTGCCTCCTAGAGGGGAGGCAGAAGGGTTGCCGGTACCAGATGGTACCGGGCTTGGCTGAGGAGGAGGTGAGGTCCTCGCGGTTTCCTCGGAGTTCTCCGGCCTCATGCCGGTAGCGCTCTTGGAGATCTTGAGCGCAGGACTGAAAAAGATAGAAAAAAGAGAAACTCAGAAAAAGCAACCGGAAAAAGAAACTCGCGAAACAAAGAGAAAAGAGGAAACGGAAGCTTACCCGGAGGAAACCGGCATCTCTCGAGACCGGTAGCGCTTCGAGGAGACTTTCTTCCCGCCAACAAACTACTGCCGGGAGCGCTTGGCGGGAGGAGCTTCGCTCGGGCCGGCTTCGGGCGCCTGCGCCTTGTTCTTTTGGCCCCGGGTGGACAGCTTCTCCAAGAACTCCCGGCCAACCTCCGCCTGTAGCGGCACAGCGCGCTCCACGGCCTGTGGGTTGGCGCTGGCTGAGGGAGCATCTACAGAAAGACAATACATGAGGAAGCGAAAGAACAAAATACCTCGAGAACAGTGACCTCATCATCGGAATCGGAAGCTTCGGTTGAAAAGTTACCGGGGCGAGAGGTGTGGGTGCGGCCCATCTTGTTCTTGGTCCAGACCACGTAAGGATCCGGATCAACTTCGTCCAAGTCCCGCTTTTTGTAAGGACCTCGAGCCTCAATGTCAATACGAGGAAAGCGCTCGCGGGCCTGAAAACAAGAAAGAAGAGGGTTAGCTATGCATCAAAAGGCTACCAGAAAAACAATCCGGATTCCTTAAGTTCTTACTTCGGCAGTTGGGGGATTCATGGAGCAGAGAGGAAAAAAGCCCCACTCCCAATCCATCGGCATGTCGGTATTGCAAATTTTGCTTAGCCTTGAGGACTTTGTCCTCTTTGCTTAGCGGCAAGCCGGTGATTTTCGTGGGGTCGCGAGGGCCGCACATCTGGCTCATCTTGTGAGCCCGACGCTGGAGGGGAAGCACCCGGCGGAGAGATGAAGGTGCGGACGATATCGTCGGAGCAGATGTCCGTTTCCTTCTTGAACTTCTCCAGGAAGCGAACAATCCGGTTGGTTTCAACATGGTTGGCTCCCGGATTGAACCCCCAGTTGGTCCTCGTTGGAGTCGCCGGATTGTAGGCCGCCAGGTTGATGAAATCTGAGGAACCTTTGTTCCTCACGTAAAAGAAAGTCTCCTGCCACGCCCGGCAGGAGTCCAGGCCGGAGAACTTGAAGAAGGGAATCCCCTGGCGGGAACCCACGATGCAGGATCCGCACTGCACCAGAGGCTTAGGCTTGGGGATGTCTTTGCCTTGGACCGAGTTGATCCGAAGGCTAAAGAAGCGGGCAGAAGCTTCTTTTGTGGGAAGGAGGCCAATGTAGGCCTCCATAAAATAAACATAGCAAGAGAGATAGAAAATGGCGTTGCCAGGAAGATGATGGGGTTGGAGTTTGTAGAAGTCGAGGAATTCACGAAAAAAGTCGGAGGCCGGAAGGCCGAAGCCGCGCTCGAAGTGGGAAACAAAAACAAGAACTCTCCGGGTTCGGGATCGGGTTCCACCTCGTCACGTGGAATCCGGCAAGATACCTGTGCTGGTATCCTCCGGGAACGGTACAGCCAGTCGATATCTTCTTGCACCACGTCAGAGCCTTTCCAGGCTCCGCGGGTGATACCGGATAGATCCACTCTGGAACCTTGGCCGGAGCTGCTGGCTTCCTGACCTCTTCCGGAACCGGGCGCTGGAGCGGATGGCGAGGTTTCCATCCGGGCCAGTTCAGCCAAAAGATCGTCGGAAGAATCGCTGTGGTGGCTGCTGGCGGCTGGTTCGGAGAGATACTCCTCGCTAGACATGCAAGTCAAAAGGGTACCGGATTCTACCTAAAAGCAAGTTTCCCCAGATCTAGCCTCGCGCGAAGATCTACGAGTAAGAGAAAAACCAAGAGAAAAAGAAAAGGTAAATCCCCGGCCGGCCAAAGAACAAGAAGGCGAAAGGGAGAAAGCAAAGAGGCATTGGGGCTAACCTGAGGCGGCGCAAGACGCTGAGGACGACGGTCGCTGGAAGTGCGGCGGACTCAAGGTCGCCGACGAGGTCTCGCAGGGAAGAAGAGCGGAAGTCGCCGAGGAGCGCCCGATGCAGCAACGACGGAGGCGCTGCAGAGGGTCTCTGCGGGGCGAAGCTCGAAGGTATCGCTGAGAAAGGTCGCCGGAGGAAGGTGCGCTAGCGACGGACGGCGGCGGCGAAAGCGCAAAGGGCAAAGAGCTCTAAGCGCGCGAGGGAGTTGTGAATGCGAAGAAGACGAGGAGAAGGAACCGCTCCCCCTTAAATAGGGAGGAGAAGTAGTGGGCTGGCAACCACTGGGCTGCGATGGTTCGTCTCGTGGGCCGCCACGTGGCGCGGCGATAGACGCGTAGAAAATATAAAGACACAAGGAGGCCACACGGATCCGGAATGGCAGCGAGGATCCGGTGCGGCGCCATAAATGCTAGCGCAGAAGCCTAAGGGAAGTGACCCCTGACACTGCAGCGTCAGGCACAGTGCGCATGTCACTGACAGGCACTGTACCCGAGAAATTCTCGACCTCACCGAGGAGAGTTTAATGACAAAGATGCCGGAATGGCTCAATAAGAAAAGACATAAGTTTGGCAAAAAAGCCGGAAGGATTGAACTAGTTACCAGAAAGGTTAAACCGGTACCTTGAGTAATGGGAACCTGGCATGGTCCGTTGGATAGGATCCACCGGACTATACTAGCTTCGGGGACTAATGTTGGGGGGGTGACCCCCGGTATGCCAAAGGCATGCCAAACCGGATGGTTTGAGCCATCAAGATACCGGTTTAAAGGTTATTCCGGAATAAGAAACTTGGCTTTCGGGCTAAGGAGATCTATACCGGTATCCCAGGAGGGGTATACCGGAATGAGCTAAGAAGGTACTGATGCGTGTAGTTGACACGTCCGTTGGGAACCCCAAGAGGAAGGTGTGATGCGCACAGTAGCAAGTTTCCCTCAGTAAGAAACCAAGGTTTAATCGAACCAAGTAGGAGTCAAGAAGCACGTTGAAGGTTGATGGCGGCGGGATGTAGTGCGGCGCAACACCGGGGATTCCGGTGCCAACGTGGAACCCGCACAACACAACCAAAGTACTTTGCCCCAACAAAACAAGTGAGGTTGTCAATCTCACCGGCTTGCTCGTAACAAAGGATTAGATGTATAGTGTGGATGATGATTGTTTGCGAGAAAACAGTAGAACAAGTATTGCAGTAGATTGTACTCGATGTAAAAGAATGGACGGGGGTCCACAGTTCACTAGAGGTGTCTCTCCCATAAGATAAATAGCATGTTGGGTGAACAAATTACAGTTGGGCAATTGACAAATAGAGAGGGCATGACCATGCACATACATGATATGATGAGTATAGTGAGATTTAATTGGGCATTACGACAAAGTACATAGACCGCTATCCAAGCATGCATCTATGCCTAAAAATTCCACCTTCGGGTTATCATCCGAACCCCTTCCGGTATTAAGTTGCAAACAACGAGACAATTGCATTAAGTATGGTGCGTAATGTAATCAATAACTACATCCTCGGACATAGCATCAATGTTTTATCCCTAGTGGCAACAACACATCCACAACCTTAGAACTTTCCGTCACTCGTCCCGGATTTAATGGAGGCATGAACCCACTATCGAGCATAAATACTCCCTCTTGGAGTTAAGAGTAAAAACTTGGCCGAGCCTCTACTAATAACGGAGAGCATGCAAGATCATAAACAACACATAGGTAATAGATTGATAATCAACATAACATAGTATTCTCTATCCATCGGATCCCAACAAACACAACATATAGCATTACGGATAGATGATCTTGATCATGTTAGGCAGCTCACAAGATCCGACAATGAAGCACATAAGGAGAAGACGACCATCTAGCTACCGCTATGGACCCATAGTCCAGGGGTGAACTACTCACTCATCACTCCGGAGGCGACCATGGCGGTGAAGAGTCCTCCGGGAGATGATTCCCCTCTCCGGCGAGGTGCCGGAGGCGATCTCCCGAATCCCCCGAGATGGGATTGGCGGCGGCGGCGTTTTCGGAAGGTTTTCCGTATCGTGGCTCTCGGTACTCGGGGGTTTCGCGACGAAGACTATATGTAGGCGGAAGGGCGGAGTCGGGAGAGTCACGGGGGCCCCACACGCTAGGGCCGCGCGGGCCCCTCGGGCCGCGCCGCCCTAGTGTGGCGGCGCCCCGTGGCCCCACTTCGTCTTCTCTTCGGTCTTCCGGAAGCTTCGTGGCAAAATAGGACCCCGGGCGTTGATTTCGTCCAATTCCGAGAATATTTCCTTACTAGGATTTCGAAACCAAAAACAGCGAGAAAACAACAACTGGCTCTTCGGCATCTCGTTAATAGGTTAGTGCCGGAAAATGCATAAATATGACATAAAGTATGCATAAAACATGTAGATATCATCAATAATGTGGCATGGAACATAAGAAATTATCGATACGTCGGAGACGTATCAGCATCCCCAAGCTTAGTTCCCGCTCGTCCCGAGCGGGTAAACGATAACAAAGATAATTTCGGAGTGACATGCCATCATAACCTTGATCATACTATTGTAAGCATATGTAATGAATGCAGCGATCAAAACAATGGTAATGACATGAGTAAACAAATGAATCATAAAGCAAAGACTTTTCATGAATAGTACTTTCAAGACAAGCATCAATAAGTCTTGCATAAGAGTTAACTCATAAAGCAATAAATCAAAGTAAAGGTATTGAAGCAACACAAAGGAAGATTAAGTTTCAGCGGTTGCTTTCAACTTATAACATGTATATCTCATGGATATTGTCAATGTAAAGTAATATAACAAGTGCAATATGCAAGTATGTAGGAATAAATGCACAGTTCACACAAGTGTTTGCTTCTTGAGGTGGAGAGAGATAGGTGAACTGACTCAACAATAAAAGTAAAAGAAGGGCCCTTCGCAGAGGGAAGCATTGATTGCTATATTTGTGCTAGAGCTTTGGTTTTGAAAACAAGAAACAATTTTTTCAACGGTAGTAATAAAGCATATGTATCATGTAAATTATATCTTACAAGTTGCAAGCCTCATGCATAGTATACTAATAGTGCCAGCACCTTGTCCTAATTAGCTTGGATTACCGGGATTGTCATCGCAATACACATGTTTTAACCAAGTGTCACAAAGGGGTACCTCTATGCCTCCTGTACAAAGGTCTAAGGAGAAAGCTCGCATTGGATTTCTCGCTTTTGATTATTCTCAACTTAGACATCTATACCGGGACAACATAGACAACAGATAATGGACTCCTCTTTAATGCATAAGCATTTAGCAACAATTAATGTTCTCATATGAGATTGAGGATATATGTCCAAAACTGAAACTTCCACCATGATTCATGGCTTTAGTTAGCGGCCCAATGTTCTTCTCTAACATTATGCATGCTCTAACCATTAAATGAGTGGTAAATCTCCCTTACTTCGGACAAGACGGACATGCATAGCAACTCACATGATATTCAACAAAGAGTAGTTGATGGCGTCCCCAGGAACATGGTTATCGCACAACAAACAACTTAATAAGAGATAAAGTGCATAAGTACATATTCAATACCACAATAGTTTTTAAGCTATTTGTCCCATGAGCTATATATTGCAAAGGTAAAGAATGGAAATTTTAAAGGTAGCACTCAAGCAATTTACTTTGGAATGGCGGAGAAATACCATGTAGTAGGTAGGTATGGTGGATACAAATGGCATAGTGGTTGGCTCAAGGATTTTGGATGCATGAGAAGTATTCCCTCTCGATACAAGGTTTAGGCTAGCAAGGTTATTTGAAACAAACACAAGGATGAACCGGTGCAGCAAAACTCACATAAAAGACATATTGTAAACATTATAAGACTCTACACCGTCTTCCTTGTTGTTCAAACTCAATACTAGAAATTATCTAAACTTTAGAGAGACCAATTATGCAAACCAAATTTTAGCAAGCTCTATGTATTTCTTCATTAATAGGTGCAAAGTATATGATGCAAGAGCTTAAACATGAGCACAACAATTGCCAAGTATCAAATTATTCAAGACATTTTAGAATTACTACATGTAGCATTTCCTGATTCCAACCATATAACAATTTAACGAAGAAGATTCAACCTTCGCCATGAATACTATGAGTAAAGCCTAAGGACATATTTGTCCATATGCAACAGTGGAGCGTGTCTCTCTCCCACACAATGAATGCTAGGATCCATTTTATTCAAACAAAAACAAAAACAAAAACAAACCGACGCTCCAAGCAAAGCACATAAGATGTGATGGAATAAAAATATAGTTTCGGGGAGGAACCTGATAATGTTGTCGATGAAGAAGGGGATGCCTTGGGCATCCCCAAGCTTAGACGCTTGAGTCTTCTTAAAATATGCAGGGGTGAACCACCGGGGCATCCCCAAGTTTAGAGCTTTCACTCTCCTTGATCATATCGTATCATCTCCCTCTCTTGATCCTTGAAAAGTTCCTCCACACCAAACTCAAAACAACTCATTAGAGGGTTAGTGCACAATTAAAATTTACATGTTCAGAGGTGACATAATCATTCTTAACATTTCTGGACATTGCACAAAGCTACTGAAAGTCAATGGAATAGAGAAATCCATCAAGCATAGCAAAACATGCAATGCGAAATAAAAGGCAGAATCTGTCAAAACAGAACAGTCCGTAAAGACGAATTTTATTGAGGCACCAGACTTGCTGAGATGAAAATGCTCAAATTGAGTGAAAGTTGCGTACATATCTGAGGATCACTCACGTAAATTGGCATAATTTTCTGAGTTACCTACAGAGAATTAGGCCCGCATTCGTGACAAGAAAGAAATTTGTTTCTGCGCAGTAATCCAAATCTAGTATGAACCTTACTATCAAAGACTTTACTTGGCACAACAATGCACAAAACTAAGATAAGGAGAGGTTGCTACAGTAGTAAAAACTTCCAAGACTCAAATATAAAATAAAAGTACTGTAGTAAAAACATGGGTTGTCTCTCATAAGCGCTTTTCTTTAACGCCTTTCAGCTAGGCGCAGAAAGTGTATATCAAGAGACGAAGTATCAACATCATAATTTGTTCTAATAATAGAATCAAAAGGTAACTTCATTCTCTTTCTAGGGAAGTGTTCCATACCTTTCTTGAGAGGAAATTGATATTTAATATTACCTTCCTTCATATCAACGATAGCTCCAACAGTTCGAAGAAAAGGTCTTCCCAATATAATGGGACAAGATGCATTGCATTCAATATCCAAGACAACAAAATCAACGGGGACAAGGTTATTGTTAACGGTAATGCGAACATTATCAACTCTCCCCAAAGGTTTCTTTGTAGAATGATCAGCAAGATTAACATCCAAATAACAATTTTTCAATGGTGGCAAGTCAAGCATATTATAGATTTTCTTAGGCATAACGGAAATACTTGCACCAAGATCACATAAAGCATTACAATCAAAGTCATTGACCTTCATCTTAATGATGGGATCCCAACCATCCTCTAGCTTCCTAGGAATAGAAGCTTCACGTTCTAGTTTCTCTTCTCTAGCTTTTATGAGAGCATTTGTAATATGTTTTGTGAAAGCCAAGTTTATAGCACTAGCATTAGGACTCTTAGCAAGTTTTTGTAAGAACTTTATAAATTCAGAGATGTGGCAATCATCAAAATCCAAACCATTATAATCTAAAGCAATGGGATCATCATCCCCAATGTTGGAAAAAATTTCAGCAGTTTTATCACAGGCAGTTTCAGCAGTTTTAGCAGTTTCAGGCAATTTTGCATGCTTTGCACTAGGAGTAGTAACATTGCCTACACCAATTCTTTTACCATTATTAGTAGGAGGTGCAGCAACTTGTGGAGCATTAGCATTGCTAGTGGTGGTAATAGTCCATACTTTAGCTATATTATCTTCTTTAACATTTTCTTCTTTCTCCCACCTAGCACGCAATTCGGCCATCAATCTTATATTCTCATTAATTCTAACTTGGATGGCATTTGCTGTAGTAACAATTTTATTATTATGATTTTCATTAGGCATAACTTTCGATTTCAAAAGATCAACATCAACAACAAGACTATCGACTTTAGAAGCAAGTATATCAATTTTCCCAAGCTTTTCTTCAACTGCATTTGTTAAAAGCAGCTTTGTGTACTAATAAATTCTTTAAGCATAGCTTCAAGTCCAGGGGGTGTGTTCCTATTATTGTTGTAAGAATTCCCATAAGAATTACCATAACCGTTACCATTATTATAAGGATATGGCCTATAGTTATTACTAGAATTGTTCCGATAAGCATTGTTGTTGAAATTATTATTTTTAATGAAGTTTACATCAACATGTTCTTCTTGAGCAACCAATGAAGCTAACGGAACATTATTAGGATCAACATTAGTCCTATCATTGACAAGCATAGACATAATAGCGTCAATCTTATCACTCAAGGAAGAGGTTTCTTCGACAGAATTTACCTTCTTACCTTGTGGAGCTCTTTCCGTGTGCCATTCAGAGTAATTAATCATCATATTATCAAGAAGCTTTGTTGCTTCACCAAGAGTGATGGACATAAAGGTACCTCCAGCAGCTGAATCCAATAGGTTCCGCGAAGAAAAGTTCAGATCCCGCATAAAAGGTTTGGATGATCATCCAAGTAGTCAGTCCATGGGTTGGACAATTTTTAACCAAAGATTTCATTCTTTCCCAAGCTTGTGCAACATGCTCATTATCCAATTGTTTAAAATTCATTATGCTACTCCTCAAAGATATAATTTTAGCAGGGGGATAATATCTACCAATAAAAGCATCCTTGCATTTAGTCCATGAATCAATACTATTCTTAGGCAAAGATAGCAACCAATCTTTAGCTCTTCCTCTTAATGAGAAAGGAAACAATTTTAATTTTATAATGTCACCATCTACATCTTTATACTTTTGCATTTCACACAATTCAAAAAAATTATTGAGACGGGCAGCAGCATCATCGTAACTAACACCAGAAAATTGCTCTCTCATAACAAGATTCAAGAAAGCGTGTTTAATTTCAAAGAATTCTGCTGTAGTAGCAGGTGGAGCAATAGGTGTGCATAAGAAATCATTATTATTTGTGATTGTGAAATCACACAACTTAGTATTTTCAGGAGTACCCATTTTAGCAGTAGTAAATAAAGCAAACTAGATAAAGTAAATGCAAGTAACTAATTTTTTGTGTGTTTTTGATATAGAGAACAAGACAGTAAATAAAGTAAAGCTAGCAACTAATTTTTTTGTGTTTTGATATAATGCAGCAAACAAGTAAGTAAATAAAATAAAGCAAGACAAAAACAAAGTAAAGAGATTGGATTGTGGAGACTCCCCTTGCAGCGTGTCTTGATCTCCCCGGCAACGGCGCCAGAAAAAATGATTGATGCGTGTAGTTGACACGTCCGTTGGGAACCCCAAGAGGAAGGTGTGATGCGCACAGTAGCGAGTTTCCCTCAGTAAGAAACCAAGGTTTAATCGAACCAGGTAGGAGTCAAGAAGCACGTTGAAGGTTGATGGCGGCGGATGTAGTGCGGCGCAACACCAGGGATTCCGCGCCAACGTGGAACCCGCACAACACAACCAAAGTACTTTGCCCCAACGAAACAAAGTGAGGTTGTCAATCTCAGCGGCTTGCTCGTAACAAAGGATTAGATGTATAGTGTGGATGATGATTGTTTGCGTAAAACAAGTAGAACATGTATTGCAATAGATTGTATTCGATGTAAAAGAATGGACCGGGGTCCACAGCTCACTAGAGGTGTCTCTCCCATAAGATAAATAGCATGTTGGGTGAACAAATTACAGTTGGGCAATTGACAAATAGAGAGGGCATGACCATGCACATACATGATATGATGAGTATAGTGAGATTTAATTGGGCATTACGACAAAGTACATAGACCGCTATCCAGCATGCATCTATGCCTAAAAAGTCCACCTTCAAGTTATCATCCGAACCCCTTCCAGTATTAAGTTGCAAACAACAGACAATTGCATTAAGTATGGTGCGTAATGTAATCAATAACTACATCCTCGGACATAGCATCAATGTTTTATCCCTAGTGGCAATAGCACATCCACAACCTTAGAACTTTCCGTCACCTGTCCTGCATTTAATGGAGGCATGAACCCACTATCGAGCATAAATACTCCCTCTTGGAGTTAAGAGTAAAAACTTGGCCAGAGCCTCTACTAATAACGGAGAGCATGCAAGATCATAAACAACACATAGGTAATAGATTGATAATCAACATAACATAGTATTCTCGATCCATCGGATCCCAACAAACACAACATATAGCATTACGTATAGATGATCTTGATCATGTTAGGCAGCTCACAAGATCCGACAATGAAGCACATAAGGAGAAGACGACCATCTAGCTACCGCTATGGACCCATAGTCCAGGGGTGAACTACTCACTCATCACTCCGGAGGCGACCATGACGGTGAAGAGTCCTCCGGGAGATGATTCCCTCTCCGGCAGGGTGCCGAGGCGATCTCCCGAATCCCCCAAGATGGGATTGGCGGCGGCGACGTCTCTTGAAGGTTTTCTGTATCGTGGCTCTCGGTACTGGGGGTTTCGCGACGAAGACTATATGTAGGCGGAAGGGCGGAGTCAGGAGAGTCACGGGGGCCCCACACGCTAGGGCCGCGCGGCCCCCTCGGGCCGCGCCGCCCTAGTGTGGCGGCGCCCGTGGCCCCACTTCGTCTTCTCTTAGGTCTTCTCGGAAGCTTCGTGGCAAAATAGGACCCCGGGCGTTGATTTCGTCCAATTCCGAGAATATTTCCTTACTAGGATTTCTGAAACCAAAAACAGCGTAAAACAAAGAATCGGCTCTTCGGCATCTCGTTAATAGGTTAGTGCCGGAAAATGCATAAATATGACATAAAGTATGAATAAAACATGTAGATATCATCAATAATGTAGCATGGAACATAAGAAATTATCGATACGTCGGAGACGTATCAGGTACCGGATTACCGGTACAGGCTACACTGTAGCACGTCGGCAAGACTGGTCAAAGATTCTCTCAAGAGCTAGAGGACAAGGATGAGCGAAGCACTTCAGCTTTAATCGAAGCTCTGGAGATAAAGCAGATGATGACATAAAAGGTACCGGAGGACGTCATCCTCCCTGATTAAAGAGATACCGGTGACGCCGGTAGCTAAAGAAGCTTTGTAAAGTAGATTGTCTAGTCAAAGATGCCATTAGGGTTTCTTCCCCTGTAAGCCACCCTCTCGCCTATATAAGGAGAGGGGGCACACCCTATCGCGGGCATGTACGAGACGTGATATATTGTATCCAGAAACCTGTAACCTCTTATGATCAATGAGTAAAGAGATCTGAGAGGGAAGTTAGCTTTTGTGTTCTTCTTGTCCTACCTCTGGCCAAGGCCAAGTTCTTAGGAGATCCATCCGGAATCTACCCCATCCTTACCGAAACCCTCACCCGAATCCTCTAGCGCACATTCGGCCCCAACTTAAGCCACCCCATGGCATCTGTCTGTTCACCACGACGACACGAGGAAACAGTGGAGGAAATCATTGTGATGATTACCAGAGAGGTAGCAAGCAGCGCAATGACCATAGAGATGTGCCAACCTGCAGCAGACAAAATAATCGACCAAGGTTCCAGAGGCCATACAATATATCACCCGAAGATCTTCTGAATGGGCCATGCCATATGCACTTTTTCCTCGACGGTGAAGGGAAAATACAGTCAGGGCACCTTCAGAAGGATTGCCGAACATTCCTAGCTCTGCATAGATACGCGAGCACACAAATGCACAAGCAGCAAACAGGGGGCACGTACAGGGGCCAAGGAGTGAGGTTCACCTTCCACCACCACCCGCAATTACTAGCGAAAATCAACATCAGTTGCAGTTGGCGGCAGCTCCAACCAACAACGGCCCTTACATCGACACAACAGGAGCAGTGTTGATGATTCAGAAAGGGAGACCCTTGAATATGACGCAAAAGGTAATTTCACGACAGGTATACATGGCAGAGAAGATGCCTCCATCAACCATCGAGTACCTTAATTGGTTGGGATAGGACATAGGATTCACTCAAGCGGATCACCCACCTCAAGTTCCACAATCAGGACAATCAGCTATGATTTTACCGGCAGTGATCGGAGGATTCGAGGTCTCGCGTATATTCATAGATGGAGGGAGCAGTCTGAACCTCATGTACATACACACCTTGAGGAAGATGAATATCTCTCTGGCAAATTTGACACAAACAGATACGCGCTTTCATGGTATCACACCGGAGAAGCCGAACTATCCCCTGGGAAAGATCTTACTCGATGTATAGTTCGGAACCCGAAAGAATTTCAGGTGGGAGAAGTTGGAGTTTGAGGTTATCGACTTTCCATCACTTTATATCATGCTATATTGAGACGACCCGCGTATGCCAGATTTATGGCTGTACCACATTACACATATTTGTTATGGAGGATTCCTGGTCCCAACGGCCAAATCACAGTGAAGGGAAGTTTTGCTCTAGCTGATAAATGTGACAAGGACTTTCATAAGCTTTCCGAAACCTTCGGGATGCAGGCTGAGTATGAAGCTTCTAAGCTCACCACCAACTACAACATGCTACCCGACGGAGAAAGGCCACTAAAGGAGCAAACCTTCGACACCTCCAAGAATTCCAAGGAAGTGCAGATTCACCCGACGGATCCTAAGAAGACGACAACTATCGCAACAAATATGGATAGCGCATAGGAAAACGCGCTCGTCGAGTTCCTTCGTGACGCCTGAGAAATCTTCGCATGGTGTCCAGCTGACATGCCAGGAGTACCCAGGGAACTCGTCGAGCACCCCCTTAATCTAGATCCAAGAGCCAGGCCAATCCGACAAACTTTGCGGCGTTTCTCCGAGCCAAACCGCAAAGCTATGCTATCAAAGATTAATCGACTTCGAGAAGCAAATTTCATCAAAGAACTACACACCGAGGCCACATGGGTCGCTAACCCAGTTTTGGTCCCGAAGAAAAACACTGATGTCCTTCGCATGTGCGTCGAGTTCACGTGTCTCAGTAAACATTGTCCAAAGGATCACTTTCCCCTCCCGAGGATCGATCAAATTATCGACTCCACAGCGGGATGCGAACGTCTTTCCTTCCTGGATGGCTATTCTGGTTACAACCAGATTCGCTTAAAAGAAGATGAAGTCAAAACAGCTTCTATAACCCCTTATGGCGTGTTTTGCTACAGAACAATGCCCTTCGGGTTGGAAAACGCGGGAGCTGCCTATCAGAGGATGATGCAGAAGTGTCTCGCCACACAGATTGGCAAGAACGTTCAAGTATACATTGACGATATCGTCATAACAACAAAGCAAGGGTCATCTTTGATCGATGATCTTAGAGAAACCTTCGACAATCTCGACAAGTTTCACCTCAAGCTGAACCCGACGAAATGCTCCTTTGGTGTTCCTGCGGGAGAACTCCTCGGGTACTTGGTGTCAGCCAGAGGAAACGAGGCAAACCCTGAGAAAATACAGGCCATCGTGACGATGAGAAAACCATCCAAGCTCAAGGAGGTACAGCAACTGACGGTTCGTGTCGCAGCTTTGAGCAGGTTTGTCACCAGGTTAGGAGGAAAAGTGTTGCCCTTATACGCGCTCATCAAGCAAGGAGAAAAGTTCAAGTGGAACGAAGAAGCAGACAAAGCTTTTGGCATTTGAAGCGCACAATCTCGACACCTCCAGTATCGGTGGCTCCGAAAGAAAATGAACCCCTCCCGCTATACATCACGGCCACACCTCAGGTGGTCATCACAGTCCTTGTAGTGGAACGAGAAGAAGAAGGGAAGATTCATGGAGTTCATCGGGCAGTATACTTCATCCGCGAGGTACTATCACCATCCAAGCAACGTTACCCGCATTATCAAAATCTTGCATATGGAGTATTCACAACAACAAGAAAGTTACGACACTATTTTTCGACACACCCGATAATAATAGTCAATGCGGCACCTCTCTCGAACATCCTAAACAATCCAGAATCCACGGACGTGTCTCCCTTTGGGGAATTGAGCTCTCCCCTCGGGACATCACGTATGAAAAAAGAAAGGCGATCAAGTCGCAGATTCTGCCGGACTTTGTCGTATAATGGATCGAATTACAATATACGGGACCCCCAGATTTGTTGAGTACCTGGCATATGAACTTTGATGGGTCCAAGAGATTGGAAGGAGCTGGAGCAGGCGTGATACTTATATCACCTCAAGGAAACAAAATGAAACATATATTGCGGATGATGTTCCCCAACGTGTCCAATAATGAGGCAGAATATGAAGCCCTCATACACGGGATGAAGATGGCAAAGGCGTGTGGCACAACTCGATTAAAAATCTTCAGCGACTCCCAGTTGGTGGCTCAACAGGTGATGAACAAGTGCGATGCAGTCAACGATAGCATGATAGCATACAAGGAGGTGTACAATGAACTCGAGAAACTCTTCGATGGTTGTGAAGTCAATCACATCAGCAGGCTTAGCAACAACAAAGCCGACGTTTTGGCAAACATCGGCTTGTAATGCTTGCCAATACCACCTGGCTTTTTCTGGGAGGAGATAAGTGAGAGATCAACTAAGGCGAAGAAAGCACTGAAACAGCCGAAGAAGGAAATAAAAGGCCAAGGAAGGCTCGGGGGCTCCAGCAGCTCAAGAAACAAATACATCAGAAGATGAAGAGGAACCAAAATAAGTTATGATAATACAAGTCCCATGGATGCAGGTTTACGTGGCATACATCACAAGGAAAGAGATAGCCGAAGATCCGGTAGAAGCACGGCGAGTTATCCGACGATCCAAGGCGATCACCGTGGTCAAGGGAGAATTATACAAACGGAGCATCTCAGGAGTATTGCAGAGGTGTGTCACACCCGAAGAAGGGCGAGTTATACTAAAAGATATACATGAGGGAGTATGCGGCCACCACGCAAGCAGTCGAGCAATAGCAGCCAAAGCTTTTCGGGCAGGATTTTATTGACTGACAACAGTCGAACATGCAAAAGATACAGTACGCACGTGCAATGCGTGTCAGAGATTTGTGGCTAAACCTCATTCATCGACAACAGAGCTGATGCCAATACCATTGGTGTGGCCTTTTGCGCAATGGGGGCTTGATATGGTGGGGAAATTACACAAGTCCTGGTCAGGAGGACACGTGTATTTACTCGTAGCTGTCGACAAATTTGTCAAGTGGATAGAGGCAGTACCAGTAACTTCGGCAGACGCAACATCAGCGGTAAACTTCATCAAGGGAATAGTTTTCGATTTGGTGTCCCTAACAGCATAGTTACGGACAATGGCACCAACTTTACCTCTCGAGAATTCAAAGAGTACTGCGCAGAAGTAGACATTAAACTACATTTTTGCATCGGTGGAGCACCCGCAAACCAATGACCAAGTCGAGAAAGCAAACGGTATCATCTGCAATGGCATCAAGAAGCGACTGCTAACACCACTAGAAAAAGCGCGACACACTTGGATTGATGAGTTACCCATCGTGTTATGGATCATACGAACAGCACCCAATACAACAACTTAGAAAACTCCGTTCTTTCAGGTCCACGGAGCTGAGGCGGTACTCCCGATAAAATAGAGCATAATTCTCAAAGAGTCGCAGAATATGACGAAGAAACTTCGAGAAAGGCGCTGGAAGATGATGTCGACGCACTGATGAAGCAAGGTATGAAGTATTGTCAAGAGTAACCACGTACCAGCAGAACCTCAAAAATTATCATAGTTGACGTTTGCGATTCAGGTCTTTCCAAGTTGGCGACCTAGTTCTTCGGCTCACACAAGATAGTCATGAAAAATTCGAGTCTCCATCGATAGGGCCATACATCATCACTGAAGTAATTCCAGGGGGAGCATACAGATGGAAGGACAAGAAGACAAGGAAGGACGAGCCAAACCCATGGAACGTGGCACATCTTCGGTGGTTCTACGCCTAGAAAACAATATAGTCGACAATGTAAGCATACATTGTACTGAAGAGCTCGCAAGTTTTCAGACGCACTCTTTTCCTTTCAGGGCACCGAGTGGGGCTGGAAGGTTTTTAATGAGGCGGGCTTGCGATGGTGCAATATAATAAAAATAGTGATGGTATATATTTTTTCTCGCAAGGCTCGGGGGCTCGTACCCGAAGAATTCACAAAATATATTCGACTCTCAAAACATAGCTCAGAATTATTCGCCTTGGTTAACAAAAACCTCGTGACTAACAAACATAGAAACGCCAACGAGGACACTCGGGGGCTTGGAAAGAAAAATAATAACATGCAAATTTGCCTTGACTGTACATAAGTCTCGCCATAATTACAATATATACGGGTTACAAATATATTCGACTCAGGCTACATATATCGAGAAAAGAAAAAAGAATAAGCTTTCATATAAGTCTATATATGGCTATGTTTTCCTTGGCAGCACGAATATTCTGCGTTGAGTCATCATACCGAAGATCCGTGAAGAAAGAGGCATCATACCGAAGAAGCTCGTCGATCATTTTCTCGGCTACAGGTGACGCAATTTCATTATGCATGTCAACGTTTACCCTCCTCTTCGACGTCTTGCGGTAGAAAATGTCGAAGAGATTGTTGAAGTCCAATTTTGAGTGGCAGACCTTCAGCCAAATCAGAGCAAACTTCGCACCATCCACCATCCGGGCCTTCACAAAGTCGTGGATACTCTACACGCCCCTGAACCTATCCAGAAGCTCAGTAAGGTTTGCAGGCTGAGGGTTCCAAGGAAACAAAGCACCATAGATCATGGCCAGAGTGCTGCCGAAAAAATCACGAAACTCCCGGACTCGATCAGCTCGATCCTGGAATGGAACGATTTGGCGAGTGCGGTCCTCGTTCGCCCAGAAGTAAATATCGTTATGTCTAGCAAGTTGGAGGAGGATTTCGACTCGCGCATAGACGCGCTAGTCTTCAGTGACAACATCCAGAAAGGAACCTAGGGTCATCCAAGAAAAACAGGACATAAGAAAATGCACGAATAATGTCAAAGGAAAGGAAGGGCCAACACAACACACCCGGCATATCTTGACTTGCTTCAGTCATCAAGTCAAGCATGTAATCTTCAAGATGGGTAGCTCGTGAAGCATCATCTACCGCATATTCCTTTAACTCTAGAGGCTCTCGTGCTTGCCGAAGCGCAGCTTGTTCACGATCCAAAGATTTTCGAGACCGATCCATAAAAATTACAGCCTGCTTCTTCATAGATTGAAGCTGTTGTCGAAGTTCTGCTAGCTCTTGTTGGACTGAATCAGCACACGAAGAATCGTCTAAGAAAACGTCGGCATGTGTTCTTGTAGAGCGAGATGCGGCAGGCGAAGCATCGGAAGGACCAGCGGCCTCAGTATAATTATCAAAAATCAACTGGAAGAAAGAAATATCGACATCAATCATTCGGCGGGGAACACTTTTTCATTGATAGTCAAGATATTTACATAAAAGAGGATCCTTACAAAAGTTGACTCCTAGTGAGCCGATATGAATAGTCGCGAGTCACAAAGAAAGCGGCAACTACAAAAGGAAAGAAAAAAACATAAGTACAGGTTGGTCTACTTGACCTCCGTCCTGGTAGTGCTAGTGGATGCAGCAGACTTCGGGTTCAGGAAGGCGAGGATTTTCTTCGAGTAGGTCTTGGCGTTCTTCATCAAAGCTTTCCAAGTCTCCTTGATCATCCCCTTGGGATTGCGAGCCTTCGTCCAGTCGACGTTCTGCTCGCTGGCGGTAACCAAGGCGATGGTTCCCTCGACCCCAATCTTCAGACTATCATGACGATAGGCCAAGGCAAGATCTTCCTTACCCAAGAAACGCTGAACAAGCTCAGAGAAAATCTCCGGCTGCGTCTCCTTAGGAAAGAAATGGGGGAACAGGCGTGTAAACGTGGTGCGAGCATTGGAAATATTGGTGCGCGCCAAGTCGCCATTCAGCTCCAAAATAGAGAGAGCATCGAGGAGACTATCATCGGCTTCTTCATGCAAATTAAACACTTCACACATCCGCCCTGCTGGAGGATACCACGAGTTCATCAATATCAGAGATAATTACATGAGCAAAGGTAGAAGCAAAATACTAAAGTGCAGTGAATAGCTTACTAGTGAATCTTCGATTCTGCGTGTAAAATCGCGCTACTATGGCAATTTCACGCTTGATTTGCTGGGCCACCTTGTCACTCAGAGCATCATCGGCAATCTGAAGCCTCTGGCGGAGCCCTTCAACAGCAGCGGCATCTTTTTCAGCTTTCTCGTGAGCTTTTTCGCTGCATTCTAGCTTGGCTGCAAGTGCATCAGCTTTTTCTTCGGCTCGCCAGAGAGCTTCTGAAAAAAGAAAAAATTGGAAGGCAAATACCCTTTGTTAGAAGGCAAAAAGTCATTTGGCAATAGTAGGAATCACATCAAGAACAATGTGGATTTATCTCTCAGAGCGGTGGCTTCATCGCGGAACCCAATGAATTGGGAGCCAAGGTCGATGAGATTCTTCATCAGAGGCTATCAAAAAACAAAGTCAGGGAAAAATAGTCAGTGGAAAGCAAACACAACAAGGGTAAAATATTGGCAGAAAGAATACAATAGAAAAGCAAAACAAAAAAGCAAACCAAGGAAAACAAAAGGGACTTACATCGTCCAGGAAGGGAGTCGAAGAATTCCCCGTGACAAGTTCACCGGTGTCGCCAGCCCCAATTCTTACTTTCTTCGGCACAGGTGCTCGGGGGCTGGCTGCTGGAGTCGACGTTTCCATGTTTTGTTGAGGGGGAGGCGAAGATTCCGCAGCAGTGGGGTGTTCTTCCGAAAGAACCATGGTGTTGGACATGCTCGTTGGAGCCATGCCATGAACCACAGGTTCTTCCTTTTATTCCTCTTCAGAGCTATCAATATAGAAATATGAGTATTCCGAAGAAAACAGGGATAGGAAAAACACAAAAGTAAAGCAACTCACGAGCTAATGGCACCAGCTTCATCGTAGGGGTCGAAAGCACCCTCTTCTTCAGGTTCTTCGGCAGCCGGTTCAGTAGGTTTGGAGGCGCCGGAATCCTCGACATCGTTTCTTTTCCTCTTGCGCCCAGGAGAAGTGGCAAGTGGAGGAGAAACGGATTGACCAGAGTCAGATTGTTGTTCTGATCCGGTTTCGCTTTCGGAGGAACCCGCAGATTTCTGGGATCCCGCGGTTTCACTCTCAGGAAGAGAGGACTCTTGCAAATCGTCAGTGACAACCAAATGGTAAGGAAATCGGTAATCGTTAACTGCTCGGTCGGCTTGCGAGTAGCGATTAATCGGAATTCGGACGATTAACTCATTTAATAAGTCGGCTATTAATCGGTGTCACCTACACAAATTAGCACGTAAAAAACAGTTTATATAAGAAAAATAATAGTATATGAGCTTCTATATGTCTAGCCCTACTTCTCTAGAGCCTAAAATCCCAGAAAAACATCTATGCTTCTCCTCCGTGACCTAATCTTCAAGGTCACGAGCGAATCAGGATCCACTAGTCGAAGCCGCATTTCTTCCTTCCACTTATTATCCTCTCACCTCTCAAGTTTATCTTCTCCCACCACCTACCTAGCTAGGGTACGACCTCTCTTACACCTCAACCACCTAACCTATCGAAGGCGCCCTTGAGCTCCTGCATGAGCTACTCAAGGTGGCTGAGCTCCTGTATCTAGGCAAGTGAGAGTAACTGGTCTGGAAGGGCAAGGAACTAGTTGGCGACAGTGGAATTTGAGCTGTTGGAGGCTGCAATCAAGCGGGAGCTTTGCAAAACCTACTTTATTGGGGAGGGGTAGCGCATGTACTTGCTATATGCATTGAAAAGTTTATAGTTTTTTTGACCAAGTGAAGTAGTTAATCGGTAACATACCTAGTAATCGGACTTTCGATACGATTAATCGGGCTAAAGGATTAACACAAGAGATTAATGGTAATCAACACGGTTAGACGCCTAGTAGCGATTAATCGGCCTAGTAATCGCTGAATCGGCCTAGTTTTTGAACAGTGACTGACAACGATTCTACCATCCACCTCTCCACCTTCAGGGAGTGGGGGAGAGAAGAGAGAGTTTGATGGTTCTGCACAATGCAACGCAAAGATAAGAAAAATGAGAACACGAGGAAAAATAGATGCAGTCGATAAAAATGAAGAAGTTTACTTGGAAGAAACACTTACTTCGGGGAGAGCGTGGGAAGCATTGTATGGCTCCACGCGGCAGGATGAGGGAACTTCGTGCTTTTTGCTGAAGGAGGTAAAACGTCAGATAAGCCTCTCCAAGTCCTTCACAGGAAGATCTTTGGACAAACGGTCGACATCTTTCGCTCCTGAGTAAATCCAGAGAGGGTTTTTTGCGAGCCTGCAGTGGCTGCACCCGGATTCTAAGGAAATAGGCGGTTATTTGAACACCCGAGAGTTCTTCTCCGTCGGTGTTTTGCAGCTGATGGATGCGGGTCATCAGAGCTTCAGTGGCTGCCTTTTCTTTGGTAGTGGCCTCTATGTCCCAGGATCTGCGCCTTTGAATTTCTTCGGTGCCATCGAATGGCGCAATGCCATATTCTTGAGGGGAGGAGGATTCGTCTTGAATATATAGCCACTTCTTGCGCCAGCCTTGAACAGAGTCGGGAAATTTAACATCAAAATAATCCACGTCGGGACGGACGCAGATGCAAACGCCACCTACATTGTAGATGACGTTGCAGGAATTGTTGCGCCGGAGATAGAAAATGCGTTTCCACAGGCCCCAATGAGGATGGATGCCGAGGAAACACTCGCAAAGAGTGATGAAAATAGAGATGTGGAGGATAGAATTTGGGGTCAGCTGGTGCTGCTGAATCCCGTAAACGAAAAGGAGACCACGAAGAAATTCGTGGATAGGATTGGAGAGGCCGCGAATAAGGAAGTCGATAAAAGTTACCCGGAATCTGATTGGAGGATCAGGGAAGATCTCATCGCTGGGGAACCTCAGTGATTCCTGCTTCTTTAGCAGGCCCATCTTCTTCAAAGTTTTCTGGTCTTGAACGGAGATCTTGGACCGCTCCCATCCAGAAACTTGCGCCTTCGCCGCTGGTGCGTTAGTACCGGGCGCCCTGTGCTTTAGCAACTTCGTGCGAGGAGGAGCCATGGCGAAGAGCTTTTGTGTGGGCGCAAGATGAGAGGAGGAAGAGCGTAGAGAGCTCAAGGGCTAGCAATGGTGGAGAGAGAGAGAAGCAGATGTGCGGCGCGACGAAGGGGGAGAATGAGGACGATGAGGTAACTTTATAGCAGGAAGCTGACCCGCCGCACCGCTGGATGAAAAGATGAAGTGTTTTTTATCCTTACACGTGTTTCAAGGGGTAAACTAGTCTTATCATCCCAAAATTACTGGTTGGAGTTACTGCGCGCGTGCCGGAAATTACGGAGGACGTGTGTCCCCCACTTGCGCAACGTGTCGATGGTGCAAAACTTTGGACCCACATCTCAGTGAAGTGACATGAGCCGTGGTTTCCCAAGGAGGCAATCGTGGCTATCGTCAGCAGTGATGTCATTTTAAAGAAAACTTCGAGTGCTTCTATCAAACAAAGCAACAGAAAAATCTCGAGTGTTCCAATAGAGAAATTTCGGGACCCTATGATCAAATACAAGCATTTGTTCATATGCTCGGGGGCTACTCTTATCAGAAGTATTGTTCATACTTCTGATAAGAGGACAAGTTGAAAAATAAAAATACAGGGTTGGTGAAAAATAGCAAAGGCTGAGCCTACAACCAAGTGCAAAGACTTGGCTGTAGCCTCGGGGCTACTCCCATCGGGAGCGCTGGTCGGGCACCCGATGAAATGAAAAATGAGAAGGAGCAACAAGTTATAAAAAAAGAAGAAAGAAAGAAGATGAGAGGGAGGTAAAAAATAGTGAGAAGGAAATAAAATTTGAGTCTACAACCAAGTACAAGCACTTGGCCGTAGCCTCGGGGGCTACTCCCATCGGGAGCGCTGGTCGCGCACCCGACGAAATATGAGACCATCATACATTTAAGAGTTATATATAACTTGAAATATATTCCCATCGGGAGGTCAAGATACTATGTCATCATATAACTCGAATAAATATGTCATTCCAACAACTGGAAAAGGCACTCGACAATATATTCTCAGAGCGCGTCCGCCGTGGTAAAATCTCTGAATGCCGTAACATTTTACGAAGGTAAGTCCATGGGATCCGTCTTGTGCGGCGTGGTATCGCACCCGAATTCGCTCTACTACTTTATCCGTGTCAACAGACGTGAAGAAAAATCCTAGCGGACGCGTTAGGTACTCGATAAAATTGAAATGGAATTTGGCATATGGTAAGACCTTAAGCAGCGCATGTCAAATTAAGCCAGTATCCCAAGGTCGAGTCTAGGGACTTGACCTTGAAGTAGGTTTTTGCGGGATTGCCACAAGAGCAGTTAATTGGTACCTGATCCATCAGATGAACCAGCCCCATCTACCGTTATCCCTGTACAAGATATAAATACTTCAAGCAAAATATTATAAAGATCCGTAAAACTTATGGATTGTTTGTACAATTAAGATTTTATTCGATTCTACGATTCAAGCAAAATCTCGGGGGCTACTGACATAGGCATCCCAGATGGGCCTGCGAATAAGGTACCCGGGGATAATCGAAGGCCCATGACCCGAAGTTTATGAAGCTCGGAAGCCCAATAGGCATCGATATCGACAATAGAGATAGATTAGGAATAAAAGACTTGTATCAATACGGGAAGGACTCAAATAAGTCTCCCGGACTTTGTAACTTGTACGATACGAAAACCTCGGCCCCACCTCCTATATAAAGTGGAGCCGAGGGAGAAAGAAATGATCAAATCATTTTCAATACACACCCTAGTTTTTCATAGTTGAGCACCTTTTTGGCTGAAACCTTCGAGATCTACTTGCCCTCTACTTTTCGCGAAACTCTAGTCTACAACTTGTAGGCATTGACAAGTTAAACCCTTGTCAGTGGTCTGTGACGAGGGATCACCTCGGCAATGCCTACGGATTGTAGACTTGGGTTTCGGGAGAGAGCGACGATGGAGATTCCGAGAGCGAGATTAGGCACACGATGTACCCAGTTTCGGGTCCCCTCGGTGGAGGATCCCTTTGTGCTGCTAGCAATCTAGTATATGATCATAAGTATGTTTACAGGGTGCCGCCGTAGCGGAGCTATGTTGTCTATCTGTTCCCCCCTCTATCGGGTATCCTGACTGGCTTTATATATACAACCAGCCTAGGGTTTTACAAGAGTCCTAGTCAACTACTTCTTAGGGTTGCCTTCTTGGGCCTTCTCCATATTAGGCCGAGCCAGGTATACTAATAATGGGTACCCAAAAGGTATACCCATGACAGTATCCCCTGAGTGTCTAGGGAAGTCGAAGACTGTCGTAGAGACTCCAATCATAATCATCTCTGAAGTTGAAGAAATACAAGGTGAGGCCATTGATCCGGAAATATATCAGGTCAATGTCGTGTATCATGTGTAGCATAGATGATGTCGACGATTCTCGAAGTTATTTTTCTATCGGGTGCGCGACCAGTGCTCCCGATGGGAGTATCCCCCGAGTCTATGGGCAGGTGTTTGCACATGGGCATAGACTCAAGTTGTATTACTCGATGAAGAACTTGACTATATTTCTGGGTGCAACCCCTTTTTTTATCGACTCTTGCTGGAGGACTTAAGGAAATCCATGTGCTCCTTATGGGAGTAGGCTCCACTCGAGTCGCATAGTCGATTTAAGTCTACAAACCTTTATAAATTTCCGTGTTTTTTTCTCCTTTTCAAATTCTTCGAGTCCAAGGAGACGTTATATTTTCGTCGACAAATATATTGTACAGGGATATTGGTAAATGCGGCTGGTTCATCTGACGGATCATGTACCATTTAATTGTTCTAGTGGCAAATCCAGATAAACATACTTCAAACTCGCGTCCCCTGACACGAATTCGGGATACTGGCGTAATTCAGAATGTGCCGCTTTAGGACTTACCAAAACTGAATTCCAGCAAAATTATCAAATCCACAACGCGTTCGCCGAGATTTTTCTTCACATCTGTTGATGTGGATAGAGTGGGAGAGCGCATTCGGGTGCGATGCCACGCCACACAGGACGGATCCTGAGGTCCTACCTTCATGACCTTTTTACGAGTCACGGCATTCAGAGTTTTTACCGCGGCGGACGCGCTCCGAGAATATGTTGTCTACCGCCTTGTTCGGCTGATGTAATGACCCATTTTTCGGGTTCTTCTATATTTTTCGCGGGCGTGATGGGATAGCCGAATATATTGGGTTCTTCTATATTGTCGTCAGGTACATCGCCGGTGCTCTTGATCGGAATAAATGACAAGTTAATGGACCCGAAGATTTTTCCACCTCTTTTTTTTGGGTTCCTCCTTGAAGAAAATTTCGTCGAGTTCCTCCTTGAAGAAAATTTCGTTGGGTTCCTCCTTGAAGAAAATTTCGTCGACGCGGTTCTTTGTCAACCTGAGATGTCGAGTGAAGAAGTATGGCGCGGCCCCCGAGTGTCGGGTGCGGCGAAAGTAAATGATAATCAACTTTGTGTAAAATAAAGGAACAATTAGCTTATTGGGTGCGACGAAGCCGACGCATGATGATGTCTTCGAGTGCCGAGAAGAAGTTGAGCCGAAGTAGAAACTACCAAATAACGAAAGTGGATGCCGCCAAATTGTTGATGAAGAAATAGCTGAGCCCCCGAGAGCTGCTAGGGTGATGTCATGATTGCTGCATAGGCGTCATGTCGCAGTTGTGACCCGGAGCAAAGTCGTCGTCGAGCCCCCAAGTGTTAGCCGTGACGTCGGAAGAAATTGATGGAGTCGCGGCGTCATATAAGGTGAAGCCATTTAGGATGAAGCCATTGACAATAATATGATATGAATCCATGAAGATGAATCCGAGATGAAGTATTTGAGATGAATCCACATTGAAGATTACGCAATTTAAATGTGAAGCATATATTGAAGATGAATCCGCTGATATCACAGAGGATGAATCCGTTGACCCGGAGAAAATAAATCCAGTAATAACCATAGAAGATGAATCCATTGACCTGGAGAAAATAAATCCAGTAATAACCATAGAAGATGAATCCATTGACCCGGAATCCATTGACTGGTCAAACAAAGGCATTTGGCCCGGCGCACATGCTTACTGGCCCGGCCCATTTATCGTGTTGACCGGTCAAACGAAGACATTCGGCCCAGCCCACCTTTTTAGTTTTCCCGCCCAGCTATCCTTTGACCGGTCAAACGAAGGCATTCGGCCCGGCCCACGTGCTTAGTGGGCCGACCCATTTAATTTTTGACCAGTCAACCTTAGAGGTTAGGCCCGGCCCACGTACCTAATAGACCAGCCCAGTTATATAGTTGACCGGTCAAACTAAGTCAGCTGGCCCGGCCCGCAAACTAAATGGGCCGGCCCGCTTAAGGCGTGGCAGGCCTTGTGTGGGCCTACCATCTACCACGGGGTTTCAGCCGGTTAACGGCGTTAACTGACAGTTAACGGCGTTTTCCACGTGTCAGTTAGCATGACGTCAGCAGTCAATGGCCTCCCGAAAACACTTCCACAACGGTCCGATTTTCCGTGGCGGAAGGGTGCCCAAACGCGACGCACTGAAAAATCCGTGGTAGGCCTTTACGTGACGCAGTTTGGACCACATAACCCATATCGTCGGCTTAGGCCCATAGGTGACGAAAAAGGGGCCATACCTGCCGAAAATTGGACGTTGAGTATCAGAAATTTTCTTGTAGTGATTACTGGGGAGCTCATGAATGGGACATTTGAGCATTGGTGACTTCAATCTCCCCCACGCTTGGGAAATACTTTCTCCATCACGAAGATGAAAATTATAAATATAATTCTTATCTAAATGCATTCCATGGGGAGGATAAAATTTAGGGTAAAAGAGAGATTCAAGCTCCTTCCACTCCAAAAGATGAGGATTATCTAGTAGCTGTTACCACTCCCTTGCTTTGTCCTTAAGTGATAATGGAAATAATTTCTTCATGGCATTTTCTATTGATAAACCTGCAACCTTAAACAACTCACAAAGTTCTTTAAGTTTCAACAAGTGATCACTTGGATGGACTGTTCCATCCCCTGCATAACGTTCATCCATGACCTTTTCAACAATTTTTATAGATATTTTAAAAGGAATACTTTCAGTAGGTTGATTTAAAATATGACAAGCATCATTAGAATTATCACATATGGGAGATAAAATATCATCAGAGCAAATTTTCTCCTCTAAAGATGGGGAACTAACAAGATCATTTTCATAAAAACTAGCTTTCCCAAACTTAGACTTTTCCATAGCATTAGCATAATGGTGTTCAAAGAATTCATACTAATAACATTGCTATTATCATGCAAATAGAGTTCCATAGGTTTTTTTAATTTTGTCTTCAAACACCTCATGTCCTAACTCAAGATAAATACTATAAAGCTCTCTAATTTTGTTATTGTTTTCCATTAAGCCTAACTAGTGAAAATAAAAACAAGAAGCAAAAATATATAATTGCAGAATCTAAAGGAAATAACTTCGAGCACTCACACACCATCAATAGTACCAGAAGATAGCTTAGTAGCCAGAGGATGTGAGTACCTTTTACCTTACATCCCGGCAACGGCGCCAAAAAAGAGCTTGATGTCTACGTACGCTTCTATTCTTGTAGACAGTGTTGGGCCTCCAAGTGTAGATGTTTGTAGAATAGCAACAAGTTTCCCTTAAGTGAATCACCCAAGGTTTATCGAACTCAGGGAGGTAGAGGTCAAAGATATCTGATACGTCTCCGACGTATCGATAATTTCTTATGTTCCATGCCACATTATTGATGATATCTACATGTTTTATGCACACTTTATGTCATATTCGTGCATTTTCTGGAACTAACCTATTAACAAGATGCGAAGAGCCAGCTTGTTGTTTTCTCGCTGTTTTTGGTTTCAGTAAATCCTAGTAACGAAATATTCTCGGAATTGGACGAAATCAACGCCCAGTGGTCCTATTTTGCCACAAAGCTTCCGTAAGACCGAAGAGGAGTCGAAGTGGGGCCACGAGGCGCCGCCACCATAGGGCGGCGCAGCCCGTGCCCCGGCCGCGCCGACCTGTGGTGTGGGGCCCTCGTGTGGCCCCCCACGTTGCCCTTCCGCCTACTTAAAGCCTCCGTCGCGAAAACCCCAGGACCGAGAACCACGATACGGAAAACCTTCCAGAGACGCCGCCGCCGCCAATCCCATCTCGGGGGATTCTGGAGATCTCCTCCGCACCCCGCCGGAGAGGGGATTCATCTCCCGGAGGACTCTTCACCGCCATGGTCGCCTCCGGAGTGATGAGTGAGTAGTTCACCCCTGGACTATGGGTCCATAGCAGTAGCTAGATGGTTGTCTTCTCCTCATTGTGCTTCATTGTTGGATCTTGTGAGCTGCCTAACATGATCAAGATCATCTATCTCGTAATGCTATATGTTGTGTTTGTCGGGATGCGATGGATAGAGAATACCATGTTATGTTAATTATCATGTTATTACCTATGTGTTGTTTATGATCTTGCATGCTCTCCGTTATTAGTAGAGGCTCGGCCAAGTTGATGCTAGTAACTCCAAGAGGGAGTATTTATGCTCGATAGTGGGTTCATGTCTCCGTGAATCTGGGGGAGTGACAGAAAGCCCTAAGGTTATGGATGTGTTGTTGCCACTAGGGATAAAACATTGATGCTATGTCTAAGGATGTAGTTGTTGATTACATTACGCACCATACTTAATGCAATTGTCTGTTGCTTTGCAACTTAATACTGGAAGGGGTTCGGATGATAACCTCGAAGGTGGACTTTTTAGGCATAGATGCAGTTGGATGGCGGTCTATGTACTTTGTCGTAATGCCCAATTAAATCTCACCGTACTTATCATGACATGTATGTGCATTGTTATGCCCTCTCTATTTGTCAATTGCCCGACCGTAATTTGTTCACCCAACATGCTTTTATCTTATGGGAGAGACACCTCTAGTGAACTCGTGGACCCCGGTCCATTCTTTTATACTCGAAATACAAATCTGCTCGCAATACTTGTTCTTTACCGTTTTCTTGCAAACAATCATCTTCCACACAATACGGTTAATCCTTTGTTACAGCGAAGCCGGTGAGATTCACAACCTCACTCGTTTCGTTGGGGCAAAGTACTTTGGTTGTGTTGTGCAGGTTCCACGTTGGCGCCGGAATCTCTCGGTGTTGCGCCGCACTACATCCCGCCGCCATCAACCTTCAACGTGCTTCTTGACTCCTACCGGTTCGATTAAACCTTGGTTTCTTACCGAGGGAAACTTGCCGCCGTGCGCATCACACCTTCCTCTTGGGGTTCCCAACGGACGTGTCAATTACACGCATCAAGCAAATTTCTGGCGCCGTTGCCGGGGAGATCAAGACACGCTGAAAGGGGAGTCTCCACTTCCCAATCTCTTTACTTTGTTTTTGTCTTGCTTTATTTTATTTACTACTTTGGTTGCTGCATTATATCAAAACACAAAAAAATTAGTTGCTAGCTTTACTTTATTTACTGTCTTGTTTGCTATATCAAAAACACAAAAAAATTAGTTACTTGCATTTACTTTATCTAGTTTGTTTTATTTACTACTGCTAAAATGGCCACCCCTGAAAATACTAAGTTGTGTGACTTCACTAGCACAAATAATAATGATTTCTTATGCACACCTATTGCTCCACCTCGCTACTACAGCGGAATTCTTTGAAATTAAACCTCGCTTTATCGAATCTTGTTATGCGAGAGCCATTTTCTCGGTGTTAGTTCCGATGATGTCGCTGCCCATCTCAATAATTTTGTTGAATTGTGTGAAATGCAAAAGTATAAAGATGTAGATGGTGACATTATAAAATTAAAATTGTTTCCTTTCTCATTAAGAGGAAGAGCTAAAGATTGGTTGCTATCTCTCGCCTAAGAATAGTATTGATTCCCGGACTAAATGCAAGGATGCTTTTATTGGTAGATATTATCCCCCTGCTAAAATTATATCTTTGAGGAGTAGCATAATGAATTTTAAACAATTGGATAATGAACATGTTACTCAAGCTTGGGAAAGAATGAAATCTTTGGTTAAAAATTGCCCAACCCATGGACTCGACTACTTGGATGATCATCCAAACCTTCTATGCAGGACTAAATTTTTCTTCGCGGAATTTATTGGATTCAGCTGCTGGAGGTACCTTTATGTCCATCACTTTGGGGGCGGCTACAAAGCTTCTTGATGATATGATGGTTAATTACTCTGAATGGCACACGGAGAGAGCTCCACAAGGTAAGAAGGTAAATTTCGTTGAAGAATCCTCTTCCTTGAATGATAAGGTTGATGCTATTATGTCTATGCTTGTGAATGATAGGACTAATGTTGATCCTAATAATGTTCCGTTAGCTTCATTGGTTGCCCAAGAAGAACATGTTGATGTAAACTTCATTAAAAATAATAATTTCAACAACAATGCTTATCTAACAATTCTAGTAATAACTATAGGCCATATCCTTATAATAATGGTAACGGTTATGCTAATTCTTATGGGAATTCTTACAACAATAATAGGAATACACCCCCTGGACTTGAAGCTATGATTAAAGAATTTATTAGTACACAAACTGCCTTTAACAAATCTGTTGAGGAAAAGCTCAATAAAATTGATATTCTCGCTTCTAAGGTTGATAGTCTTGCCTCTGATGTTGATCTTTTGAAATCGAAAGTTATGCCTAATAGGGATATTGAAAATAAAATTGTTACTACAGCAAATGCCATCCAAGTTAGAATTAATGAGAATATAAGATTAATGGCTGAACTGCGTGCTAGGTGGGATAGAGAAGAAAATGAAAAACTAGCTAAAGAGAAAAATGTAGCTAAAGTTTGGACTATTACCACCACTAGCAATGCTAATGATTCACATGTTGCTACACCTCCTACTATCAATGATAAAATAATTGGTGTTGGCAATGTTTCTACTCCTAGTGCAAAGCGCGCAAAATTACCTGAAACTGCTAAAACTGCTGAAACCGCTGTGATAAAACCGCTGAAATTTTTTCCAACCTTGGGGATGATAATCCCATTGCTTTAGATTGTAATGATTTAGATTTTGATGATTGCCACATCTCTGAATTTATAAAGTTCTTACAAAAACTTGCTAAGAGTCCCAATGCTAGCGCTCGTAAACTTGGCTTTCACAAAACATATTACAAATGCTCTCATAAAAGCTAGAGAAGAGAAACTAAAACTTGAAACTTCTATTCCTAGAAAGCTAGAGGATGGTTGGGAGCCCATCATTAAAATGAGGGTCAAAGATTTTGATTGTAATGCTTTATGTGATCTTGGTGCAAGTATTTCGTTATGCCTAAGAAAGTCTATGATATGCTTGACTTGCCACCAATGAAAAACTCGTTATCCGGATGTTAATCTCGCCGATAATGCTAAAAGAAACCTTTGGGGAAAGTTGATAATGTTCATATTATGGTTAACAATAACCTTGTCCCCGTTGATTTTGTTGTCTTGGATATTGAATGCAATGCATCTTGCCCCATTATATTGGGAAGACCTTTTCTTCGAACCGTTGGTGCTACTATTGATATGAAGGAAGGTAATATTAAATATCAATTTCCTCTCAAGAAAGGTATGGAACACTTACCTAGAAAGAGAATTAAGTTACCTTATGATTCTATTATTAGAACAAATTATGATGTTGATGCTTCATCTCTTGATGTTACTTGATATACACTTTCTGCGCCTAGCTGAAAGGCGTTAAAAAAAGCGCTTATGGGAGACAACCCATGCTTTTACTACAGTATTTTTGTTTTATATTTGAGTCTTGGAAGTTGTTTACTACTGTAGCAACCTCTCCTTATCTTAGTTTTATGTTTTGTTGTGCCAAGTAAAGTCTTTGATAGTAAAGTAAATACTAGATTTGGATTACCGCGCGTAAACAGCATTTCTTTGCCGTCACGAATCTGGGTCTAATTCTCTCGTAGGTAACTCAGAAAATTAAGCCAATTTATGTGAGTGATCCTCAGATATGTACGCAACTTTCATTCAATTTGGGCATTTTCATTTGAGCAAGTCTCGGTGCCCTAATAAAATCCATCTTTACGTGACTGTCTCCGTTTTTGACAGATTCTGCCTTTTATTTCGCATTGCCTCTTTTGCTATGTTGGATGAATTTCTTTGATCCATTAATGTCCAGAAGCTTTATGCAATGTCCAGAAGTGTTAAGAATGATTGTGTCACCTCTGAACATGTTAATTTTTATTGTGCACTAACCCTCTAATGAGTTGTTTCGAGTTTGGTGTGGAGGAAGTTTTCAAGGATCAAGAGAGGAGTATGATACAATATGATCAAGGAGAGTGAAAGCTCTAAGCTTGGGGATGCCCCGTGGTTCACCCCCGCATATTCTAAGAAGACTCAAGCGTTTAAGCTTGGGGATGCCCAAGGCATCCCCTTCTTCATCGACAACATTATCAGGTTCCTCCCCCGAAACTATATTTTTATTCCGTCACATCTTAGTGCACTTTGCTTGGAGCGTCTGGTTTGTTTTTGTTTTTGTTTTGTTTGAATAAAATGGATCCTAGCATTCACTTTGTGGGAGAGAGACACGCTCCG
>NC_061513.1:170219994-170249789 GCF_022539505.1 Lolium rigidum | reverse complement strand
GTATCTCGGATGGCTCAAACCATCCGGTTTGGCATGCCTTTGGCATACCGGGGGTCATCCCCCCAACATTATGTGGAGAGTAATGATACTTTTATGCATGTGGATCATGATAAGAATGCTTTATGTGATAGCTATATTGTTGAGTTTATTCATGATGCCATTGAAATTATTTTGAGAGAGGAAAGTATGGGTATAGAAATCTTCATGTTACTAAATTTCTTCTCTTTATGATGAATGTTTTGAGCTTTCTCTTGATTTGCTTTTATTTGCTAAGTACTTTAAGACCTACTGGTCCTTATGAGAGAGGGAGACACGATTTCATATATCACAATAATATTAAGTCTCCTCTCCTTGTGTTGAAATTTTTTAAGTTACACTTGTTTTGTCTTTCTATGCTACTCACTTTGTTCTTCATTGACTTGTTTTCTTACAAGGCTCCTATGCATAGGAAGAGTGTTAGATTTAAACATGTTTTATATATGCTTCTTGATGCTCTCTTTTCAACTCTCATCTTTATGTGAGCATCATAAAAATCACTATGCCTAGCTAAAAGGCGTTAAAGAAAAGCGCTTATGGGAGACAACCCATCGTTTTTATTTTCTGTTATTTTTGCTTTTCTTTTTGTTTTGAGTCAAGGTGCTTGTTACTACTGTAGAAATACCTTTGTATCTTTTTCTTATTGCATTGTTGTGCCAAGTAAAGTCTTTGATATAAAGTTGATACTAGATTTGGATTTCTGCGCAGAACCAGATTTTTAGCTGTCACAAACTTGAGCTTTTCTCTGTGTAAAAAAAGCGTAAAATCCTGAAAAAATTCATGAGTAATCCTGAGATATGTACGCAACTTTCATTCAACTGGAGCTTTTCCACCTAAGCATGTTAAGTGCCTCGAAAAAATTCGTCTTTACGGACTGTTCTGTTTTGACAGATTCTGCCTTTTATTTCGCATTGCCTCTTTTACTGTGTTTGAGTGGATTTATTTGCTCCATTAAATTTCAGTAGCCTTGGGTAATGTCCAGAAGTGTTGGAAATGATTGTGTCCTTGCTGAACATGTGAATTTTTGATTATGCACTAACCCTCTAATGAGATTGCTTTGAGTTTGGTGTGAAGGAAGTTTTCAAGGATCAAGAGAGGAGGATGATATAATATGATCAAGAAGAGTGAAAAGTTTAAGCTTGGGGATGCCCCCGTGGTTCATCCTTGCATATTTCAAGAAGACTCAAGCGTCTAAGCTTGGGGATGCCCAAGGCATCCCCTTCTTCATCAACAACTTATCAGGTCACCTCTAGTGAAACTATATTTTAATTCCATCACATCTTATGTGCTTTACTTGGAGCGTCCGTGTGCTTTTATTTTTGTTTTGTTTTTCATTCTCTGAATAAATCGGATCGTAGCATGCTTGTGTGGGAGAGAGACACGCTCCGCTTTTTCATTTGAACACCTGTGTTTTTCGTTTTACTTTAATATTCATGGCGAAAGCTGAAAGCCTCAGCACTTATTGTTATTTGGTTGGAAACATAAAATGCTTCATGTGGTAGTTGGTATATTGTCTTGAATAATTTGATACTTGGCAATTGTTTTGAGCTCTCAAGTAGATCATGTTTAAGATCTTGCATCATGTAGTTTAAACCTATTAGTGGAGAACTACCGTAGAGCTTGTTGAAATTTGGTTTGCATGATTGGTCTCTCTAAGGTCTAGATATTTTCTGGTAAAAGTGTTTGAGCAACAAGGAAGATAGTGTAGAGTCTTATAATGCTTGCAATATGTTCTTATGTAAGTTTTGATGTACCGGTTTATATTTGTGTTTGCTTCAAACAACCTTGCTAGCCAAAGCCTTGTACTGAGAGGGAATGCTTCTCGTGCATCCAAAACCTTGAGCCAAAACCTATGCCATTTGTGTCCACCATAACTACCTACTATGTGGTATTTTTCTGCCATTCCAAGTAAATACTTCATGTGCTACCTTTAAACAATTCAAAACTTTATTACTCCTTATTTGTGTCAATGTTTTATAGCTCATGAGGAAGTATGTGGTGTTTTATCTTTCAATCTTGTTGGGCAGACTTTCACCAATGGACTTGTGGCATATACATTCGCTTATCCAATAATTTTGCAAAAAGAGCTGGCAACGGGGTGCCCAAACCCAATTAATTAACTTTCATTAATGATTCTCTTCACATGTTTTGCCCTGATTTATCAGTAAGCAACTTAATTTTGCAATAGACACTCCTCCATGGTATGTGAAATGTTGGAAGGCACCCGAGGATTCGGTTAGCCATGGCTTGTGAAAGTAAAAGGTTGGGAGGAGTGTCATCTATAAATAAAACTAAAATACATGTGTAAACAAAAGAGAAGAGGGATGATCTACCTTGCTGGTAGAGATAACGTCCTTCATGGGAGCCGCTCTTTGAAAGTCTGTTTGAAAAGGGGTTAGAGTGCCCACTACCATTCGTTGACAACAACAAACACCTCTCAAAACTTTATTTTTATGCTCTCTTTATGATTTCAAAACTTGAAAAGCTCTAGCACATGATTTAATCCTCGCTTCCTCTGCGAAGGGCCTTTCTTTTACTTTATGTTGAGTCAGTTTACCTACTTCTTTCTATCTTAGAAGCAAACACTTGTGTCAAATATGTGCATTGATTCTTACATGCTTGCTTATTGCACTCATCATATTACTTTGTGTTGACAATTATCCATGAGATATACATGTTGAAAGTTGAAAGCAATTGCTGAAACTTAAATCTTCCTTTGTGTTGCTTCAAAACCTTTTATTAAGAATCTATTGCTTTATGAGTTAACTCTTATGCAAGACTTTTTGATGTTTGTCTTGAAAGTACTATTCATGAAATTTTTTTGCTATATGATTCAGTTGTTTAGTCATTATCTTTTTGTTAGCAAACTATAGACCATTGTTTTGAGTCACTTCATTCATCTCATATGCTTTACAATAGTATTGATCAAGATTATGTTGGTAGCATGTCACTTCAGAAATTATTCTTTTTATCGTTTACCTACTCGAGGGCGAGTAGGAACTAAGCTTGGGGATGCTTGATACGTCTCCAACGTATCTATAATTTCTTATGTTCCATGTTAGTTTTATGACAATACCTACATGTTTTATTCACACTTTATAATGTTTTTATGCATTTTCTGGGACTAACCTATTAACAAGATGCCACAGTGTCAGTTCCTATTTTCTGCTGTTTTTGATTTCAGAAAAGTTGGTTTACAAATATTCTAGGAATTGGACGAAACGAAAGCCCACGGCCCTATTTTCCACGGAGTGTTCTAGAAGACCGAAGAAGAGTCGAGGAAGGCTAGCAGGGGGCCCACACCATAGGGCGGCGCGGCAGTGAGGCCCCCCGCGCCGACATGTGGGGAGGGAGCCCCCTGGCTCCCCCGACGCTGCCCCTTCGCCTATATAATGCCCCAGACGCGAAAACCCTAGATCATCCTGCCAATTTCCACGAAGAGTTCCGCAGCGCCGCCGCCATCGACGACAAGTTTCGGGGGACAGAAGTCTCTGTTTCGGCACCCTGCCGGGACGGGGAATTGCCCCCGGAGCCATCTCCATTGACTACATCGCCATCTTCATCGCCGTTGCTGTCTCCCATGATGAGGAGGGAGTAGTTCTCCCCCGAGGCTAAGGGCTCTACCGGTAGCTATGTGGTTCATCTCTCTCTCCCATGGTGTGATATCTATGTGATCATGAGCTTTGTAATCTAGTTGAATATGTAGATGTTACTCTTGTCTATTATGCACTCTAGAGGTTACTTTAATATGAACTCCGGAGTCACTCTCCACGGTGTGATGGTGACAAGCAGTGCGCATCGTGTGTGATTTCTTTATAACGTTGTGGAGCTTGTTTACTCCGGCTTGAGGTGTGCTTTTGCAGCCCTACACAGTGAATGGTGTTTGTTATCCAACAAGAGAGTGTTTAAGAGTAGCATTTATTTATTAAATTATGTGATCATTGTTGAGAGTGTCCACTAGTGAAAGTATGATCCCTAGGCCTTGTTTCTAAGCATTGAAACACTGTTTCCAACAAGTTCTGATACATGTTCGCTTGCTGCCATTTTTATTTCAGATTGCAATTACTACTTATAATCATCCATATTACTTGTATTTTACTATCTCTTCGCCGAACTAGTGCACCTATACATCTGACAAGTGTATTAGGTGTGTTGGGGACACAAGAGATTTCTTGTATCTTAATTGCATGGTTGCTTGAGAGGGATATCTTTGACCTCTACCTCCCTGAGTTCGATAAACCTTGGGTGATTTACTTAAGGAAAACTTGCTGCTGTTCTATGAACATCTGCTCTTGGAGGTCCAACACTATCTACAGAAATAGAAGCGTGCGTAAACATCAACTATCGAGATGTACATATTAAAAAAATCATAATTTCTTTAACAATTTGAATTATTTTTTTGGGTGGAGGGAGCATATGCATATGCACATGCACATGGTAGTCGAATTAAATTTGGGTTTCTTCTTTTGTGCTTACTAACTTGTTTCTAGGTCTGCCACCCGAAAACATCAAATGTAGCCCGGGCTACATGTCCTGGTTTTGTTTTTCCTTTTTTAAACTTCAAAATTTCTGAATTCAAAGTTTTAAAGCAATTTGGAAAAAATATGAGAATGTTGAATCTATCAGTGTGTAAATTTCAGATTGAAATACACTATATATTGCCCTCAGTAAAAGTAACAAAGTCTCACAAAATGACGAAATCTAGATTTTGATGTACGTTCATTACCGTTCACCAATTGATATGGATATACCTAATGGACATGTTACATGTATATCCCTGGTTTATATTTTCAGTCATCTTAGGAGTTGAAGGTTTACAGACCCGAAGGATTGGAGACCCATGAAGTCGAAGATGTGCGGCCCAAGAAAGTAGAGTCAATACAGGAAAACTTGTATCCATGTATGAAAAGGTCCAATGTGACACGATGTTTGTATACTTGTACAATATGGAAAGCCTCGGCTTTGCCTTCTATATAAGGGCGAATAGAGGGTAAAGAAAAGATCGATCATTGTTAAACTCTGGCCACCATTTCTTTCTAGTTAGACGCATTTGTTCGATTGACCATCTGTTGCGGTCAGAAACCCACCGGCGAGCAGCGACGGGCAACACAGTAGAGCCGGGAGGCTCCCAGGACTGCGGCTGGCCCTGGTCCCTCCGAGCGACGGCCCGCAAAGACTCGGCACGCACGTCCGATGCTGGTGCAAGGGCGTGCCACCTGACCTATACCTGGTCGTGAAGGTGTTGGATGTGCCTCGCTTAGTTTCCCGCATGGCATACACGTAAACATTAAATACGAGCCTCGATCGGCTCTCAGTGTTGTCCTGTGAATCGGCTCAAGGAGCCGATCCACCCATGATCCGTACGAGGTGTACGATCAGATGGTGGTCCTGCTTGATCAGAATAAAGCTAAAACGACCTACTACGATTTAGGGTTTTCACCACATAATCGGAACATCCTACTCGTGATTGAGCTCGGCGGCCACGCACGGTGATCGTAAGCCGACCCTGGACAAGGCCTAAAAACCAACATGAAGTTGATCCCCGGAACATCATGTCTAGGGCTAGCAAACTACACCCTACGCGCCACTGGATCCTTCAACCCGTTTGTAAGGCCTAACTATGCAGATATTAAACTAATCCTTGAAGAACAAGGAGCAATCATAACGGATCGGATCTACTAAATAATGATCAAGCGGGGTGCCGCCCTTACACCTAAGATAGGTGTAAGGGCGGCTAGACGTCTAAGGGTTGCACAACGACATCATATGATACGATGAACAATGCTAACCCTAACACATCTATGATAACTACGTTGCTCGCCATCAACAAGGCTTCAGCACGAGCAACGCATGAACAACGAATAAACGTGTACTGTCTAGATCGCAAGATGGCAACATGATGCTTACCCGGAAGAAAACCCTCGAGACAAGGGAGTTGGCGATGCGCCTAGATTGGTTTGTGGTGAACGTGATTGTTGTTTATTTCATAAACCCTAGATACATATTTATAGTCCGTAGACTTTCTAACGTGGGAATAATCCCAACCGTGTACGAGCCAAACTCTATCTAACCGACACGTATCCTACTATGTTACAGATACACGGGCAAACTAGCCCAAACTTTGTATACAAGGCCGATTCATGTATTTCTTCTATGTATATTCTCCAAGCCCATCTTTAATCGCGGCCCACCTCTGATCCGGTCAAATTCTGGTGATAACACATGCCCCCCTGGTTTTGGAAATGACAATTCCAAAATCACTCTGCTTTTTCTTCGTCGGGTCATGTCGTGGCAGAGCAGAACCGTCGCAGTATCCTTCATCATGATGCCTTGCCCTCACAACTTCTCTGCAAGATTTGATAGCTTTAACATCACTTCCTCGGAAACCGCAATGGCATTAAATCTCCACTATACCCATTTTATTTAGGGATTTCTATTTTCGTGCCCTCGGGTCCTTAGTTGTGCTCAGTTTTCCCCAGCTCCTTAGTTTTTCCTCAGTTTTACCCAAGCGTTTGTCTGAAACCATCACACGTGATGTAACGGCGGTTGCCCGACGGTTGACCGTTATCTTCCGACTAGTGGGGCCACGTAGAGCCTGCAAAGACACGTCGGACCATCCATCTTTGTTTGACCGTAAGCATCGCTGTATCCACGACCAAAACGCGAACGAGTGGGGCTTCGGTATATCAAATGACAAGTGGGGCCATGACGCTGATACAAGGGGCAATACACGGGTAGGATTAGATTTTTAAACGGAGCTCTACAGCGATGGCACGGAGGAGGTGGCATGCGGGGTGCCGAGATGAGATCGACGTCCACAAAGAACCGCATGAGGCGAGACCGGACGCATTAGATAGATATGAACTAGACGCGTTTAACCATGCAAAGAAGAGAAGAAATGGTCGACGACATCGACGACCACCTCAAAACTTTGACTGACCGTGTCGGACACGAACGCGAGCAATGTAGAGAAAACTAGTGTCTCTCCTTTCCGGCGTGTATAGGTGGGTGCTAGGAGAGTGTGGTGGCGAAGGGAAAGACCTCGCGGCGGTCCGTGGCGTCCGACGCATAGCGGATCGGGCGTGGCCGTGCCCACAGCGGCGTGCATGCATGATCGGCATTGGCATCGGCATGTACGTTCGGCATTGGCCTCGGCGGTATCTCCGGTGTGTCGGTGATCGAATGAGGGGACGGGATTGAGGGTGCATCCCGACGTTGACCTAGCGAGTGGCGGCGAGCATAGCCGCTTCGACCATGCCGATATCGGCATCGGCATCGTTTGGAGGCTGTGGTGCTCGAATCAAGTTGGGATTTGTTTCTTGTAGGCCAAAATGAATTTGAAACAAGTTTCATGTTGAAGGTTAGGTAACGAAAGTTTGTAACTATCCCAAAATTATACTAGCGCCATGGTGAGGTTCTTTTTGATAGAGCTATACGGTTGGGCAAACTTTTTGACACTTTTTAGATAGGGTTCCTTGTTGTTACACGTATGGCATCATGTATGGAAAATTTGGGGTCATTTGGAGATGTTCGAAAAAATCACTTTGCTTAAGCGCATGCCGTTTCGTCTCGCTCGAAACCAGCTTTTCTAACAAGGTGATTTTTTCTACCTTCTCTAAATAACCTCAAATTTCATACAACTGATCTTCTATACATAGATAGATAGATTGTTTCGTTTTTACATTTTTCGAACTTTTTATTTCCCTTTACAATACCCAATTGATTTTCAGGTCAAAACCTCGAAAAACAGCATCATGTATGGCATCATTTTCACCCTAAATTTTCTGAAACTTTCCCTTTTAGATATTCCTTGTTGTTATAGGTATGCCATCATGTATGCCAAACTTGGTTAGGTCTCACTCGAAACCAGCTTTTGTAACAAATTAGGTTTTTTCGCGTGAAAAGTAATGGCTACAACAAATTGTTGATGGTTTATCATTTTTTGCGTGAAAAGTAATGGCAACAACAAATCGGTGATGGTTTATCATTTTTTTTTGCGTGAAAAGTAATGGCTACAACAAATTGTTGATGGTTTATCATTTTTTGCGTAAAAGTAATGGCTACAACAAATTGTTGATGGTTTATCATTTTTTGCGTGAAAAGTAATGGCAACAACAAATCGGTGATGGTTTATCATTTTTTTTGCGTGAAAAGTAATGGCTACAACAAATTGTTGATGGTTTATCAATTTTTTGCGTGAAAAGTAATGGCAACAACAAATCGGTGATGGTTTATCATTTTTTTGCGTGAAAAGTAATGGTAACAACAAATCGGTGATGGTTTATCATTTTTTGCGTGAAAAATAACGCCTAAAACAGTTTATAATTTTTAGCGCGTGAAAAATAATACGAGAAAACCGCCCTTCAGCAAGCTAATTAACCGCCAACGAAGAGAGAGAGAGGGGTTATCCTGCCCGTTCCCTTCATACGATCAACGGTCGGTGGGCACGATCCGCGTGACATGGGCTAGACCAATCGGAGCGATGATGCACGTCTGCGAGAATTTGTGAAGAGAGAGGGCAAAGCCGAGTACTATCAAGAAACCAAGGGCACCTGGGTAGTAAATAGACTAAGGGATTCAAATATGAGATTTAAAAAATGGAAAATGCGTGTTTTGTACAATGAAACCCATCTTGGCCTACCTCAAACTATTTGCAATACCAATATACATCGAGTGTGAGAATTGTGGCCTCATTTAGACAAAGTATGATTTGGGGGAAGCTGTTTTGGGAAGGGCTTATTGTGGAAAACCATGCACCTTCATAGCTACTAGGTGATTTGAGAAGTGGCAATTTGTGGTAAAACTTGATTTATCTATGATTTATCTATGATTTGAGAAGTGTCAATTTGTGGTAAAGACTCCATGAGTAAGTGCCACTCTTTTTAGGATTTTTTTGCACATTAAATGAATCATTTAACTAGTTAATCCCATTTGTTGACTCTCTCGTTGACCAGCCACTTGAGGGTAAAACTGAGTATATTGCACTAGCCGATATTAGCACTCGAGGGGAAAATTGAGCACACAAAAAATGCTAGTATAAGACTCGAGGGTATACCCGAGTATATCTAAATTTCCGGGGTTAGACTCGAGGACACGTGCAATTGTTGACGCGTAGACGCGGGTCGCGGTGGAGAAGTCGAGACGTGCAATCGTGGACGCGTGTCGCGTTGCGTAAGTCCAAGACGTGCGGACGTGCACCTGTGCACGCGTAGGACGCGGGTCGCATCAACCACCCCTCGCCTTTATAGACGCCTCCTCCCACCGTCTCTGTCACTCTCACTCGCTCACGCATCGCCAACTCTCTCCCACGTCCCATCATCTTCTCCAAAGCAAAAACCCTCTCCCTCTCCCTCTTCCTCTTCCTCTTCCTCCGCCGGAGAGATGGACAAGGAGAATGCCAATCCCATCGTCGAGGTTGGCTCGAAGCGCGACGCCTCCATCTTCGGCCCCGTCCCCTCGACGGACGACGCCGCCGCCGCCGCCGCCGCCGCCGGTGCATCGGAGGCTGCTGCCGCCGGTGGCAGTCAGATCCCGGCGGGATGGGACCCCTACGACCCCGTGCCGTACCTCCCGCCCCCGAACCCCTACGACACCTCCCTGGAGGACCCATGGAACGAGGTAACTACGGTTTGCTTCCTTTTTTGTTCCCCATTCCTTTTTGAACCCTATTTTTGCTGGTGTAGATGGATCTGTAGATGGATCGGTATTGGGCTAATATTTGCGCCGATTTTATTCCATTTTGTTTTGATCACTTCTTGATTTGGGGTTCGGCTGTTCGGTTAATTTATGCAAGTAATATTGGATCTCAATCAGTTAATTTATGCAAGTAATCATGGGATCTCAATCAGTTATTTTATGCACTAATCAAAAGATATCAACCGTTTAATTTTGCAAATAATCTCGAATGTGTTCAAGTTCAGATCTAGTTCAGATCTAGAATCTCGTTTCTTTGCCTATGATGAATGGTTGGGCACAAATTTTTACGGGGAGGGTTCAGCGAACCATTGCTGTGTACAAATCTGTTGTGCATGAGCTTTAGTTCGCTTACCCCTTCCCCGTAGATATATAATCATGTCCACTCTAACCGAGGCTGACTCTGTTTTTCTTAACTTTGTTATCATGTACGTTAGTCATCGTTGCAACTCATTCACTAGTTTCCGTTTGATATGGATCGGATGTCCGGCAGCCGACGTCGGCGGCGACGAAGAGCGAGGAGGACGTCAAGACTCGCCAGGTGCTGCGGAGGCTGCAGGGTCGGCCAGCACATCTCCTACTTCGCCAAGGAGGTGTACAGGTGCCCCTTCGCACCGGGAGACTCGGCGCCACGGACTTCAACTGCCTCGTCACGCATGCCGAGAACATCGGCAACACCTTCCCCAAGGTCGGCACGACGGTGAACGTCCACTCCTTCCGCGCCAAGCAAGGGCGCTCGGCATGCACCTCCGCAGCTTCCAGCGGGTGGAGATCTCCGCCGGGCGCATGCCTCCGCTCAAGCCCAAGGCTCCCAAGGGGAGCAAGAGCAACAAGTGGAGGGAGAGCCAGATGGGGTAGGCGGAGTCCTGGACGTGTGCTGCTGCTCGCTGCTGCCTCCTAGTTTGTTGTTGGGATCCCTTTGTTGTTAGCTAGGGATCCCTTGTTGTTATGTTAGTATGATGGTGCTCGTGAAGAACCTGTTACTATGTTGGCTGCTGTGTATGCAGCCTATTATCTATCCATATTATCTAGGGATTATCTATCCCTAGTCTACTATATTTTGTTGGCCGTACTTAGTTTTCTTGATTTACTATGACTGTGAATTTATCGTACATTATCCTGGAGATTTGCTTCTAGATTTAACTACATACATATGAACCGGAGGGAGTACTAGATTTGCTGCCATATTGGGCAAACAACGAGGGCCAAAAGGCACAAATAATTGAAGAAAGTCGAAATGCAAGCTTCTCTAGATTTTATACTAATTTGGTGAAAAGGACAGAGAGAAAGAGGGGAAAAAGGTGCACTTAATAGGGATGCCAATTTGGGGCCGAGAGAGACGGAACCCAGCTCCCGCTCACGTGCAACCAAACGCTTCTCGTCCTGTCCCACGCGGTCCCTTTCTACCAGCCCCACGCGACGCGGGCCCACACGACTCGGCCCCACAAGACGCGGCCCCACACGTGACGAACGGTCAACTAAACGGGAATCCTGCCGTCTGAGCTGCTTCTGCGGGTTTCAAACAAGGGCTTGGGGAAAACTGAGGAAAAACTAAGGAGCTGGGGAAAACTGAGTACAACTAAGGACCGGAGGGCACGAAAATAGAAATCCCTTTTATTTAACTGTGCCGAACGGTTCGCCACTTCATCCCCTTGCTCTGTTCTGGCCATCGGCACCCAAAAAACCCTCTTTCCCTGCAGCAATGTCTTCCTCTTCCTCCATCTCCTCAGGCCTTTCTTTCCAATCTTCTTCCTCGAGCGAGCAGGAGTGGAACTTTGACCACGTGCCAGACGGCCCACCCGAAGCACTCGTCGGGTCAGATGGCGACTTACCTCTGACCGATGGGGAGGACGACCTCCAGTTCCTCATCGAAGGGGAGCTGAAGAGCGAGAGTGAAGACGACCTCCACTCCTGGGCAAACTCCACCTCCTCCGACGAGGAGGAGGAAGAAGAAGAAACGGAGGAAGAGGAGGAAGAGGAGGAGGATGATTCCTCCTCCTCCGCTGGGTACCCGCCGGCGAAGCGCTTCCGCGCTTGGGCGGACAACGAGGACGATGATGATGACGAGGAAGAAGAGGCTCCGGCCGAGGGCTGGGGCAGCAGCGACGAGGAACTCTCCGGAAGCAGCGCCGACGGCAGCTACGATGCCGACGAGGAGGCCGGCGAAGATTAGTAATGTAGGATTAGTAGTTCTCGAGCAATCGGCTCTTCTTTTGTTCTTCTTTTCTTGAGCAATCGGCTCTTCATTGTAAAAAACCCCTCTTATTAATGAAGAAGAAATTTCTCAGCTGATTCTCGCCCCTTTTCCAATTTTGCCGATTGCTAAAATAAGTCCACACATTAAGAGCCGATGGCAGCGCATCGGACCTTGCCATGACACGTGAGCAAGGTCAACTCTATTGTCCATCCAAATGGTAATCTGCGACTTGTCCGAAAGAGCAAACTCAAATCCCCAGATCGCCGCTTGAACAGATCCGACCTACGGCCATATAAACCTCAGATATCAATCGCGCAGGTTCGCAACTGCAACGGATCCACGGGCAACATCATCCAACGCCCATGCTATGGTCTCCGGTCTGAAGGTGATCCTTAACCGCTCCTTGCCGTCCGAGCATAGCGCCTTGCTCCATCCTTTTGCAGCAACAGAAACGGCTCGACCTCGTAGATGACGACGGCTTCCCTTCGGGCTCCTTTCGGCGGCTCCGGTGGTCTTCTTTCGCAACAACTCACGAGCCTCCAAAGAAGGTTATGATGCAGGGTCAGCCGATGACACTCCAATCGGCTTTGAAAAACAGAGCGTCTACCAAATCAGCTGCCCCCCGAGCCTCAGTTAAGGCGAGAACAGCGGCGAGGACACACAGTTCAGTCGAAAGGCCTCGAAGCTGCACTGAAGACCGATTTGGTCGAAATCCGCGTCTGGAACATGCAGCTAGTAGATCCTGTGTAATTTGTACTAGAGTTGATGGCTGTGCATCGGCTGTACATCGTGAATTTTTTTTACTGGCCGATTTTCTATCGGCCCCCAATATTTCATTGCACATGTATCACACATGTTCATCTGATTAGGTGCCCCCCGAGCCGAATCTGCCAGGTAACTGCGGATATCGGCTCTGTAGTTAGCCAAGACACTGTATTTGAACGTCGGCTCCGTTAGGACCAATGTTGACTTCTTCCAGCTCATCAGCCGACGTAAAACCGTTGCCCATTAGATCGACGTTGAACATAGGCGGAACGTATGGTGAAGATAATTTTGGCCGATTGCTGGAATCGGCCTCCATGTTGATTGAATCGCTCAATGAAGGTTTTGCAATGTTTGTCCATAGATCTTTGGGGCCGATCACAAGGATCGGCCTCGCCACATTCATCCATAGATTTGTTCTTGCTAAACGGTCAGGCCGGTGGATAAGACCAGCCTAACCCCGTCCTTCGTGACGTCGATGCGCTCGCAGTCGTCCAAATTGATGCCTGAGAGTGGCTCTTGGCCTGTTGTCTCCCAAACGTTCATGCCAGCCGTTGAAATCTCGGCTGAATCATCTGCGTGGACGACCTCTACTTTATCTCCATCCCACTGTATTAAGCATTGGTGCATCGTGGATGGAATGCAACAGATTGGCGTGGATCCAATCTCTCCCTAGCAGGACATCATAGGTGCTCTTGCTATCGACAATAAAGAACGTCGTAGGGATGGTTTTCCTTCCTACGGTCGGATCCACGTTCGAACACCTTGTGCGTCAGATGCTTGGCCGTTGAAATCGCTCAGTGTCACGTTGGTCTTGATCAGATCCGAGCTAGAGCGTCCCAACCGACGTAGCATGGAGTATGACATAATGTTGACTGCCGCTCCGGTGTCCACCAGCATCTTGTTGACAGGCTGCCCATTGATATAGCCTCGCAAGTACAGGGCCTTCAGATGCCTGTAGCTTCTTTCTCGTGGCTTCTCAAAGATAACCGGCCGTGGGCCGCAGTCAAGTTGTGCCACAGGTGCTTCGTCTAACTCCGGAGCACTAAACTCCGTCGGAAGGATGAACACCATGTTTGTGCCAGCCGATGTTTCATCATCGGCTTTCTTTTGTCCGGGGCGCCACTCTTTCCTTTGTGGCCGACCTTCTTCGTCCGGGGTTCGCTGAATTTTAGCGGCCAGATCAGGCCGCGCATTCCTCAACGTGTGCAGGTATAACCTTTCGGCTTCCTCCAAACCACGTAGTCGCTGAACCCTGCGCTTTTGAGAACGGCTGAGTCCATCAGGGCACCACCTTGGCCGGTGGTACTTATCTTCTTCTTCTTCATCATCGTCTTCTAACTCCTCGAGATCTTCTACCCGAGAGGACTCAGCGTGTTTGTTCCGAGGCGGGAGAGGCCCTAGACGTTTGAACACGGACACGTTAGTCTGCATCCTTCTTCTTTTGTCTACATTCTCGGCGCTGCCGATTGTAGGCAATCGGCTCATTCCTGAATCCCAGCAGTGTCTGAAGAAGGGACGGTCCCAGTGCCTATCCACGTCGTCTTGCTCTCTCGACTTTTCCTTGGCGTGGCGCTCATATCTCTCCTCATCGCGATCATGCCGACGATGTCTCCTGGTGTCCCTAGCCAGACGATTTCTTTCGTCCTCGTTGTTGTATCGTCGGCGTTGGTCGTATTGACTCACATATTTGTTGAGGAGGTGATCAGAGAGAGGTCGCTGATATCGCACATTCCTCACTTCTCCCTCCGTGATGTAGCGCTTGCCATCGTGCCGGAGCCGATCGCGTGGAACGGCTTCCTCTCGTGTCCTTGCTATGAGAGCAGCTGCCCTCGTCTCCGTCCTTACCGAGTGGTTCCCGGGTCCTACCATATTGATGTTGAACGAGAATCTTGGCCGGCACCCTCCGGGGTAAGTGCACTCCACCGGGTTAACGGCGGGGAAGGGGTGTGTGTCGACCTTCATGGCGTACCGGCTGAAAATTAGACGCCCTTGTTCTATCGCCATTTGGACCTGCTGCCGCCACACCCTGCAGTCGTTGGTGGCATGGGTGAACGTGTTATGCCACTTGCAGTATGGCTTTCCGTTCAGCTCCTGCGCCGTGGGGATCTTGTGGCCTTCGGGTACCTTTAGTTGTTTCTCCTTAAGTAAGAGGTCAAAAATTTGCTCAGCTTTGGTCACGTCGAAGTCAAACCCTCTTGGAGGACCTTGTGGCTTAACCCACTTGCGGGACACGGGGCTTGCCCCCGAGTCCATTCAGCCACTGCTACCTCTTGATCTCCCGCGAGCCTTCGTCTTCATCTCGCCTCAACCAGGACCACCGCACGTTTGAATTTATCCTGGTAAACATCCGGGTGGCGCCGCTCAAATGATGACAGCCTTCGCACCATGTGCGCCGGTGAAGGGTACTCGCTTGGGAGGCCACGTCCTTGATCGGTGATGCGAGACCCACCACCGCCAACTCGATCGCTTCTTTTCGGTCACACGAGCCGAATAGCATCGGTTCCTAACGGTTCGAAGCGCCGGATGTATTCTGACACTGTTTCTCCGCGCTTCTGTCGCACTTGTGCTAGATCGGCAATGCCAGTCTCAGAAGCCTCTGAGTGATACTGCGTGTGGAACTGCTCCTCCAACTGCTTCCAAGTCCGGATTGAGTCTGGTGGCAGCGATGTGTACCACCCGAAAGCCGATCTTGTGAGGGACTGTGCGAAAAACCTCACACGCAGCTCATCTGATGCTGAGATCGTGCCCAGCTGTGCCAAATATCGGCTCACATGCTCGATTGAGCTGGAACCATCTGATCCACTAAATTTAGAGAATTCAGGGAGCCGATATTTGGGTGAAAGTGGGATCAATTCGTACTCGTTGGGGTACGGCTTGGAATAGCCGATTGCCCTCCTTTTCGGCACCATGCCGAACTGGTCTCTCAAGATGGTACTGATCTGATCCGCGGTGCTCGGCTGCAGGAGTTGAACTCGAAGATTCGCCGGAGTGGCATACTTAGCCAGCCACGCTTGCTTCTCAAGCTCCGAGCCAACTGCAGGAGTTGGGCTCGGAGGTTTATCGGGGTGGCGTACTTAGCTAGCCACGTCACGCTTCTCAAGATCTGTCCCCGAAGTTCCTCCTGTTGTTCCGAAGTCCCTGCTGTTGCGGTCCGGTTTGTGAGTGCCCGATTCATTGCGGTCCGGCACGTATGTGCACGTGTATCCGTGAGGGATCTCCTTAGGCGCCTCATGCAAGAACTGGTAGTCACTAGGGTCACCACCGATCTTGTAGACGACGTATGCCGGTGAACTCGGCACTTCTGGCGCTGCCAACGCGAATGGCAGCGGTGGTCGGGACTGGAGTGGCATCTCTCCTTGGTGAGTCCCTAGAGCTGGTCCTGACGGAGAGTATTGATGCCTCATGATTTCCTGGATCACCCGAAGAGCGACACGCTCCAAAGTGTTCAACAGGCTCTCATAATGGCGGTGCAGCGAATGAGCTACCATGAAGTTAATCTCCTGACGCAGAGACCTGATGCGTTCTTCTGACGGGGCGGACAGGTCCACTCCATCGAGCGCGCCTTCAGGTGAGAACCCTTTCCACCCGATGCCGTGTGAGCGGGTTCCGTGAAAAGAGCCGATGAGGTCGGCTTCGAGGATTGCTTTGACCTCGTCATACTTCTTCTTGAGTTCCTCGGTCGGATCCTCGTACGTGATCGGAGTGCCTTCCGCCATCTCGGATGTAGATGGCGATGCGGTTGATGTCGAAGATTGTCCCACCGGGCGTGCCGAGAATGTGTTGCGGTCGAAACCCACCGGCGAGCGGCGACGGGCAACACGAGTAGAGCCGGGAGGCTCCCGAGGATCGCGGCCGGCCCTGGTCCCTCCGAGCGACGGCCCGCAAAGACTCGGCACGCACGTCCGATGCTTGGTGCAAGGGCGTGCCACCCGACCTATACCTGGTCGGGAAGGTGTTGGATGTGCCTCGCTTAGTTTCCTGCATGGCATACACGTAAACATTAAATACGAGCCTCGATCGGCTCTCAGGTTGTCCTGTGAATCGGCTCAAGGAGCCGATCCACCCATCATCCGTACGATGTGTACGATCAGATGGTGGTCCTGTTTGATCAGAATAAAGCTAAAACGACCTACTACGATTTAGGGTTTTCACCACATAATCGGAACATCCTACTCGTGATTGAGCCTGGCGGCCACGCACGGTGATCGTAAACCGACCCTAGACAAGGCCTAAAAACCAACATGAAGTTGATCCCGGAACATCCTGTCTAGGGCTAGCAAACTACACCCTACGCGCCACTCGGATCCTTCAACCCGTTTGTAAGGCCTAACTATGCAGATATTAAACTAATCCTTGAAGAACAATGAGCAATCATAACGGATCGGATCTACTAAATAATAATCAAGCGGGGTGCCGCCCTTACACCTAAGATAGGTGTAAGGGCGGCTAGATGTCTAAGGGTTGCACGACGACAGCATATGATACGATGAACAATGCTAACCCTAATACATCTATGATAACTACGTTGCTCGCCATCAACAAGGCTTCGAGCACGAGCAACGCATGAACAACGAATAAACGTGTACTTGCCTAGATCGCAAGATGCGATCTAGGCAGCATGATGCTTACCCGGAAGAAAACCCTCGAGACAAGGGAGTTGGCGATGCGCCTAGATTGGTTTGTGGTGAACGTGATTGTTGTTTATTTCATAAACCCTAGATACATATTTATAGTCCGTAGACTTTCTAACGTGGGAATAATCCCAACCGTGTACGAGCCAAACTCTATCTAACCGACACGTATCCTACTATGTTACAGATACACGGACAAACTAGCCCAAACTTTGTATACAAGACCGATTCATGTATTTCTTCTATGTATATTCTCCAAGGCCATCTTTAATCGCGGCCCACCTCTGATTCAGTCAAATTCTGGTGATAACACCATCTTCGAGTTCTACTTGCCCTCTAATTCCACGAAATCCTAAATCTACAATCGACGAGTCAATACCTTGTCACCAATGTTGAAATCAAGATTTGTTATTTTGTTGAGCCCAAAATACAACATATTTCAATCTGAAAATTTACACACCTATAGATTTCAACATTCTCGACATCAACATATTTTTTTCGATTTTTTAAACATATTTAAAATGAAATTTTCGTAAGTTCAAAAAGTGACCTAGATGTAGCCCGAGCTACAAAAGTCCATTCTCGCCTGCCACCCCTAGGCTAAGTTAGTATGTTGGTGATGACTAGTAGTTGGCTCTCTAAATTCCGAGAAAAAGGAAAGAAGTCCAGAAACCAACAAGCATCGACACATGTAAGAATGGGAATTGGTTCCCGTTTATCCATTGGTTAGGTTAACCTAACCTAAAAAAGAGCCCAATGGGCCGGATGGTTAACCTTAAAAAGCTACAGGTTATTTAGGTTCGATCCTGTTTTACCAAAGGTTACCCGTCACTCCTACGAGGCGGACGAAAGCGACGCCCCGCGCCAGCTTGCCCGCTGATGCCGGCCAGCTCGCCCTCGCGCTCGTCGGCTGATGCTCGGCCAGCTCGCCGCGCCCCCGCGCTCGCCGGCGGATGCTCGACCAGTTCGCCCCGCTCGCCGGCTGATGCTCGACCGGCTCGCCGCGCCACCTTGCTCGCCGGCTGGTGCTCGGCCAGCTCGCCGTGACTCCCGCTCACCCGCTAATGCTCGATTGCTTGACCGGCTGGCCGCGTCCCCACGCTCGCCGGCTGATGCTCGGCCAGCTCGCCGCACCCTGCGCTTGCCGACTCATACGAGTGACAACAAAAGCTAAGAGCCTAGGAGACATGCGTGCTAGCTCGGTTAGCACTTGCACGTGTGTCCGGCTCGTTGAATTGGCAAAATAATACTTGTAACATGTCTTGCAATGAAAGTTAGGCAGTTAGATATGATTTTTTTGACCGACTATTCAAGGTAGCAAGTCGAAGTTTATGAGTATTAAACATTTTGTATAATGCATTCTCATTTACCAACGATTTGTGCCATTCTACTGTTGCACAATGTTTAAAATGGTTTGAACCTTAATAACCAATGGTTAACCATTTAAATCGTATTAACCTAATGGTTAACCTTATTAACCTTTTAAACAAAACGGTTAAATAGGTTCGAATCCGAAAAATAAATGGTTAACCAAGTCCCATCTTGAGACACATGGCACGGAGACGCGGCATCCACAGATCACTAGGCAGCGCGGCACACCCCGAGAACCGTCACGGACGCGCCCACTGTGGCTGTGTCGACTCAGTGCCCAGAGTGTCCATGCCAGCTGCTCTACCGTCGTCCTACATACTCACCAGTCAGTCACCAACCCACATAAAAACACTCCCCACGCGCACATTCCCACTTCTTCCTCCCAAATTTTCCCAGCCCCTAGCAAGCGAACAACCCACACACAGCAAGCTTCATTCAGCTACCGAGCTTGCTCCCACCTTCCTCTTCCTGCCATCCCCAATGCCTTGCGCGTAGGCGCTCCCACGACCGCCAGTAGCAATGTCCGTCGCCGCGTCCGCGGCGGCGCTGCTGCTTGCGCTCGCCGCGTCGCTCGCGCTCCTCGCGTCCGCGGAGCCGCCTGCGAGCGAGCGGTCGGCGCTGCTGGCGTTCCTGACGGCGACGCCGCACGAGCGGAAGCTCGGGTGGAACACCTCCACGCCGGCCTGCCGGTGGGTCGGGGTCACCTGCGACGCCGCGGGCTCCACCGTGGTGGCGCTCCGCCTCCCGGGGATCGGGCTCCTGGGCGCCATCCCGCCGGCGACCATCGGCCGGCTCCCGAACCTGCAGGTGCTTTCCCTCCGGTCCAACCGCATCACTGGAACCATCCCCGACGACCTGCTCCAGCTCTCCGCGCTCCGCGCCGTCTTCCTGCAGAACAACGCCCTCTCCGGCGCCATACCCGCGGGGGTCGGCCGGCTGGGCGCGCTGGAGCGGCTGGTCCTCGCCCACAACAACCTGTCGGGCCCCATCCCGTTCGCGCTCAACAACCTCACCTCGCTGCGGTCCCTGCGGCTGGAGGGCAACCGCCTGTCCGGCAAGATCCCCAGCATCAGCATCCCGGGCCTCGCCGCCTTCAACGTCTCCGACAACGCGCTCAACGGGTCCATCCCGCAGAGCCTGGCGCGGTTCCCGGAGGACGCCTTCGCGGGGAACCTCCAGCTGTGCGGCAGCCCGCTGCCGGCATGCAGCCCCTTCTTCCCCTCCCCGTCGCCGGCGCCCGGGATGAGCCCCAGCGACGTGCCCGGGGCGGCGTCCGGCAAGAAAAAGCTCTCCGGTTTGGCAATCGCCGGCATCGTGGTGGGCGCCGTGCTGGCGGCGCTGCTCCTGCTGGCCCTCATCGTCTTCTGCGCGAAGAAATCCCGGCAGCAGAGCGGCGCCCGCGAAGGACCGAAGGCGGCGGCGGCGGCGGGGCAGACGCGAGGCGTGGCCCCTCCCGAGACCGGCATGACGACGTCCTCGTCCAAGGACGACATGGGAGGCGGCGGCGGCACCGGCACGTCCGGGTCGGCGGCCGCCGCGGCCGTGGCCGCGGGCGCCGGCACCGGGGAGGCGAGCCGGCTGGTGTTCCTGGGGAAGGGCGCGGGCTACAGCTTCGACCTGGAGGACCTGCTCCGCGCGTCGGCGGAGGTGCTGGGGAAGGGCAGCGTGGGGACGTCGTACAAGGCGGTGCTGGAGGAGGGGACGACGGTGGTGGTGAAGCGGCTCAAGGACGTGGCGGTGGCGCGGCGCGAGTTCGACGCGCACATGGAGGCGCTGGGCCGGGTGGAGCACCGCAACCTGCTCCCCGTCCGCGCATACTACTTCTCCAAGGACGAGAAGCTGCTCGTCTACGACTACCTCCCCAACGGCAGCCTCTCCGCCATGCTCCACGGTGCGTCAGCGTCTCCGCCATTTTTCTTTCGCTGGTTCTTTCCTTGTCACGCCGCCGCTGTCGACCGTAGAGAGATTGTCTCCGTCGCCGTCGCCTTCTCCGTCGCACTCGCTGCATTACTTGTTCAATGCTCGCCAGTTGCTTCCTGGCTGGGATTCGACCTCCCCGAATTGCGGCGTTGACGACTAACCGAAGAATAGGGTAGGCATTGTCAGCCATCCTCGGGATCGTCGAACCTCGGCCGCATTCCGAAATTCACGCCGACATAGCGCTAGAAATCCATCCATGACCATGAGTAACCGCCGTGCCGTGCAGATTCTGCCGGAATTGTCACGGCATTGATGGTGGATTGCAATCAGGAAGTTGGTGTAGATAGAATGGCAGATGCGCGGCGATGATTAACTCCCCGAAATTCCTTTCCCCATCGCGGAAAAGGAAAGAATTCGATGTGACGGCCGGCATACTAGGTGATGATGTGGACTCACGGCGGGCGGTGGTTTTCATTTTTTTTTCTTTGCAAAAAAAAATGGCGGGGCCGGTGGTTCTCGTTCTCTCGCGCGCTTTTCCCCTGCTCTCTCTTTTTCTTTTCCGCGGGCGCTGCTGTTTCTTTTGCTGTATTATCATTGTTTTCTGGCGAGGCCTTTTCGCTTTTGTTATCTGATGCGCCAAGTGTGGTGGTCGGGACGGGTGCGATTGCTGCGAGGTTCTCGCTGTAAAGCGACGATGGTCCTCGCTGCCCACGCTGGCTCTGTGCGTGCCATGGCTTGAGCGGCATCGTGGATTGCATATTTTTTCCCCCAGTTCCAAGGGCGTCTGGAAGACTGAGGGTAGTACATTGATGAATATGCAAGTAGTGGCGCGAACAAAAGTCTCGGGTGGTGTTTCTGTACTCCTTGGCGCCATATCCGCCATTATCACACACCACTGTGCTGCATTTGGTATCGGTAGTGAGAGTGACGAGAGAATACTCCATTGGGGGCCCCTCTCACAGTTTTGAAAGGGGAAATGTCCAATGCTACTAGTGTGTACCCGCGTGCACTGCTCCGCGTAAAAGCGGCGCGCAAATGCTCCCACCAACGCCGCAAATGAGGTGCACAGGTACAGCCGCGCACCGCCTGCTGGCCTGAGGCCTTGTTTACTTCTAGAGTATTTTAGGGGATCGGAGGGGATTATCCCCAATCCCGAAATCTCCCAAGTAGCATGTTTACTTCTCCAGGTTTGGGGAGGATAATCCCCACATATCCCCACAATTCCCCTCATTTTTGCCTAGATTTAAAACTCTACCTCAGACTAGTGTATTTTTGGGGAGGGGTATTTGAGGGGATGGTAGGGGATTGGGTGAACACCAAATCCCCTCCCATCCCCAAACTGTTGGGGGTGAAAATACAAGAGAAGTAAACAAGGCCTGAGCGTGCGAGTGAGTGACTCAGTGTAAAATCCTGCCATGTGCCGAGACCCAAGTGTTGCCCCACGCCCCCGCATCAACCAAAGTCAATACTGTGGCATGGCACCTCCCACGAACGCACAATCAAGCTAGTACGAGTGCGCATACCACAGCACCTGCATATGCTACATTTTGTAAAATGTAATTTATACGTGTTTTCAAATTTTAAATGCTCTCTTCATTCTTATATGTATCTTAAATTTTTTTAAATTCTGAAACGATATGTCGGCGTGGACATCTTCGTGAAGTGCATGTGCGCCAAGCTGGTTCCGTAAAACCGGCTCTTTTGTGGCCTATATGGAGAAGACAAAAATTGGTGCTAACATAAGGGTTTGCACGAGACTTCTTTTTGTGTTTTTATATAGAGCATAAACTTGTCGATTTTCCTGAAATTTTATGTGCGCATTTAGAATGTGAATGTGTGGTTGGGATTTTTTTAAAAAAACAAATACACATTTAGAATATGTTATTTCTTTTCGTCAGGGGGAGCATATGCGCCTACTATTAAAAATGAATTTATCGTAGCCTGCTATTCATACATACTCGGCGCCATGAGTACAGTAGTATCCTCTCTTTTCTTTTTTACTTGCATAGTGTAAGTATCCTACTTCCTGGCAACATGCAAGATTGAGGCAAGGCTGGCTAACTGCCTCTTGGAGCTGCGTGCGGGTGAGTGGGGCTCAAGATGGGACTTGGTTAACCATTTATTTTTCGGATTCGAACCTATTTAACCGTTTTGTTTAAAAGGTTAATAAGGTTAACCATTAGGTTAATACGATTTAAATGGTTAACCATTGGTTATTAAGGTTCAAACCATTTTAAACATTGTGCAACAGTAGAATGGCACAAATCGTTGGTAAATGAGAATGCATTATACAAAATGTTTAATACTCATAAACTTCGACTTGCTACCTTGAATAGTCGGTCAAAAAAATCATATCTAACTGCCTAACTTTCATTGCAAGACATGTTACAGTACTATTTTGCCAATTCAACAGCAGCGGACACACGTGCAAGTGCTAACTGAGCTAGCACGCATGTCTCCTAGGCTCTTAGCTTTTGTTGTCACTCGTATGAGTCGGCAAGCGCAGGGTGCGGCGAGCTGGCCGAGCATCAGCCGGCGAGCGTGGGGACGCGGCCAGCTGGTCAAGCAATCGAGCATTAGCGGGTGAGCGGGAGTCACGGCGAGCTGGCCGAGCACCAGCCGGCGAGCAAGGTGGCGCGGCGAGCTGGTCGAGCATCAGCTGGCGAGCGGGGCGAACTGGTCGAGCATCTGCCGGCGAGCGCGGGGGCGCGGCGAGCTGGCCGAGCATCAGCCGACGAGCGCGAGGGCGAGCTGGCCGGCATCAGCGGGCAAGCTGGCGCGGGGCGTCGCTTTCGTCCGCCTCGTAGGAGTGACGGGTAACCTTTGGTAAAACAGGATCGAACCTAAATAACCTGTAGCTTTTTAAGGTTAACCATCCGGCCCATTGGGCTCTTTTTTAGGTTAGGTTAACCTAACCAATGGATAAACGGGAACCAATTCCCATTCTTAAGTGGGGCGGTCCAGCTCGCGTCGCCATGATCCGGTTCCTGCCCAAAAGGGCTCTTGCCCAAGCTCACTCATGGCGCCGTCACGGTAGACGGTGTAGTTCAGGCAGCTGATGTGCATGCCGCTGGAGCAAGACGGCAGGCATTCACGCCGTGTCTGTGCCTCGTCGTCCCTCGCGGCCATCTTAATTGCTTGCGATCAAAGCATCAACCGCCACGAAAGGGACTGATGATGATGAGAGACGAATGAACAGTCAGGTTGTTGCACGTTGTCCATCATGGCGCACCATAAATCAGCACTTGCTACCATTTTACACTGCACATGTGCCTCCTCCCTTGTTTATAGCCCTAGAAGCTGCTGCAGCAAACTTGATGTCCACTCTTAAATTTAGAATCTCGAAAGCGTTCGCAAAGGTCAAATTTCAATAGAATGAGGTTTTGACTTTGAGTGTCACGAATGTTCCCAAATGTCAATTTCGATAGAATGAGGTTTTGACTTACCTCATTTCCAGCCGCGCCAAGTGGCAAATCTGCAAGTCCTTGGCTGGTCTCCACCAGCTCTAGCAAATATATATGGGTACATGGCACCAGTCAGTCAAGCTGCCATCCACATATGTGTACTACTATCTGACACCGCATGCCAGCTTAGCAGAAACGCACCGCTGATCATTGATCTCCGCTACTTGCCAAACAACACAATCTCGCATTAGGACACTCCTCATAGAAAATGGTTATACGTGCTCCCTTGCTCAACAGTTCTGTTCGTCTGCTAACATGAACCTACTGCATGTCGACAGCATTGTTCGGTTCTATTTTCTCAAATGAAGCAACTGAGTACTATGATCAGTAACGATGTTTCTTATCTACTAATCCGGTGTGTCTGTCAAGTATTAGTACTACTATTCTACTACTACGATATATCCACAAGATACGCTTATTTAGTTCCCTAATAAATATATGTACTTGTCGTACTATGCTCTATTGGTATTTAGGACTTAGGAGTAGTCTCTCATGAACTTAATTTGGGTCCTACTACTTGATTAACCTACTATGGCAACTGATTGATTGCTTTGGTGCGTGCTGTTGCTGTCCAACCGTGCTTGACCAACGGAGATGTGTCGTCCTCTTAAAATAAGTTGCAGCCTGCAATAAGTTCTCCCTATGCAAGTTGCCACATTTTGCTTGAAAAATACTTCTGTGTACAACTGTGCGTCGTCAATTCGGAAGACAGTGACCAACCTCATTATGGAGCTGTTCCAGATGATTGAGTCTTCTTTCTTCCGAATGTTCCACTTTTATAAAAGAAAGATGAATGATTCTTTGATCTTGCATGATTGTGACGCTGTATGTTTCTTTAGATTGGCAGCAAATATATACTGTAGAAGCATTTCTTTAAAACAAATATATAGAAGCATTGCTTCAAGATGATTGAGTCGTCTTTCTGAATGTTCCCTTTTTATAAAACAAAGACGAATGATTCTTTGATCTTGCATGATTGTGATGTTGTAGATTTCTTTAGATTAGCAGCAATTATATAGAAGCATTAGTTTAGGTTGCTAGTTCAAGTTTTATACACCATGATATGGCGTGATGATTCTTGCATTTTTAATACGGAGTAAGTAATACTACGTTGCATGTTTGCTAGTGTCACTGTCAAAGATTTCTCACCGGGGAATTTGCATGCAGGGAGCCGGGGTTCCGGCCGGACACCGATGGACTGGGACGCCCGCATGCGGTCGGCGCTGTCGGCCTCTCGCGGGCTCGCTCACCTGCACTCCGCGCACAACCTCGCGCACGGCAACGTCAAGTCCTCCAACGTGCTCCTCCGGCCGGACTACGACGCCGCCGCGCTGTCCGACTTCTGCCTCCACCCGATCTTCGCCTCCACGACCACCCGCGTCGGGTCGGGTGGCTACCGCGCGCCAGAGATGGTGGACTCGCGCCGGCCCACGTTCAAGGCCGACGTGTACTCCCTGGGCGTGCTCCTGCTGGAGCTCCTCACCGGCAAGTCCCCGACGCACGCCTCCCTCGAGGGCGACGGCACGCTGGACCTCCCGCGGTGGGTGCAGTCCGTGGTGCGCGAGGAGTGGACCGCCGAGGTATTCGACGTCGAGCTGGTGCGGCTCGGCGCCAGCGCCGAGGAGGAGATGGTGGCGCTGCTGCAGGTGGCCATGGCGTGCGTGGCCACCGTGCCGGACGCGCGGCCGGACGCCCCCGACGTTGTCAGGATGATCGAGGAGATCGGCAGCGGCCACGGCCAGACGACAACCGAGGAGAGCGCTCGTGGGGGAACTTCGGAGGAGGAGCGGTCAAGAGGTACGCCTCCGGCCGTCCCGACGCCGTGACGCCGGCAGGGTAAAGATTACATTGCATAGTTCCGTGGTGCCCGTATGTCTGTTCTTTGCCTAATTTTTTTTTTGCCTTTCTTTTCCTTTTTGCCATTGTTTTGTCGGATGAATTGTATTTTCCCCTCCCTCTCACAGGCTTCATTCTTGCAGGTAAATGTATTGTTTTCTCTGCCTTTTTTTCCTTCTAGTCTGTGCCCTTTTCTTACTGATGTTCTCCCATCCTTCCATTTGTTCTGGAATGGGTATTATCATGTTGTGCCGGGAGCAAAGAAACTCCCCCCAAAACAATCAATTTACAGTGCGAGCTTCAATACAATGGTATTTGCAGCTCGCTGGTCGACGTTACATGTAGCATATTTGTATCTCTTTTGGCCTACACGACGCCGAGGTGAGAGCCAAACGAAATCAGCGGGCACGACACGACGGCAAAGGTTGAGCTTCAAGGAGAAGGAGGCTAGGCGTAGACAAGCTTATTAGAAGGCCCAGGCTGTCGTGCTAGTCTGTCTTGGCCGGACATGGCTTTACCTGTAGCCTTGGCATCTCCTGCATTGTCGCGTACTTGCCCTATCATCGTCGGTTATACAGTAGTGTTTCGCTCTCCTAGTGTGATTATCAGCCTTGCAGGTCATGTACATGGTCTTTATCGAAAAGAGGTGACATCCATGGCATGATTGGAGCAGAGATAGGAGAATGGCAAAAACCGAAACACACCGATGTCTACTCTGCTCCAACCGACCTTCTAACTTTCTAAGCTTTTTATATATACAAGGAAAATCAAAGATGACAACATTGAAAGGATCGAAAAGGATGACTAGAGAGGTTGAATAGGCGACTACAAATTTAATCTAGGCGACTACAAATTTAATCTTTTGTTCACCAAATTAGGGATTAACAAGGATACATGTCCTTTAGATTACCCAACTAGATGTGATCAGCCTATACCAAGACACATTCTAGCTGCACAAGATAAACAAGGTAATAAGCAAGATAGAAATAATTAAAAGGGTTGAAAATAACCACGTGATGGAGTTGAGGATATACCATGAAGTTCATGCCTTTGGAGGTGCTAGTGTATGTTGTAGTGATGTGGTGACATAATGACTACCAATAGTCACAATGGCTCGATGTATTCTCCTGGAGCCTTCACACAGTGCAAAGTGTGGATTGATCCATTATGATAATGTTTGGTTAAGCTTATGTCCGCCTTTTGGCTAAGCTACAAAAACATCTAAATAGGTGGTTTGGATTTTGGATTTTGGCTTATACCATCATGCAACAACACCCATTTGATAGCAAAAAAGACAGCCTTTGTAGCTTATAAGCCGAAATCCAAAAGCAAAATAGACAAAGCCTTTGTGGCTTATAAGCCAAAACGAAGCCCAATGAAATAGCCCTAAGTGGTGCCCTTGGAGAAGGCAATTGAACCTTTAGAAACAACATGGTGGCGATCTTCACAACTTAATTGGAGACTCCAAAAAATGCCACAAAGATCAACGCCACCATGGCTAAGCTCCACGATAGCCTCTTCCATCTAGGGTGCCTAGACATACAAGAGTAACAAGATTCACAATGTATAGCCAGGGGGATCAAATTCCTTTTGTGAGATGGTAGATCTAAATCTCCTCTATCTTACCCTAAAGTATCGACAAGATTGGAGCACTATATAGGAAGATATTGAAGAGCTCAAGGGACAGTGTAGGAGAGAGGTTAAAGTCGTCCCCTTCCTCACGGGAAGAAGTGGCTTTATAGTATTGCCCGAATCCAATTGAAACTAGTTGTTTTCCGCGTGGTGGTTGGAAGTTCTAGCCTAATCGGGATCTAGCTTCTGAGCACAATTTCCACCTCCATTGTTGTTCCTCTAAAGCTTCGATTTCTCTCTGCCCCATCTATGATTCATGCACCTTCTTGTGGGGAAAGAGAGAACATATCTACGTTTCCACCAATTGATTTGTATTCTATCTGAAGGTAGGCCTTTGGGTTTAGACTTTTGAGTAATTTATTGAATTCCTCGTTTGTTCTTTCTCTCCAATTTCTCCAGATTTTTTTTATTTTGTGGGATTTCAGAGTGGAGCCTTGAATTTGTTGCATTGTTTTGAGTTCTCCATCAGTATTTGTTTCAGTGAAAGTTTGGGAACTTGTTACTATTCGGTTCTTGGAACCTGTTATCACCAGAATTTGACCGAGTCAGAGGTGGGCCGTGATCAAGATGGGCTTGAAGAATATATATATATAGTAGAAATACGTGAATCGGCCTTACATGCAAAGTTTGGGCTAGTTTGCCCTTGTATCTGTAACATATTAGATTACGTGTCGGTTAAGAGTTAGAGTTTTACCCGTGCACGGTTAGGTGCACGCCTAAATTAGAAAGTCCCTTGGACTATAAATATGTATCTAGGGTTTATGGAATAAACAACAACCAACGTTCAACACAAACAAATCTCGGCGCATCGCCAACTCCTTCGTCTCGAGGGTTTCTCCGGTAAGCACCATGCTGCCTAGATCGCATCTTGCGATCTAGGCAAGACAAGCCTGCCCACGTTGTTCATGCGTTGCTCGTGTTGAAGCCTTTTTGATGGCGAGCAACGTAGTTATCTTAGGTGTGTTAGGGTTAGCATTGTTCTTCGAATTACATGCTTTCGTTATGCAACCCTTGCACATTTAGCCGCCCTTACACCTATCTCAGGTGTAGGGGCGGCACCCCGCTTGATCATAGTTTAGTAGATCTGATCCGTTACGGTTGCTCCTTGTTCATCAAGGATTAGTTTAACATCCGCATTAGTTAGGCCCTACAAAGGGTTGGAGGATCCAGCGGCATGTAGGGTGACGTTTTCTAGCCCTAGAAAGGATGTTCCGGGGATCAACCTCGTGTTGGTTTTTAGGCCCTGTCTAGGATCGGCTTACGGTCACCGTGCGCGAGCGCGAGGCCCAATCGTGAGTAGGATGATCCGATTATGCGGTGAAAACCCTAAATCGTCGTAGATCTCATTAGCTTTATCTTGATCAAGCAGGACCACCATATATTCGGACACCTTGTACGAATCATGGGTGGATCGGCTCTTTGAGCCGATTCACGAGATAACCCGAGAGCCGATCGAGGCTCGTATTTAATGTTTACGTGTATGCCATGCAGGAAACTAAGCGAGGCATCATCCACACCTTCCCGACCGGGTATAGGTCGGGTGGCACGCCCTTGCGATAGCATCGGACGTGTGACCGAGGAGGCTTTGCGGGCCGTCGCTCCGAGGGACCGGGGCCAGCCGCAGCCCTAGTTGTTCCCGGCTCTACCGTGCTGCCCGTCTCTGCCCGCCAGGGGGTTTCGACGTCAACACATTCTAGCACGCCCGGCGGGACAACCTTCGACATCCACAACATCGCCATCTACATCCGAGATGGCGGAAGGCACTCCGGTCAAGTACGAGGATCCGCCCGATGAGCTCAAGAAGAAACATGACGAGATCAAGGCAACCCTCGAAGCCGAACTCATCGGCTCTTTCCACCGAACCCGCTCCCATGGCGTCGGTGGAAGGGTTTCACACCCGAAGGCGCGCTCGATGGAGTGGACCTCTCCCGCCCCGTCGAAGAACGCACCGGGTCGCCGCGGCGGGAGATCAACTACATGGTGGCTCATTCGCCGCACCGCCACTCGAAAGCTCCGGTGAACACTTTGGAGCGTGTCGCTCTGCGCGTGGTCCAGGAAATCATGAGCCACCGGTATTCTCCGTCGGGACCAGCTCGGGGACTTTCAAAGGAGAGATGCCACTCCAGCCCCGGCCGTTCGCATGGGCAGCCCCGGAACCGCCGAACTCATCGGCATACGTCGTCTACAAGATTGGTGGTGATCCTAGCGACTACCAATTCCTACCCGAGGCACCCAAGGAGATCCCGCACG
>NC_061513.1:170116515-170219894 GCF_022539505.1 Lolium rigidum | reverse complement strand
CATAGACAGGGTCTTGGTACAGAAGTCAAGGAAGTCGCGAGTTTGAGAGGCGCGATCCTGAAATCTGACAATCTGGCGGGTCCTCTCTGGGGTAGCCCAAAACAGAGAACCATGATCAAGGGAAAGGTTAACAAGGAGGTTTGTCCTAGTATTTACCCTCTCCTCTTCGGCAACAGCATCAGTAAAGGAACCTATTAAAACAAAGGAGCAGAAAACTTTAAGAGACGTAGCATGAAGATGGAAGATATTGAGGATAAAACAAGCATACCCGACATATCCGCACTGGCTTCATTCATTAACTCGAGCATGAAATTTTCTCGAGTAGTCGCCTTTTCAGCCTCGGAAGCAGCAATTTCCCTAGCAGCCACGGCCTCGCGAGCTTGCTGAAGTGCAATTTTTCGGCTTCAGATGACTTACGAGACTTTTCCATCATCACAAGTGTTTGCTTCTTCGCATACTGAAGTTGCTGCCGAAGTTCATCCAATTCTTGCGGCAAGGAATCTTCGACAGGTGTAGTATTAGCAAGAGCTCTCCTTGAGCGAGAAGAAGAAGGCGAAATATTGGAAGGAGCGGAAGATGGAGTATAGTTATCAAATACCAACTGAAATTTAATAAAACAAGACAATATCAATCAACAAGCAAAGATAGAGTTTTCATTAATCTTTCGGGATAGTTACAAAGACCTTACAGTGGAGCTAAAGAAGTACGTATCGCCAAATAACTACTTTGGCGACAAGAGCAAAAGAAACAGATAAAGAAAAAACAAGGAGGCATGCAATTAGACCTCCGGCCTCGATGAGCTAGGAGTCGAAGCTGGCTTGATCCCGAGATATGCCAAGATTTTCTTCGTGTTGGGCTTGGCTGCCTTAATCAGCGACCTCCATCTCGATTGCTCTATTTGATCGGTGTCGCCAACTTTCATCCAATCAACAGTCTGTTGGCTGTCAGCAACCAGGGCAACAGTGCTTTCGACAGCAATCTTCATGTTTTCCTGACGCATCTTCAGTCCAAGGTCTTCTGATGAATTGAAGCTCTTGGCAAGGGCAAGGAAAGTCGGGGGCTCCTCTTTCTTCGGGAAGAAGTAGGGGAACAGCGTCGACAATCCTCCACTAGCATTTGCCACGCCTTCACGAATTTCGGACCCATGAAGCTCCAGATAAGAAAGTGCGTCAAGGAGAGGGTCATTGACGGGATTCTCCAGATCAAAATCTTGGTTTGTTTGGGCTGCCACAGGAAACAAAACATTAATCAAAAAACAAGAAACAGGAAGTCCACTAAAAAATAGAAGGGATCGATAATATTACTTTCAGTACGTCGACTTTGTGATTTCAGACGCTTGAGGATCCCCTGCTCACGAGCAGCTTGTGCAGCTTTATGCTCGTTTAAAGCAGATTCAGCATCCTCAAGTCTTTTCTGCAGTTCCTCGACACTAGCAGCTTTTGCTCTGGCTTCATCAGCCTCGGCTTTAGCTTCGCTAGCAACAAGTTCGGCTTTCTTGCGAGCCGCCTCACTTTGCTCCAGTTTTTGAGCAAGTGCGTCGGCACGTTTATTGGCCTCTCGCAAGTTTCTCCGTCGAGATAAAAAAAAGGAGGAAAGATCAAAAAATTGCGACAAACAACATGAGCAAAAAGTCAGAAAGAACGGCAAGTATAAAGGTTGTTACCTTCAGTTCTGCTGGCATACTCACGGTACCCAATGAATTGGGATCCGATGCGGATAAGATCTTTGATCATGGGCTGTCAAAGAATAACAAAGCAAGAGAAACATCGGCATGAAAAAAGAGTGAAGGCGTGAAAAAGCAAAATAGAGGAAATATAGATATCGACAAACTTACATCATCCAAGAAGCGGAGTCGAAGAGCTGCCCAATTGAGGGGCAGGTTCAAGACTTGTTTCAATCCTTGTCCTTTTTGTTGAAGGAGCAAGGGGGCTTGATGGTGGAGTAGTGGTGACGACGTTTTGTTGAGGAGGCGAGGATTCTTCTCCTTCAACTAGCGTGTCCGAGGCAAGTACAGTATGTGACGTGCTTGTCCGAGGAGCCACGTCAACAGTTGGTACTTCTTCCTCGTCATCACTGTTGATTAAAAATCGATAGCATAAAAAGCAAGACAAGATAAACATTTCGAGTACAGAAATACGGAGAAATAAAAAGGAAAATGATTAGATTCCCCCGGGGGACGGACGTCCCGCAGCCTCCTGCTCGTGCGTGCGACGCGTGTCGCTGGGCCCCACCAAACTGGTCGTCCCCTACCTCCGGTTTTCCTCCCGAAATCCTCCGGCTCCGCATCAAGCGTAACCGCCCGCCGCCCACCTCGCCGGGATCCCCCTCCTCTACGCGCACCGTCCGCCCATCGCCTCTCGCTCGCGCCGGACGAACACCACAGCCGCCACCGCCACCGGATCGAACAAAGAGCCGGGATCTGCCGCCGGTGGATCCGCCGCCCGCCTCGGTCGGGATCGAATCCACCGCACCGCGCCGAGCCGGCCGGCGATGGACTCCTCCTCCTCCACCCACGGCAGCGGCGGCGCCTTCCGCCCGGCGGGTGCGGGCCTGGGCCGCGGCGGGAGCGGAGGAGGCGGCAGCGGCAAGGGGAGCTGGAGCGGGAGCGGGATCGGCGGGGACAGCTCGTCCGCCATCGGCGGCGGCGCGTCGGCGGACGCGTGGACGCGCCTGGCCAGCTCCGGCCTGGAGGACGACTTCCTGGACCCGCAGCAGAGCGAGCTTGGAGGAGACCCCATCGATGGGCAAGGTGCTACGGGCGTTGGTGGTTACCATCTCTGTTAGTGTGTGCTGTGGTATAATAAAAACACCGATGCTAAGATTATACGTTTTTGCGGCTACAATTGTTCTGATGTTTTGCTAATTTGGTACTGAAAATTTGCTACGATGTTTCCGGCGAGTTCTAAGATCATTTTTGCTATAATACCATATATTTTGTGCTACAAACATTGTGTGATTTTGCTTTAATAGTAAATTATTTTTGCTATGTTATCTCCGGCGATCTCCCGGTGAGGTCACCGACAAATTCTCTATCAATGCCTCTAGTGAGATTGACTTGTAAAAAATGATGTCTGCTATCTTTTTTTTTGCTATAATTGTTTTGTTGTTTTGCTACTTTAGTATAGAAATTTTGCTTCGAGGTCTCCGGCGATGGTCTCCGGCGAAGTCTTCGTTAATTTTTCCGATGATATTTGGGTTTTGCTACATTAGCATTTTTCTGCTACAATAGCATATTTTTTTGCTACGAGGTCTCCGGCGAGGTCTCCGGCGAGCTTAGCCTTTTTATTTGATTTCGTGACTGAACCGTTTTTTGCTACAATGTAGCAAAAGCGGATTATTTTTTGCTGCCGGAAGTTGTTTTTTTGCTACATTCAGTAAAAGCAGATCTGGCCGTCCAAGATGGCCGATCGGACGGCTGGCGACCCGGGGGCTGGGAAATCAGATCCCCCGGGGGACGCCCAGCAGTTTCCAAATAAAAATGACTTACGAGCTGACGAGGGATTCAATATAAGGATCATAAGCTGCCTTCGGATGAGAAGGAACAAATTTTTCGGCCTTCGAAGTGCCAGAATCCTCGGCATCATTCCTTTTCCTTTTGTTCTTTGGGGAAACAGCAGGAGGAAGGGATTGCGTCGACTCGCTGGCTTCAGATTCAACTTCTTTTTCATGGGAAGCCGCAGATTTGTGAGAACCTGCGACTTCACTTTCAGGAAGAGAAGAACCTTGGTTGTCTTCGGCAACGATAGTTTGTTCTTCGACTTCTCCATCCTCAGGAAGAGGAGGAAGGGAAGCTATAGTAGGATGGTTCTGCAGGAAAATAGCGACAAAAGAAAAGTTAGAGAGATATCAATACAATGAGATGCAGGGAAAGATCAGAACAAGATAAAAATTCGAGAAGACAAAATACCTCGGGGAGAGGATTGGCGGAGCTGTATGGTTCCACGCGGCAAGAGGAGGGAATAGGATCCTTCTTGTTCAGCGAGGAAATTATTCGAATCAGCTTCTCCAAGTCCTTCACAGAAAGATCATTGGAGAGCCTATTGGCGTCATTTTCACCAGCATACGTCCAAAGGGGATTTTTGCGAGCCTGAAAAGGCTGCACTCTAATCCTAAGAAAGTAGGCAGTGATTTGAACACCAGACATCTCTTTGCCTCGAGTATTTTGAAGCTGATGAATACGAGACATAAGTGCTTCTGTCGCCTTTTTCTCTTCTTCGGAAGCTTCGAGCATCCCGAGAGCGGCGGCGTTGAATTTTGGCACTTCCGTCGAAAGGGATTATGTTGTGTTCCACAGAATTGGCACTTTCTTCGTGTATGTAGAGCCACCTTTTGCGCCATCCTTGGACAGAATCAGGAAATTTGACGTCGAAGTAATCAACGTCAGTTCGGACACAGAGATAACAACGCCGCCTCTGTTATAGGTGGCGTTGTGGGAGCCATTGCGGCGGAGCAGAAAATGCGTTTCCAGAGAGCCCAGTTAGGAGGGATTCCAAGGAAGCATTCGCACAGCGTAATAAAAATGGAAATATGGAGGATGGAATTGGGGGTCAGCCGGTGCGGTTGAATCCCATAAACAAAAAGAAGGCCGCGGAGGAAATCGTGAATTGGGGCAGAAAGGCCGCGGATGAGGTGATCAACGAAACTAACCCGGTACTCCATTGGAGGGTTTGGGTAGCTTTCTTCGCTGGGAAAGCGGATGGCGTCTTCTTTCTTCATCAGGCCAAGCCTCTTCAGCATGTTGACGTCTTGGTTGGAGATTTTAGATCTCTCCCACTCAAGATCTTCAGCGGCCATCTTGGACTCTGGAGTACTGTGGCGAGTGAGTCGCGTGCGCGGTGGCATCAACGGCACTGGAAAAGCAACGTTCGTGCGTGCGGAAGATCAAAGAGAGTTGGGCGCGGGGGAAGTTTTTGCAAAGAGAAACAGATGTGCGGCGCAAGCGAAGGAGTGAACCGAGGTTGAAGAAAGGTTTATATAGGAATCGGGCGAAGCAATGCACCGTTGGATGAAGAAATCGTGTGGTGAAAAAAGATCTTGTAGATAAAAGGATAAAAAGGTATTTTTACTGAGATGGAATAGAACAGGCGTTACCGTATGTGCGCCAGGAAAAGCGAAGGACGTGTGTCCCCCACTTGCACGACGTGTCAACGTGGTGGAAACAATGGACCCACAAGGCAGAAAAATCCCGACTATTAATAGAGATGAAGTGAATTTGACTAAGGGAAGCGTGCCGACAAGAAAAATAAAAGAAGATTGGCGACAGGAGAAGTTATTTGAATACTTCGGGAGCCTTTGGTCAAATACAAGTTTTTGCCCAAATGCTCGGGGGCTACTTCGATAAAAGTAAAATTTCGAGTATGACAATATAGAAATTGTGGGAGCCTACAATCTAGCACAAGTTCTTGGCTGTAGCCTCGGGGGCTACTCCCATCGGGAGCGCTGTTCGCGCACCCGAGAGATGAAAAGAAGATCATATCGGGAAATAATGACAATATAGCGACAAGGTGGACTAAAATGTTGAGCCTACAACCAAGCACAAGTTCTTGGCTGTAGCCTCGGGGGCTACTCCCATCGGGAACGCTGTTCGCGTGCCCGATGAAATTAAAAAAGGAAAAAGATAGAAAAGAAAGAGAGTATATTTCGAGTTATAATTAACTCTACATATACTCCCATCGGGAGAGCAATATAAGTCATATTTGACTCGATAAAATGTGCCATTCCAACAGCCGGAAAAGCACTCGACAATATATTCTCGTAACGCCAAAGTTGCGATCAATTTCTGAATGCCGAAAATTTGCGAAGGTAAGACCCCGGATCCGTTTTGCCGGGCGTGGCATCGCCGAAGACTGCGCTCTGCTACTTTTATCCGTATCAACGAGATACGAAAAAAAATCCTAACGGACGCGTTAGGTACTCGATAAATTTGACTCGGGACTCGACAGAATGGTAAGACCTTAAGCGGCACCTGTCGAAGTTTGCACCAGTATCCCGAGATCATGTCCAGGGACGTGATCTTGAAGTAGGTTTTTGCGGATTGCCACTAGAGCAGTTAACTAGTACCTGATCCGTCAGATGAACTAGCCCCAATTACCATTATCCCGGTACAATATAGAATTTTATATGAAGAAATATAAAAAAGTTAAAGCTCTCGAATAAAAATAAACGATGGAGATTTTCCCCGACTCTACGATTCAAGCAAAATCTCGGGGCTACCGACATAGGCATCCCAAATGGGCCTGCCGAAGATAGTACCCGGGGTTTACCGAAGGCCCACTACCCGAAGAATAAGAAGATTCGGGAGCCCAAGATATATTAAGGAAAGTTAGAGTTGTAATAGGAAGTGCTATTTGTAATCTGGCGGGATGAGTTAGAAACCGTCCCGGACTCTGTAACTTGTACAAAACGAAACCCTCGGCTCCGCCTCCTATATAAAGGGGGAGTCGAGGGACGAAGAGATCATCGAATCGTTGTCTACAAACCCTAGTTTTCATAATCGTCGAGTACTTTTCGGCTGAAACCTTCGAGATCTACTTGCCCTCTACTTCCAACTAAACCCTAGCCTACAATCCATAGGCATTGACAAGTTAATACCTTGTCAGTTATGGTGCATGTAATGCCTCCATATTGTGTCACCTTGGCTCCTTTCTTAGTGCTTTGTCCATAAAAGTTCATAAGACCTACACACATACCAAAGACAAGGAGAAGTGATAAAATTCTACTATAACTACTAGTTGTACTAATCTCCCGTGAAAATGAATAAATATATACTTGTAATCATGCATTCATGACATAACCAAATCTAGATAGGGCATGTAATGAGACTAAAAAATACTCCTTCTGATCCATATTGCTTGCCACTAAAATAGATGTATCTACAATTAAAATATATCGAGATATTGCATTCCACTTTCCCCTCTCCTCTCCTCCCACGCCGCTTTGAGGGTCGACCTCCGCTCCCACCCGCCGCCCCTGACCTACTCTTTCCCCGGCGGCGCTGCTTGCCAGCGAGGAGTTGGGTTAGGTGGTCAGGCTTCCTCTGTACATAGTAGAGTAGGGATTAGGGTAGATATGCAGCCATGGCTACTGAGCTTCATGATCATTTGGGGTGAGCAGCCAGGGGATGCGAGCCTCACCTGGTGGCTGTCGGCGTTCATCGCCATCTCTGCGGTGCTCAGGAGGTCTGAGCCGGAGGCGGAGGTGGTGGAAGATTCCGGGATCCCGGCTAATAAGCTCGTGTGCTGCAGATCGACTGGCCGAGGTTGGAGCTCGGGCGCTGCTGTTTCCGTTCATCTCGGTGGCGAAGAGAAAGCGGTCGTCCAAGCGAAGATCTGTGTTGGCTTTGATCTGCAGATGGGAAGAAGAGCTCCTACGCGGGCAGGGACTCCTCTGGACTGGCTACGGCGACCTCGTCTCTTCATCTGCTACTGCGACGACCTCTCCTGCAGCTAGATTCATGGTGACCTCCAAAATCCAATCCAGCTTGCTTCTTGGGCGGCTGTTACTCCGGCTTCTTCAGGCTTCGCCGGATCTGCTCCTCGCCCCCTCCTTCAACCTCCGGCCCTCTTCACCTTGCCTTTCGACGGCAAGGACGCAGCTGGCGATGGTGGCAAATGCATCGCCGACGAGGTCGGGATTGGAAGGAGGACCCGATGGTGTTTTGAAATTTATTCTAGGGTCCTTTTTGCAAATCGGAGGGACGTGGTTGTAATTTCCTTTTCATTCTGGTCTTTCCTGCAGTATTGTAATTTTTTTTATTAATGCCAGTCCTGGGACCTTCGGGTCCCTTCCCCCGTTCAAAAAAAAAACAATTAAAATATATCTAGATACATCTATATTAGTGTCAAGTGACATGAATCGGAGGAAGTATATGTTTATGTAATAAAAACACGTCGTTTCTAGACTCATCAAGAGACAATGTCGAACCATCACCAGTAAGCTTTCAGTATCCCCAAGTGAAAAGCATCTATACTTGCAACTATTGCCTTCCACGTAGCCGAGGATCGATGGCGGCACCGTTGCTTGCAAGAAGTTAGAATCGGGAAGTACCTTCCCTTTAGAACTCGGCCATAAATGGACACGGGGGGTTCGTTAGCCTCCAACCAAGCATTCCTAAGAGCATCTCCACTCGCTCTCCACAAAGGCCCCCAATAGCCGATTTGGGGGCGCCGGCGCGAAAACAGACGCCCAACCACCGCCCTCAATTTTTTTTCGCCAGCGCGGCCCAACTCTTCATCCGCGCCCCCGGACCAAACCCAATCTACAGGGGGCTAGCGGGGGGGAGGCGTGGCGAGAAAACGCCGCGGGCCAGCCCTATCGGTGTCCAGAACCAAAAATGCCTCGTTTTCTCCTCGCGACCACCGTCTCCGCCGCAACCATCCCTCGCTGTAAATGTTGCTGTCGATAGGAACCCACTCCGCCGCCGCATACAATCCGTCGCAAACCCTCGCCACCTCACCATCCCTTCCCACCGTCGTCGTTCAGCCGCTCCCGCCACCACTGCTACCTTCGTCCCCACTGTGCTCCCACCTTGCACGCGAGGTGGGTCGGCTATTTGCCAAGGCGATCGACTCGGACGACGAGGATGTCATGGCCGCGCTCATGGATGACGAGCTCGCTATCACGACTTCTACTAGGGACGCCGCTGGAGACATCGAACATCTGGCGATCCTCGCCTCCCTCTTGGCCATGATCGCCGAGGAGGACAAGCCGACCATTGGTGGCTCCACGCCGTGGCGCTGCCAGAGCAAGCCATGGCAGAGGATGGAAGGCTACTGCATGCTCTACGTCGACTACTTCGCTGACGATCCATTGCACGGAGATACCGTATTCCGCTGTCGTTTCTGGATGAGTAGGAAGCTCTTTCTGAAGATAGTCGAGAATTTGAGGGAGATCAGCTACTTCGAATTTAAGAGAGATGCTATCGGCAAGCTTGGTTTCTGGACAATTCAGAAATGCACGGTGGCTCTTCGGATGCTTGCCTATGGAATTGCAGGTGATACACATGATGTCTATATGCTCATGGCAGAGTCCACGGCCATTGATTGCATGTATAGACTCTGCAGGTGAATTGTGACGGTGTTTGGAAAAACCTATCTACGCACACCCAATGCGGCAGACACAGCTCGGATCTTGACACAAAATGCAGAGAGAGGTTTTCCTGGGATGCTTGGCAGCATCGAATGTATGCATTGGACATGAAAGAACTGTCCATTTGCATACCAGGACATGTATAAGGGACACAAGGATGCATGCAATGTGGTGCTTGATGCAGTGGCTGACCAGGATCTATGGGTTTGGCATGCGTTTTTGGGCATGGCAGGATCACACAATGATACCAATGTGCTGCAGTGCTCCGATGTGTTTCAGAAGCTTGTCAAAGGCAATGCTCCTCTGGTGCAGTTTGAGATCAATGGCCACCAGTATGACAAGGGCTACTATCTTCCAGATGGCATATATCCAAGATGTTCAACATTTGTGAAGACAATCTCGAACCATGTACCTGGATGAAAGAAAGCTTGGTTTCCTCAAATGCAGGAGGCTGCCAAAAAGGATGTGGAGAGGGAATTTAGTGTGATGCAAGCTCGCTTTGCCATTTTCCGGTACCCTACTCTTACATGGTTCAAAGTGCGGATGTGGGAGGTCATGGCATGTCGTGTCATGCTACGCAACATGATCATCGAGAGCGAGCGGAAATTTCCAGTGTTTGGCACTGAACCACATGAACGGATAGGTCCTTTTGTAGATGTTGATCACAATGTGCCTCCCGTATTTGCTGCTTTTCTCACCAGACGTCAAGAAGTCTGAGACTCCAACACTCATCACCAACTGCAAGATGATCTGGTGGAGCATTTGTGCATTCTCAAAGGCGACGAATAGTTTGTTTATTTGTTTGCTATTGTGATTTAAACTTTTAACTTTGTGTGGTTTGATGAACCTAAATTATTTGTGTGCTATATTGAACTTGTTGAATTATGTCCAACATTTGTTTAAGTTGTAATAAATTATCACAGTTTATTTGTTGTTTAAATTTAAATTATATATACAATTATATTGGGGCGTCTTATGGGAGAGGCTAGGCGTGGCATGTCCCCATTTTTCAATTTGCGTTGGCGCCCCTATAAAATCCTAAAACGGCTACGTCGGACGATGTATGGAGAGGGCGAATGGAGATGCTCTAAGTTGAACGCTTATGCTGTGTTTGGTTGCAATGAATTGGACTCTGAATTGAATTGGCAATGGAAAACCAAATCAACCAATTCAATGGAATACCACAAAGAGTGTTTGGATGCGCGTGGTATTGAGCTATAGACTTCAGGTTTCAATGGAATACCAAATCTTGTTTGGATGTCACATGTGTGGAAATGAGATTATTTTGTCTTTGAGCAATATTATTTTTCACACAATAATCCAGAAAATGTCTCACAAATAGCACAAAGTGGATACATTATGTCTCCGATAAGCATTAATATGACGAACAACAAATTTCTATATTTCTCAAGTTCATATCTCATATCATAGTACAAGAAAATACGAAATATGCCCAAGTTTACATATGCCCAAGGTAAGGATGAATTTCGAACTTTCTATGTCTCATAGTACAAGATTCGTAAAGCCCATGACACCCTTCGCGGCCTTTGGTGATGCGAGTACAGTCCAAAAAAGCAGTGATCTTTAAGCAAAGAAGTACTGCATCAATATTTAGCAATGCAAGATCTTACACCCTTGCACACTTTCTTTGTTACTAATCTAAAACAGCTCTTACTGAAATTTAGGATAGCCTGAATAAAACTGTGTTGTGATCTACGCTTCCTTCCCCGCACACGGCAACGTCGTCGCCCTGTTCAAAAAAAAAAGGACAACGTCGTCGCAGTGCCCTGGATCTTGCTGCGGATCCATTCTTGTACTCCGTATGTGTACTTGACTGGCCACCCTGGTCCCTGGGCACGGTCACCGCCTACTTGTCGTTTGCTGGTTTTTCGGTACTACTACGGTCTACGGCTGCGCGCTGGACTGGTTATACGCTATGGTCGGTATAATGCTGTTGCTGCTTATTCCCTGCAGGAATTACTCCGCATTTGCAGCGTGGTCAATACAGATCCATCGTCCAACCAGCATTTGGAATACAGATCACTTCCGGTAGAACACGCGTAAGACTTGGTGCTTTTCACATTCGCCGTCCATATTACCGTGACGTTTCGCTGTTTCGTACTATGTCACAGCTGCTTCAGATTACTGCTACTACTACATGTTAATTACATTTTTGCGGCCGTGTTGTTCGTAGGATGCAATCCACATGAGGAACGCGCTTTCGGCAGTGTCACGGAAGGAGGAGAATGTTGTCGACAGGAAAACGCCTGCAAGCAACCACAGAACATCGGAATCTTCAGCAGTAGCTTGGCGCCGCAGTAAAGTGGAAATTCCGGCCGACAGACAGCCCCATCACTCGACCACGTACGAACGCGCGGTAGAAGAAGAAGAAAAAAAAGGGAAACGAAACGGGCAGACTGATAAGCCTGGATCGACAGCTACAGCACATACGGAGCACGCGACAGCCTCCCGCCGTCCCGCGGCTGCCAGCACCCAGCAGCCATGCCCAACGTACCGTACGAAGCTCGCCGTCGACGGTTAACCGTTGGCTACGCCAAGAAAGATCGAGAGGGCGGTGGCCGGTCGTGGTCGGAGCCCGGATATATCGATTAGGCGAACAACCGGGAGCACGTTAACGATCAAACCACTACTACCTAGCTACTCGCGCATGATCGCAGCCGCAAGCCATTGTTTATCTCTCTACTAGACTAGATTAAGCTGCAATCCATTGTTATCAATGGCCGGCGCCTTACGAGGTACCGATCGTGGTCGAGGACATGCGAGGCGAGCGAAAAGGGCGGCGATGGGTTGCTGTCGAGACGTTTTAGTTGGCGTCCTGTCTCTTAATCCCTGGATACGCTGGTCGATTGTACATTGCCTTGACACTTTGACAGCGATATCGGACTGGGTTTAGCGTCTACCTGACGCCTCCAACTGGAGGGCACATAGAGGCTTAATCATATCAGCTGGTTTCATCAGTTAGCGGTCAGGCCTTCGCCGTAATTTACAAACCCGGCAGCTCCAGTCGTTCGATCTTCCCGTGGGGATTGAACGGTGAGTATCATTCCCTGAGAAAATTGACACGTTTGACCTCTCCGTTGTGAGAATCTAGCACGCCCGATGTCAGAGGATCCCAACATCTTCGCGTGCTGCTATGCAGTACGTGCAGACAAATGGGGCGTCACATGGGGAGAAATCGGCTGGAGCAACCGGACGATTTGCGCTCCGTTTGACTGCCGAGACCTGCATGTCTTTGCATGTAGGCGCGCGTGTCCCAGCTTTTAATACTGTGCGCGAACTGCATGCGGACTCGTGCGACGCGTCACGTGCGTGCACGCCTGTTTCTTTTCGGTACTCCGTGCTTTTCACTAATTTGATTGGTTGTATCCGAGATCCAATGCCCCGGCTAATCGTCGTGCTTTGCACCAATCGATGTTTACGCGCACGAACTGAAGTGCAGTTATAAAAAAGGAACTAAAATACATAAATATGTAATACTACCTATATATATCTATAAAACAATGTCTTTTATTTTTATTTTTTTCGGAATATATCTATTAGTAAATTGGGTCTATATGCATCTAAATTTTTGACTAAACTAAAATATCTTTTTATGGACGGAGGGAGAATAAACATCAACACTTTGCATCCTAGAAAAAAGAATTTCATCCATCCAATAAAACATGTCTTAACTTTATTCTTCATCTATACTAAATTTTGATAAAGTAAAAACATAGTTTCATGCGGGACGGAGGGAGTTCTTGCTTGTTGTCCAATGTTCAATAACACGCGAACATGGGGAGCCTGACCTTTTATGGGCCCGTGTATATGCACCCTTTTGCCAAGACGTGGTGATTGCCATGGTTGCACATGTGCTACATCGTGTGAATGTGACCATTACTTATCGTAGATTTGTCTAAATACGTATGTATCAAAAAAGAGTGTTGTGGGTATACTTCATGGGTGTACCATCGACAGTGCCTAGATCCGGCAAGCCCGGGTGGCCCACAGATGGTGATGAGACATGTGGCCCATCGGGCGGCCCGATTCTGTCGTTGATCATGAAGGAAGAAGTCCAGCCCGAGATCAGCAGCCCGGATCCGTACCGACATAGGAGTAACCCGGATCCATGGAGGCCCATGAGGAACCCGGATCCAGTACGACGTATATGGAAGGCGGATCCGTGACGTACACGGCAAGATATTGTACCGTAGTTAGGCTATCTGTAATCCGGCTAGGACTCTCCATGTAAACCCTAGATCCGTGCGCCTTTATAAGCCGGATCCCGGGAGCCCTAGAGGCACAACCACAACTCATTGTAACAACGCGAAAGCGCCCGGATAATTCCGGACAAGCAGCGAGTAGGCCCCGTCATCGTGCGGTGTTCCGAAGCCGGGTAACTCGCGTACCACCGTCCCGTGTGCACTCCGCCCTATGGCCCCTACTTCTTCTCCCCTCGTGAGGATCCCTCCTCCGGGGTACCGTCGATTAGGCAACGACGGTTGGCGCCCACCGTGGGGCCTCGCGGCGTCCGGAGGCCGGAACCGGGAGGGTTCCGCCATGGGAAGCTACGACGACACCATCGCCGTGGGGCGTGTCCTTTACGCCGGAAATCTGCCGATCGTCCCTCCGGATGAGTGTTGGATTCCGGCTAAAACCGACCCCGTCAAGCTCTCCATCGTCCCAGTTGGCGGCATACACATCTTCATCGGGGAAATCGTCGATTCCGACGGAAACCCACTGGTAAGTAGCGCTGACGCGACCGCCGCCGAGCGGGGACGCGGTCGCGAAGATCCGATCCGAGACGCAGGAACTTCCTAGCGAAGATTCCGCCTTAGATCCGAAAAATCAAAACCCACCCAATCCGCCCCCGAGCAGGAAGTAACGGTGGAAGACCAATGCGGATCCGCCCGGGTCTCCCGGGTGTTAGAGAAGCAAAGGTGTCACTTCGTACACTTCTTGGCCCATACCGCCGGAACCGCCCCTCAAGTAGCCGGAGCCGGTCCCGAGCGGGTCGCGGCCCCGGAAAACAACGCCGCTCCGGATCGGCGAGGAGGTTGTCGGAGAAAGCGAAACTCCGGTTGAAGAGTCGATCCCGGGAAATCTAAGCCCAATCTCCGGAGACACCCGGTCTATGGACACCTGCGAGTTTGATCGCAAGGTGACGGAACTCGGATACGGTGAACAGCCCGAAGTCGACTCCGTCCAGCCAAAGCGTGTACTTGCAACTGTAGCAAGCACTCGGAGAAGACGGATCGAAGCGGCGGACACTCAATCCGACCCCCAGCCATCTCACCATGGATCTCCGATGTCGCGGGAACGGCCCCGCAGGATCCTTCCTCGGAGAGCCTCCCGTCGCTCGAAGAAATAGTTGCACAAGCACGCATGGATTTGGTCGCAAAGTCGGACGTCCTCAACAAGCCAATAACTCCCGGCGATGCCGCGGATCCGGAGGCTTTAGAGGCCACCGAAAGGAGATGCCGGCCACAGCCAAAAAGTTTGCTAACACCGCAGCTGCTATATTGGATGAGAGGGAAGAAGCTGCACTGATCATGGATCGCTTTGAAAGACAGGATCGCGAAGTCACCGCAACGCTCGAGCAAGTCAAGAGTATGAGAGCGGAGTGGGAGGTGAAAATGACCTACGCACGGGCGGAGGCTGATAGAATCGTCGGAGAAGCAATCCCTCCCCGCGGGATCAACTTCGCAACCCCGCCGAACAGCAGCCGCTCGCTACCCCAAAGGACAACTTGGCAAGAGCTGCAGAAATTCGAAGAAAAGTGACGAGGAGGTTGACATCAACTACTTGCGCACGCTCGTCGCTTCAGCGAGTTAAACAGACAGAGCAAGGCGGATACTTCGCGCAAGTTGGAATCCAACCCGGAGCATTGCGTCTCCACCGCGCGAAGGACGCCCACAACAATCGCCATCGAGATGACGAGTCGCGAACCGGATCCTCGGAACGCGGAAGGAAAGCCGGGGAACACCCAAATCCGATCCCCGTACCATCAAAGACGCCACCGTCAGATCCGAGAAAGGGAAAGGATGCAATGTACTCTGGACGAGACAAGTACCGCAACGCCTCTCCTCCGCCTAATGGTTACCCGCGTCCCCCTCGTCGCCGTAGTCCAGCCGGAAACACCAGGCCTCAAGGGCATGGTGGAATTATTATCCGCGACATCGTGATGCCTTCCGGCAACCGGAACAGGGAGCGCACGCCGGAGCCTCGCCGGAATCAGAACAATGATCGTGAGCCCGAGCCTAGGAGGAGCCGGAATGAGGAGCGCGACCCGGAGCCCCGCCGGAGCCGGAACGACCAGGGCAGCCAGCGTCATGGCGAAGGCAGCCACAGGAGCCGGAGCCAGCACCGGGAGGGCCGGGGAGAATCTGCAGGCGGAAGTAGGAGGTCGGATCGGCCCCCTCGCAGGTCTCCCTCACCACCACCTAGCGGTGGCGGCGGAGGTGGAGGCGGAGGCGGTGGCCGGAGATCTCGCTCTCGCTCACAGTCCCCCGTCACGGCTCGCGCGACGCGCGGGAACGCCTCAACGAATACGTGAACCGACTACATCGGACCGAAGTGCTTTGGCAGGATGATTCGAGAGGAACCAAAGCCAAGGAGCTCCCTCAAGTTACCCGGAAACCACGAAGCATTATGATGGCACCGAAAGGCCGGATACCTGGATCGAGGATTACTACAATGCGAGTAACCTTCGCCGGAGGAACCCCTAATATCGCCGCCGCATGCTCCAGTTGTACCTTGTAGGACCAGCCCGGATCCGGCTCGGCGACCTCGAGAAAAACTCCATCTTTTGCTCGGTTCGACTCGAAGACCGCTTTTGAGAAACACTTCAGAGGCACCTACAAAAGACCTGCCACAGCAAGCGATTTACAAGCTTGTATCCAGAAGAAGGGAGAAACCTCAAGAAACTTCCTCACACGATGGTTGGCATGCAGGAACGAGTGCGAGAACGTCGACCACACCACTGCCATGTACGCTTTCATTGGGGGACTGCAGAGAGGAGGACTGCTGAGGCATAAGCTTACATGTTTGGCTAACGCCAACAAACTGACTTTGGATGAGATGATCTCCATCGCCAGTGATCACACCGCCGCCGATGACGACGCAGGCGGTGATATCGCAGCTACAGCAATTCCCCTGCACCAACAAAAGAAGAACCGTGATAACGGTAACAACGACGGCCACAAACGCAAAAACCCTGATGACCAGAAGAGCGGCGGATCCGACATGGTCGCCATGGTGTTCCAACGCGGAGGTTCAGGAGGCGGAAGAGGACGCGGCCGCGGAGGCGGAGCCGGCAGGGGTCAGCAGCATGGCACTGAGGTCACTGCTGGCGGATCCCGCTCCCCGCAAACCTACGAGGAGTACAGAGACATGCCATGCCTGGCCCACTTGGATCCGGCTACAGGGAAGTCCACTCACACCAACCGCAACTGCAAGTGGGTCAACGACCTGAAGAACGACCCGGAGGCAGGATACAAGCGAGCCCGGAAGCACCGCCCACGCGGCAAAGGAGGCAAGGGCAAGAACAAGGACAAGGAGGAGGACAGCTTCCGAGGCGATGGACGAGGATGATAACTCGCCGGATCCCAAAGCCGGATCCGCAGGTAAATCCAACCCCTTCGAGAAAAAGAGCGTGGGGGCTTACCACACCTTCCTCGGAACCCCCACAGTCCGCGCGACAAAATCAGCTACCCGGATCCTGAACGCCACAGTTCCGGCTGTGCCGCGATATGTCGGGTGGTCGGAAGTTCCGTGCACATTTGACGGGGAGGATCATCCCGCCATTGTGCCAAAAGAATACTACGCCTTGGTTGTGAGTCCCCGCATAGACGGGTATGACTTCTCCAAGTGCCTCATGGATGGCGGAGCCAGCTTGAACATCATGTACCCGGAGACTGCGGAGCGAATGAACCTCACCAAGGAACAGCTCAAACACGGCACTACCGAGTTTCACGGCGTGGTTCCGGGTAAGAAGGCGAACTCCCTCGGCAGCATCACACTTCCCGTGGCTTTCGGCGATGTTCATAATTTCCGCGAAGAGAAGATCACGTTCGAAGTTGTGCCCTTCAAGAGCTCCTACCATGTCATCTTCGGCAGGCCCACCTACCATAAGTTCCACGCAAGAGCGTGCTATATCTACAACAAGCTCAAGATGCCGGGTCCTAATGGTATGATCACCATAACCGGAGACTACAAAAAGGCTCACGAGTGCGAGTTGGGCGAAGCCGCCTTCGCAGAGTCTGTCATATCCGGAGAAGAGCTGAAAGGCTACAGGGCCGCGGTGGATCCGACTGAGATGCAGATCTCCGAACACAAAAACTCCTTCAGGGCCGCGATAGAGACCAAGAAAGTCAACTTCAAGGAAGGCGACGATTCCAAGCAGGTCTCAGTCGGAGCCAACATGGACCCCAAATAGGAAAGCGCGCTCGTCGAGTTCCTCCGCGCTAACATGGATATCTTCGCATGGCAACCTTCGACATGTCCGGAGTACCTAGGGAACTCGCCGAGCACTACCTCAACATAAATCCGGGGCTAAACCGGTGAAGCAAGCTATGCGACGCTTTGGAGATAAGAAGCGCCGCGCCATAGGAATGGAACTAGCAAAGTTACTAGAAGCAGGTTTTGTAATAGAAGTTATCCACACCGATTGGGTCGCGAATCCCGTCCTTGTACCCAAAAAGAACACTGAAATACTAAGAATGTGCATCGATTACTACGGCTTGAACAAACATTGCCCGAAGGATCCGTTCCCCCGCCGCGCATTGACCAAGTCATTGATTCGACGGCGGGGGCGGAACTTCGTGTTTTCTTGATGCGTATTCCGGGTACCATCGGATCCGGATGAAGGAATCCGACCAAAAGGCGACTTCATTCATCACCCCGTTTGGCACTTACTTGCTATGTTACTATGCCTTTTGGTTTGAAAAACGCAGGTGCCACCTACCAACGTACGATGCAGCGATGCCCGAAGGACCAAATTGGCCGGAACGTGCACGCCTACGTCGACGACATCGCGGTCATGACCCGGAAAGGATCCGACTTGATCAGCGACCTCACAGAAACCTTTGAGAATCTCCGTCGGTACAAGATGATGTTGAATCCGCTAAAGTGCGTCTTTGGCGTGCCAGCCGGAAAACTCCTTGGCTTCATAGTCTCTCACAGAGGCATTGAGGTTAACCCGGAAAAGATCAAGGCAATCCTGTGTATCAAACGGCCAACTTGTCTCAAAGATGTGCAACGACTAACTGGTTGTGTCGCAGCAATCGGTAGGTTTGTTAGCCGTCTTGGCGAGAAGGCGCTACCTCCGTACAAGTTGCTGAAGAAAACGGACAAATTTGTCCGAGACGACGCAGCCGACGCAGCTCTTCGAGGGTTGAAGGAAATACTTACCTCCCCACCTATCCCGGCAGCCCCAGCAGAGTCAGAGCCAATGCTCCTTTATCTGGCAGCTACCAACAAAGTCATCAGCCTCGTCATCGTGGTGGAGCGAAAGGAAGAAGGTCATGAATATGACGTCCAAAGACCTGTCTACTACATAAGCGAGGTGCTGACGGAGTCAAAGCAAAGATACCCTCACTTTCAGAAGCTAGCTTACGGAGTTTTCCTAGGCAGCCGGAAGCTGAGACACTACTTCCAAGAGCACCCAGTAACAGTTGTGAGCAAAGCTCCGCTGTCAACAATTCTCAACAACGCTGACGCAACAGGACGGACAGCTAAATGGGGCATTGAATTATCCGCCTTCGACATCGCTTACAAGCCAAGGACCGCGGTAAAATCCCAAGTCTTGGCAGATTTCGTTGCAGATTGGACGAAGCTCCGGATGCAAGTCCGGAGCCGGAACCAGAAACATGGGTCATGCACTTCGACGGATCCAAGCAGCATCAAGGCTCAGGAGCCGGAGTCACCCTGAAGTCCCCTACCGGAGAAGAACTGCAGTATGTTCTGCAGATTCACTTCGAAGCTACAAATAACATGGCGGAATATGAGGCTCTACTGCACGGACTGCGCATCGCTAAGGAATTAGGGATCAAGCACATCATTTGTTGCGGAGATTCCGACCTGGTGGCACAGCAAGTAGCCGGAACCTGGAACGCCAGAAATTCCGTCATGGCGGCCTACAGAGACGAAGTTGATGAGATCGCCAAGAGCTTCCTCGGATACGAAGTCAAGTACGTCAGGAGAGATGATAACACAGCGGCAGATATGCTATCTAAGCTCGGATCCGGCAGGAAGCCAATTCCGCCTGGAATTTTCCTAGAGCATCTCCGGATACCCTCGGTGAAGGGCGCTAACCCGGAAAACCCAGAAGTGGCAGTGTCTCCGGCTAAAGAGGTATTGGCTACCATTCCGGCTTGGACACAGCCTTTCCTGGACTACCTCATCGATCAGAAGTTGCCGGAGGACGAGGTCTTCGCGCGCCAGATCATCAGACGAGCACGATCCTACACAATTGTTGATGGACAGCTCTACAAACGAAGCGCAACAGGGGTATTTCTCAAATGCGTCTCAAATCAAGATGGCATTGAAATCCTCGGAGAGATCCACGTAGGGGACTCACGGGCACCATGCCGCTCCCGGGTCACTCGTTGCAAAAGCCTTTCGGCTAGGTTTTTATTGGCTCACAGCTAAAGAAGATGCCGACAAGATAGTCAAGACCTGCCGAGGTTGTCGAGTACTACGCTACTCAACCAAACGCTCCAGCCCAAGAGCCGAAGACCATACCTATGTCCCGGCCATTTGCGGTCTGGGGGCTCGATATGGTGGGTAAGTTAAAACGATCATCTCCTGGTGGTTGTGAATACCTCCTGGTCGCTGTTGACAAGTTCAGCAAGTGGATCGAGGCCAAGCCAGTGAGAAAAGCCGACGGTGCTACGGCACTAAAATTTGTCTGCAACCTCGTGATGAGATTCGGCATCCCACACAGCATAATCACAGATAATGGCACAAACTTCGCTCAGGGAGAATTGAAGGATTATTGTGAGACAATGGGGATTCGATTGGACCTTGCATCTGTGGCTCACCCACAATCCAATGGTCAAGTCGAAAGAGCTAACGGTCTAATATTATCAGGAATCAAGCCACGCCTTGAAGAACCGCTGCGACGAGCAGCTGGAGCTTGGGCCGATGAACTAGACGCTGTCTTGTGGAGTTTGCGAACTACCCCTAACAGGTCAACAGGGTTTACCCCTTTCTTCCTGGTATACGGATCCGAAGCCGTGATTCCCTCCGACATCATCCATGATTCACCGCGAGTTTCCGCCTATAACGAAGAAACAGCTGACGAAGCCAGACAGCTATCTGTGGACCTGATCGAGGAAGCTCGGAATCTAGCTGATCAGCGCTCCGCCATCTACCAGCAGAAGCTCCGACGCTATCACAGTCGTCGAGTTCGGAAACGCTCCTTCATGGCCGGAGACCTGGTCCTCCGCCTTCGACAGGTGAAAGACCATAAGCTGCAATCTCCATGGGAAGGACCCTTTATCGTTAGCAAAGTGCTTCATAACGGATCGTACTACCTTGTCGATTTCCGCGAGCTGAGGGATAGACCTGCTAACTGGCGCCGGAAACGCAAGCGTGAGGATCCGGATGACATCTACGATGAAACAGATCGTCCTTGGAATATCGCACAGCTACGTCCTTTCTACACTTAGCATATTTTTCCGAGTTACAAACTCTGTAATAGTTATACATGATCAATGAAATAAAGCTTATGGTTCACTCTTTGAGTCTTTTACCTCCTTTCCTTGTTCATTTTAGATCGTGTATGTTTTTTTTCCGACTAAAACCGCAGAGCTGGATGTTTTCCGCCTAGGCGTGTATAAAAGTTGTGATTTCTAAACCCGTCCTTTAGGACGTAAGCTTAAGTTTTCTGATTAAGTTGTTATCTGTTGCGAACTCGTGGATTCCTAGTAACGATTTCCGGCACCTATGCCTGGGGGCTTGTTTCCGCGGTTATGGACGGATTGCCATTGGGCTTCGTCGCCGCTGGCGAGCATTTCCGGCTAAGGTTTTCCGGCTCGTGGAAGGTCAAGCGGGTAAGCCGGAAAATAACGAAATCAGCACTTGCTTTCCGACATAAAACGAAACATGCACATAATATTAAACGGATAGCAGGATAAGTGTTTCCGCCCCATGCACAATCGTTTCGTCCCTAGCTACTTAAGAATTTAAAAGTCTTATTACAAACCCTCGCTGGGGCCAAAATGATGCATTGTTTTTCCCGCAGGAATAAAAGTTCTCACTCCCCCTTAGCAGGAGAAGCCTTGCCCTTTGGGTCATTTTCTTCGGCATCCTTCGCCGGAGACGACACGTCCTTGTCACTGTGTCTTCCGACGAGGACGCAGCGCCGTCCTTGGGTTCCTCTTGGGGAGCTTCCTTGGAGCTGGTCCGGGTAAGCCGTGAGCCGGATTCCGCAGGACGTGCTTCCGCGTCGAGCTTCGCTTGAAGTTCCGCTTCCAGGGGTTCGTCCGCGGGAAGCACGAACTTGTCGTAGAATTCGTCATGCCGGATCCTGCGCGTGATGCGGGTGTCGTAGCCGCTTACTGCGTCTAAGAGCGCATTGACATCCGCGTCCGAGGGAACTGCGGCGGTCACCTGTTCAAGATCAAGCTCCGGGTTGTGTGCTAAGCACATGGTCAAGGACATCGCAGCTGCGCCTCGGGCAGATGATGCTTGAAGATCCTTCACCAGCTCCGGAAGAACGTCCATCTTTTGAATAAGCTTGCGCACTTTGCAAGTACGACTATTTTTGATGGACAAGTTGTAGCATATCTTCCGGGAGGCGGAAATGAGGTCTTTGCAATCATCGCCGGCAAGTTGAAGGAGATCGTCTCGAGGGAACAAATTCCGACGCTTTTCCGGATACCCAAGAGGTTCTGCATAAGATAATCGGATATAAGTTAACAGTTTGAGCACACAAAAAAGAGTCGGAGAAAAGTTTTCCGGCAGGTTCTGGAGTAATACCCAAAACGTTCTCACTGAGCATGTCCCAATGATGTTCTGCGGTCTCCATGTATTTTTGGAGCCTAGTGAGTTCTTTTTGTTGCCTCTTGATGGTCTCGCTGTCAGCATTTCTCTTCATTATAAATTCGCCCTTTTCCCTGATATGCTCGGAGTTTTTCTCCGCCAGCTGCTTTTCGGCTTGATCCCTCTTAAGTTCCGCCTCCTTTAGCTTCGTCTCCAATTCTTGGTACGAGGAGCGCAGGTTCTCAAGTTCGGTCGAAGCTGTTGCCGGGGAGGAGGATGCGCCTATAATAACATAAGTTAACGACAAATTTAAAGTCGGAATTTGGTTAATGACGAAGAAGGCGGAAACCAACCTTGGGCGTCCGCCAGTTGTTTAGCCAATTCTGCATTCTCATCCTTCAGGGTCCGGATATTTTCCGCCTGACTCAGAGTAACGCGGCGCTGCAGGGCAATGTTCTTGTGCAGCTCGTAGTGCAGCGCCTGCTGTTCCTGTAAAATTTAAATAGTGCAGGAGTAAAAATTCCGCCTGTAGCAGTGGTTTCTTTTAAAAGCATCATTGCCGGAACCTTTCCGCCATAATGCTTGGGGGCTACTGGTTCATTCTAAAAAACTTTCCCGGAAGTAATCTTTCTCTAAGCATCTAAGCGCTAACTACTTTTTCAGTTTCCGCTTACATGCTTGGGGGCTACCTGGGGGTACCTTTTGCTTGCGGATGAGCTGGTCGCAGAACCGGCCAACATTTTTCTTGAAGTCTTGGATTTCCGACGTCCTGGAATCGAGTTTCCCCGGGCGTTGTTCAGCATGGCGTTAAGCAGGTCTTGTTGAAGCTCCCACTTCTCCGCCTCGGTCGGCTTGTTGAAAAACTTAGTGGCATAGGCCTTTGGGGTGGAAGTGGTGTCAGCCGGATCTCCAAAGTTCTTCGGAAAAACGACCATGTCGCCAGCGCCTTCTCCAGCTTTCTCGGAAGAAGTTACTTCAACCTCTCCTTGGACTTGTTTTTCCGCCTCTTCTTGGGCAGGGCCTTTGGCCTTAGGGTCTTCTTCGCCCGCATTCTCGCTGCTGACCGGAATTATTTCCGGTGGAGTGTTTACGGCAGGTGGGGGAGATGGATCCGCCTGAGGGGGCGACGGTTGGGGAGTTGGGTGGGAGACACTTGGTGGAACTGGAGTGGAGGGACCAACAGCCGGAGATTTCTTCATGTATTTTGTGATGGGCTCTTGGCTGGTGGTCCGCGTGGCAGCGGTTTTCGGATTCCTGCGAACAAGTGAAAGGGTTTACGCAAGAGATAATTTCGCTAAGTTAAAATCGCATCAGGCTCGGAAACTTACGGGGCGCCGGGGATGATGGGGCGCGTGCCTTGGCCGGCCGTTGAGAGCATCCTTATACGCGCACGCTCCGCTTTCCTTGAGTCTAGCGGAGGTGGTTTTACCGTCTTCGGTTTCTTGGCGGAGGCCTCGCCGCTAGCTCCGGCATCAGAGCCGGAAGCCTTGGCGCGGGGACGCTTTGTAGGTCGAGGGGCCGCCTTGCGAGGTGCCTGTTCCTCTTCCTCCTCATCGTCATCCGGAACCTCCTCCGCCGTGTCTTCGGTGACGGGGACGCGGAGAATGGTGCGAAAGTTTTCCTCCGCCAAAGTGTTGAGCTGGAAGGAAGATGAATAAAAGCTAAGTTAAACATTCAAAAACTTGTGAAGTTTGAAGCAGCGAAAAGAACAAAGCTTACCGGAGGACACTGGTCGTTTGTATAAATGTCTTTGGTCAGTTCCGGGACCTGTTGGCCCCTCGGAATCTTCACCAACGTCTTGATCCTTCTCTTCAGAGAGTCGGCCGGAAGATCGTGGCGGGTAACCCGGAGAAGATCATCCGCCCCGGTATAAGCGCACATCAGGCGCGCGTTGTAGCGTAGAGGCTGGATTCTCCGGGAGAACCAGCTAAGTGTGAGCTGGGCTCCGGTTAGTCCGTCGTGGACTAGCCGGGAGATTCTCCGCGCAGCCTTCTCCGAGGATCGGGTGCAGGCGAGCGAAGGGACGAAGCTCCGGCTTGCAAGTTCTTCCGGAGGTTCGTTGACGAGCCGAGGCAGACCCTCATGGACTTTCGGAACTGAGGCATTCTTCTCATAGAACCATCCGGCGTTCCAGTACCGAACGGATTCGTGCGAGTCATGGGGAGGGTACATGCGGCTAGGGAGGAGCATGAACGTCATGCTTCCGCAGTTCACCATTGCTTTCTCCTTGGTTTCTTTCTTCACCCGGAAAAAGAACTGCCACAACTCGACGTCTGGCCGGATCCCAAGATGTCCTTCGCAGAGAGTCACGAAGTTGGACAAGAGAAGGTATGAATTTGGGCAGATGTTGTGGGGCTGGAGCCCGTAGGTGTTGAGGATGGAGAGAAAAAATTCCGAACAAGGGAGTGAAAGTCCGCGTTCCACCCAAGCCTTAGTCATAACAACTTCTCCGGCTTCTGGCTTGGGGACGACGGAATCACGAGTGAAACTCCAATGTGAGGAGATCATACCTTCGTTCTGGAGCTCCCTAAGCTCCACGTCGGTAGTTTCGCAAGGCCACCATTGACCCCGTTCTCCTTCGCGGATCCGGGCCTTGGACGCCCTCTTGTTTTCCGCCTCCTGCACCTTTGCTGCCATCCGAGCTTGTCCCTCGAGTTCTTCTTGGAGCTCTTGGAGGGTAGGAATCCGGCTTGGAGCGGTGCTGGAAGATGCGGAAAAAGGTTGAGCTAGTCTGATGTCGGAAACATACGGTGGCAGGAATGATATGGTATCCGGGCATATGGGTTCTATTTGGTTGGGATCCGGGCTACTCGAAGAGCTACCAGTGCAAAGTGACGATTCGAGTGGCATGCTTCCGGCTGCACCCATACAAAGTGTTTGAGTACCCGGATCACTAAGCCTATCTTCTACACTAGGTTGTCTTCTACAAGGCCGGCGTACTTACCGCTAATGGCGCGGTGGCTCGACGGAGCTCCGGCGGAGATGAGGTTGCCGAACTTGAAGGAAATCGACCCGCGTGACCACGAATCGGCGGCGGAGCGAGTTTCTCGTTCAAACGTGAGAATCTTGGTGCGAGGGGAGCCTTGGTTCGGCGGCGCGCGAAGTTCACCGTGATGAAGTTCGCCGGAGTCAAGATCTGGCGGGCGGCGCAGCGCGAGGAGGAAGACGATGTGGTGAGAGGGGGTGAAAGAATGAATTTTTACCGGGCCGCGGGGTATTTATAGGCCGCGCTTGGAGATTCGGGATCCGGATCCAACGGTGGAAACTGAACGGTCGCGCCGTTGGATGGATGACACGTGTTTAGGTCAAATGCGGTAAAACGACGTGGAGGTAATTTAACCATGCACTCCCGAAAATTCCGGCTGAAGATTTGCATCTGCGAAAATTTAGCGCGGGAAATAAGGAAGTTGTGCGCGGGAGATATGGAACTTCCGTTGTTGAGTATGATCTGAAGATGAAGGATTTCCGAAGCCGTTTGAGTCTTTTAAGATTCCGGGTAATTTCGTAAAGATAAGTTGTCTCTCATTCGAGCAGGGAGTAACCCGGAAATGTTCTTTTGAACGTCGATGGATGAAGTCCCGTGAGATGGGAGCATTTTCCGGCTTTAAGTTGGAAAAAGAAGAAAATGCAAAGTTGGAGCTCTTCAAGTTTCTCCGCGTTACCAACGTTTGCCGGAGATTATAATGAACCAGCAAGGCGGAAACTGCAGGTGAAACTCGGAGAACTCTGGGGGCTACTGTTGTGGGTATACTTCATGGGTGTACCATCGACAGTGCCTAGATCCGGCAAGCCCGGGTGGCCCACAGATGGTGATGAGGCATGTGGCCCATCGGGCGGCACAGTTGCTGTTGATCATGAAGGAAGAAGTCCAGCCCAGGATCAGCAGCCCGGATCCGTACCGACATAGGAGTAACCCGGATCCATGGAGGCCCATGAGGAACCCGGATCCAGTACGACGTATATGGAAGGCGGATCCGTGACGTACACGGCAAGATATTGTACCGTAGTTAGGCTATCTGTAATCCGGCTAGGACTCTCCATGTAAACCCTAGATCCGTGCGCCTTTATAAGCCGGATTCCGGGAGCCCTAGAGGCACAACCACAACTCATTGTAACAACGCGAAGCGCCCAGATAATTCCAGACAAGCAGCAGTAGGCCCTGTCATCGTGCAGGTGTTCCGAAGCTGGGTAACTCGCGTACCACCGTCCCGTGTGCACTCCGCCCTATGGCCCCTACTTCTTCTCCCCCTCGTGAGGATCCCTCCTCCGGGGTACCGTCGATTAGGCAACGACAAAGAGTGCTAATCATGTTATAGCACGTAATGATATACTCCCTCTAATTCATATTGCTTGCCACTAGTATAGAAATACCTAGAACTAAAATATGTCTAGGTACGTCTGTATTAGTTGCAACTAATATAGATCAGAGGGAGTAGTAATGTTCGGTTAACCAAATAAGGGTGAGTAACCCACTTAGTCTCCTAGCACAACGGTTCCCAATAGGAAATCTCCGCTTATGCCCCGTTTGGAAAACTTTTTTACATAAACCATCGAAACTTACATGTCACTAAGAAAAGTACCGTGATCTAGAAAAGCTATGTGCAATTATTTTTTGTGGGGTTTGGAAGCTCAATATTGTATCGGTGTCAACCCGTTGGATCCCACTTAACTATCTATATAGTCAGGTTCATGTATAGGAAGAACCGGGACAAAGTTAGCTTGTTTAAAACAAAATCCGGAGAAATGTCTTTTAAATCTCTCTATGTTTATCTTTCAGCAAAAAGAGTTTGTTTTCCCCATGGATCATTATGGAAGCTGAAAATTCCTTTATGGGTTAAAGCTTTTTGTTGGTTGGTTGTTGAAAATTGAATCCTTACAACAGATAATCTAAAAAAATAAAGGTTGAAAAGGCTCAGAGCTGTGTGGGTTTTGTGATGGTTATGAATCACAAGAACACCCATTCTTTGTTCGTCCCCTTGCTAGATATATTTGGAACGTAGTTGGCGTCTCTTTAAATTTGAAGAATATGCCAGTTTCTTTTGAAAGTTTGTATCGGCAACGTTTTGCCACTTTTACTGGTTTAGATAGGAAGGTGATGATCATAGGTGATGTTGCGATTTGCCCGGATTTATGGAAAACGAGAAAATTGGAAGGACTTTGGAGGCTACTTCAATAGGGGGCTAGAAAGTGCATATTGGGATCCTGCCAATAGGAGGCTGGCTATAAGTTGATGCTGTTATTTATATCCTGAAGATATCTCTATGTTTGGTGTGCCACTTCTCTGAAAATCTGTTGGCAGATAGCTTCGGTTGTGCGTCTCTGAAACACTCTTGTAGGTATGGCTGTGCACTGGTACTTTGTTTTTGAGTTATAGCTTGTTCGGTTGGTTTCGTAGCTATAGTTTCGTTTACAGGCAAAAGGGGGTTGGTCCCTTTCAGTTTCCTGAATGTTGCAAAGCCTACGAAACGTGTGGATGTTATCTTGCCGTTGGTTTCTTAATGAAATCGGGAACCCTTTTAGTTATTCCTTCTGTTGAAAAACTTAACACCTAGAAAAGAATAAACAATTGGAATTGGTCCTTGCTGTAGCGACTGGCCTATGAGATACCTCTCATAGATGATGAGTTTGGGCCTTGCTTCTATTTTACATACTCATCCATCCTACTGTGTGATATTTGAACCAGTACAGAAAATAGATCGGGATTTTCTGGTCTTGCCTCCAGATTTTTCGATAATAGGCACTTTATTATTTAAGCAATAGATCCGGTCTCTGCATAACTAAGATTGTTATGGTCGGTTTGACCTATACACGCAGGAAGCCCACTAGTGGCTAGTTATGGGCTTAGCCCAAGTAAATTAGGGGCTTAGCCCAAATAAATTAGGGTTTAGAGGAGGCCGTCCTCCTATATAAACACTTGTATCCCTTCGAGATTAATCAGACAATAATTCAGTATCATTACTGTCTCGTCTCCTGAAGGGAGACGGGAGAACCCTGCCCGCCGCACCAACCCTAGCCGCCGCCTCCTTCCTCCGCGACGGCGCCCAGCCGCCGGCGCCGAGCTCTCCAACCTCTCCGCCCTCACTTCCACCCTTACAACCTCCGCCCTAGACCCGGTAGAACCCTAGCACCTACCACTTTGGTATCAGATTGCCTAGGTCTCATGGGCTCCAACAGCCCCCCCGTCGACCCCATCGCCGCCACGTCCGCCGCCGCCACCAACACCACCACCGCCACCGCCGCCATGACCGGCGCCCACGCGCTGCAGGGAGCCGCCGCCGCCTCCAACGGAGACCAGGCCGCCGCCGCCCCCACGGGCCTCGACCTCCTGCCCGCTACTTTGGCGGACCTCGCCGACAGTCTCCGCGCCATCCGTTTCGAGCTCGCGGAGATCAAGGCCGGCCAGCACCCGCCGCCCCCACCGGCCGCCGTTCCGCCGCCGCCCCCACCGGCCGCCGTTCCGCCGCCGCCTCCACCGCCCGCGTCCGCCGCCAGCAACGGTCGCCCCGCGTGGTGGCCGCCATCGCCTTCGCCAATTCCCACATGGATCGACACGTCGCTCGTCTACACTCGGACCGCGGCGCGGACGACGGTTCGGCAGCCCGCCCACCCCTTTGGCGGTCCCGGCGGGTTTGCGGCCCCCTTCGCCGCGAGCACGTCCTTCAACCCGGGCCGCCGGAGGGCGCCCCCGAGGTCCCGCCTCGGCACAGCAGCCGCCCCGCTTCACCAAGCCGGAGTTCGCCACCTACGACGGCGCCACCGATCCCCTGAACTGGCTGAACCAGTGTGAGCGGTTCTTTCGGGGGCAGCGGACGCTCAGCGCCGACCGCACGTGGATCGCCTCCTATCACCTACGGGGCGCCGCGCGGACTTGGTACTACGCCCTCGAGCAGGACGAGGGCGGGATGCCGTCCCGGGAGCGCTTCCGCGACCTGTGCCTCCGGCCGGTTTGGGCCGACCCTACGAGGAAGCCGCCTCGCCGAGCCGGGACGCCTCGCCTTCACCACCACGGTCCAGGACTTCGCCGACCGTTTTCGGCGCTCGCGTGCCATGCCCCGGGCGTCTCGGCGCGGCAGCGCGCCGATCTCTTCGTCGGCGGCCTCCCCGACTACATCCGCGTCGACGTCGAGATGCGCGAGCCTGCGGACCTGCAGACGGCCATGTACTACGCACGGGCCTACGAGCAGCGCGCCATCGCCATGCAGCAGGTCTACGCGCAACGTGGCAGCGCTCGTCCCGCGCTCCGACCCGCCCCGACGCCCATCGCCCCGCCCCGCCCCGCGCCGGCCGCCGCTTCCGCGGGCCCTCCTGCGCCGACTCGCCCCTTCAAGCGGCTAACGGCTGCGGAGCAACTCGAGCGGCGCCGCCAGGGGATGTGCTTCAACTGTGACGAGAAGTACGCGCCGGGCCACACGTGCGCCCGCCTCTTCTACCTGGAGACCGTCGACGACGCCGACGTGGAGGCCCTCACCGCCGAGCTCGCGGCCGCCACCGTCACTGAGGCCGGTGTCACGACCTACGCGCCGGTCGACGCGTCCGCCTTCGTCGTCTCTCTTCATGCTATGGCGGGCATCAAGACGGCAAAGACGATGCTGCTCCCGGTGACGATCAATGGGGAGCGTCTCACTGCGCCGGTGGACACGGGCTCGACGCACAACTTCCTATCCAACACCGCCATGCGCCGCCTCGCTCTCCAGCCGGCGGGATCGGAGAAGTACAGCGTCACCGTCGCCAACGGGGACCGTCTTACGTGCCAGGGCGTGGCGCGACAGGTTCCCGTGCTCGTAGGCGACGAGCCATTCTCCATCGACTGCGTCGGCATCGACTTGGGCTGCTACGACTTCATCCTCGGCCTCGACTTCCTGAGCACCTTAGGCCCCATCCTTTGGGACCTCGACGTGATGTCCCTCATCTTCTGGCGCGAGGGCGGCCGCCGTGTTCACTGGACGGGCTTGGGCAGCACTGGCGCATCCCCGCAGCTCCACCTGATGGCCGCCGCGCTTGACGAGGCGCACCCGCTCCTGGCCGACTTACTGCAGCAGCACGGCGACCTCTTCGACGAGCCGCAGGGCCTCCCTCCCTCGCGGCCCTGTGACCACCGCATACACCTGCTGCCGAACACGGCGCCCGTCGCTGTGCGGCCGTACCGGTACCCCCAGCTGCAGAAGGACGAGCTCGAGCGCCAGGTGGCAATCATGCTAGCACAGGGCATCATCCGGATTTCGACGTCGCCGTTCTGCGCCCCCGTGCTCCTGGTGCGCAAGACAGACGACACGTGGCGCTTCTGCATCGACTTTCGCGCCCTCAACACCGTCACGTCCAAGGACAAGTTCCCCATCCCCGTCGTGGATGAGCACCTGGACGAGCTGCATGGCGCGCGCTTCTTCACCAAGCTCGACTTGCGCTCGGGCTATCATCAGGTGCGCATGCACCCGGACGACATCGCCAAGACAGCGTTCCGCACTCACCATGGCCACTACGAGTTTTTGGTGATGCAGTTCGGCCTCTCCAACGCGCCGGCGACCTTCCAGGCCCTGATGAACGACGTGCTCAGCCCCTACTTACGACGCTTTGTGCTTGTTTTCTTTGATGATATTTTGATCTACATCGCCTCCTGGGCGGAGCACCTACAGCACGTGGCCATCATCTTCAACGAGCTTCGAGCGCATCGTCTTCATCTCAAGCGCTCGAAGTGCTCGTTTGGCACGACCTCCGTCGCGTACTTGGGCCACGTCATCTCCGCCGACGGTGTCGCGATGGACGCAGACAAGGTCGCCGCCGTCGCCGCCTGGCCGACGCCCCAGTCGCCGCGAGCTCTTCGCGGATTTTTGGGCCTCGCGGGATACTACCGGCGGTACATCCAGGACTTCGGCCTCATCGCCGCACCTCTCACGCGCCTGCTTCGCCGCGATGCTTTCTCCTGGGACGAGGAGGCAGCCACGGCCTTCGCCGCCCTGCAGCGGGCACTCACGACGGGCCCCGTTCTTCAGATGCCGGACTTCGACGAGCCGTTTGTGGTGGACTGCGACGCCTCCGGCATCGGCTTCGGCGCTGTCCTTCACCAGGGCGAGGGGCCACTCGCTTTCTTCAGCCGCCCTTTCGCCGCGCGCCACCACAAGCTCGCCGCATATGAGCGCGAGCTGATCGGGCTGGTCCGAGCGGTGTGCCACCGGCGGGCGTATCTTTGGGGCCGGACGTTCCGTGTGCGCACGGACCACTACAGCCTCGAGGTTCTTGCTCGGATCAGCGCCTCTCCACAGTGCCGCAGCATCAGTGGATCAGCAAGCTCTTCGGCTTCGACTTCACCGTCGAGTACCGCCCCGGCCGCCTCAACACAGTCGCCGACGCCCTGTCCCGCCGCGACATCGACGACGCCGCGGACGCGCCCACGGTCGGTGCGGCCCTCTGCATCCACTCCGGGCCATCTTTCGCCTTCATCGACGAGGTTCGCCGCGCTACTACCGAGGCCGCGGATGCGCATCGAGCTGCGCCGAGCCTGGCCGACGGCGAGCTGGCCGCGCCATGGCGCCTGGACGAGGGACTACTCCTCCATGGGCGCCGCATCTTTGTGCCGGATCATGGAGACCTGCGCCACCAGGCCTTGTCCTTGGCGCATTCTGCAGGACACGAGGGCGTCCAGAAGACCCTGCACCGTCTCCGCGCTGATTTTTACATTCCAGGGGATGGCGTCCTGGTGCGGGACTGGGTGCGAGCGTGTGTCACATGCCAGCGGAACAAGACGGAAACGCTCCGTCCGGCGGGCTTACTTCAACCGCTGGACGTGCCGTCCCAGGTGTGGGCGGACATCTCCATGGACTTCATCGAGGGGCTGCCGAAGGTTGGCGGCAAGTCCGTCATCCTCACGGTGGTCGACCGTTTCTCCAAGTACGCGCACTTCATTGCCCTCGGCCATCCCTATACGGCGGCATCCGTGGCACGCGCCTTCTTCGACGGCATCGTTCGCCTCCACGGGTTTCCGTCCTCCATCGTCAGTGATCGTGATCCTGTGTTCACGGGTCACGTCCGGAGGGACCTCTTTGGGTTGGCAGGCGTGAAGCTCCGCATGAGCACGGCGTTTCATCCTCAGACGGACGGCCGGTCCGAGGTCGTCAACAAGATCATCGCCATGTACCTGCGCTGCATCACCGGGGATCGTCCACGAGCTTGGGTGGACTGGCTGGCGTGGGCCGAGTACTGCTACAACACGTCCTACCACTCCGCGCTGCACACTACTCCCTTTGAGGTGGTCTACGGGAGGCCACCACCGGCGATGCTTCCCTATGCGTCTGGCACGGCCCGTACTGAGACGGCGGATGACCTGCTGCGTACCCGCGACGAGATATTGGCTGAGGCGCGCCGGCCGACTTCTTCGGGCTCGGCAGTCGGCTAGGAGGTACTATGATGCTCATCATCGCGAGGCGGAGTTTGCGGTGGACGGCGGGTCCGGCTCCGCCTTCTTCACTCGGACGACCCAGTCCTTGGACCCGCGCTCCCGGCGCAAGTTGGGCCCTCGTTACGCCGGTCCTTTCCGTGTGCTGGAGCGCATCGGCAAGCTCGCCTACCGCCTCGAGTTGCCTGCGGGCTCGCGCCTCCACGACGTCTTCAACGTCGGTCTCCTGAAGGCCTACCGGGGCGACCCTCTGATGACCCACAAGTATAGGGGGTGTATCGTAGTATCTTCGATAAGTAAGAATGTCGATCCCAACGAGGAGCAGAAGGTGTTGACAAGCAGTTTCGATGAAGGTTTCCCTGTAAATGCTCACAGACAAATATTCGGGGGGTTTTGATGTAACAGATAAATAAAGTACGAGTAAGTAAAATGCGAGAGAAATAATTGCAGCGAGTGGCCCAATCCTTTTTAGCACAAAGGACAAGCCGGTTTGTTTACTTATAATGACCAAACGTTCTCGAGGACACACGGGATTTTAGTCTAGTGCTTTCGCTACATACGGACTGATTAATCTTCATTGTTTTGATAAGTGTTGTGTGGGTGAACCTATGCTAATGTACCGCCCTTCCTAGGACTAATACATACTTGTGATTATACCCCTTGCAAGCATCCGCAACTACAAGAAAGTAATTAAGATAAATCTAACCACGAGCCTTAAACTGCGAGATCCTGCGATCCCTCCGCATCGATATACCAACGGGGGCTCGGGTTCTCGTCACTCCGGCAACCCCGCAATTGGCAAGCGAGTACAAGATGCATTCCCCTAGGCCCATAAATGGTGAAGTGTCGTGTAGTCGACGTTCACACGACACCACTAGAAGAATAACACCACAACTTAAATATCATAACACTGAATATTACTCAACCATAGTTCACTACTAACAATTAGACTTCACCCATGTCCTCAAGAACTAAACGAACTACTCACGAGACATCATATGGAACATGATCAGAGGTGATATGATGATGAATAACAATCTGAACATAGACCTTGGTTCAATGGTTTCACTCAATAGCATAAACAACAAGTAGAAATCAGTACGGGAGAGTTTCCCCTATCAAACAATCAAGATCAAACCCAAATTGCTACAGCGGTGACGATGTCCAGCGGTGGAGATGGCGGTGATGATGGTGGAGATGATGATGATGGTGATGGAGATGATGTCCAGCTCGATGGCGGTGACAATGGCGTCGATTTCCCCCTCCGGGAGGAATTTCCCGGCGGATTCACTGCCCGCCGGAGAGCTCTTTTCTCTCGGTGTTCTCCGCCCCGCGAGAGGCGGGCTGTAACCCTTCGTGAGGATTCCTCTGTGGCTTAGGTCTTCGGGACGAAGGGTTTCGCGAAGAAAAGGAGGCGAAAGAGGCCGAGGGGGCCCCACACCACATGGTGGCGCGGCCGAGCCATGGGCCGCGCCACCCTATGGTGTGGGCCCACCACGGGTCCAGCTGGCTCCCCCTCCGGCTTCCTCCGTCATCCGGAAAAATAGGATTTTCCGTAAAACTTCCTTCCACGAGTTGATCTTCCGAAATATTGCATCCTAACGGTGCTTTTTCCAGCGAGAATCCGGCTCCGGTGCTCAATCTCCAAATAATCATGAAACATGCAAAATAGATGAAATAACATAAGTATTGTGTCCCAATATGAAATATATCAATGAATAACAGCAAATTATGATATAAAATAGTGATGCAATTTGGACGTATCAACTCCCCCAAGCTTAGACTTCGCTTGTCCCCAAGCGAAGCGAACTCTGTAAACAGGTCCACATGTTTATGGAGTGAAGAGTCGATAAATAAAATACGGACAAGAAGCATCATATTCATTCACACAAGACATTATAGTAAACAACTTCCTCATATAACTCAATCTTGAAACAAGTATAAGGTAATCACAAATAAAGGTGCACAAGGAATCATAATTGGTGATGGCAAACTTTGTTCTTGGTCAGAGAACATTTAACAGATTATATTCATCTATTGAGCAGCGCTCTCATATTAAAGCTTATAGTAAACTTGCATACTCAATCATATTAATCATTGATGACTTCAAAGCTATATTCATTCAAGGTAAAACTTGTGTACTAAACAAGAAAGAGTAAAGACATTATGAAGCAAATCACAATATAATAGTTTAATCACAACAACTCAAATGCTTGCTTGAGATGGAGGGAAGTAGGTTTACTGACTCAACATAAAGTAAAAGACAGGCCCTTCGCGAGAGGAAGCGAGAGATTAAATCATGTGCTAGAGCTTTTTCAGTTTTGAAATCATATAAAGATAATAAAAGTAAAGTTTTGAGAGGTGTTTGTTGTTGTCAACGACTGGTAGCGGGTACTCTAACCCCCTTGCCAAACAAACCTCCAAAGAGCGGCTCCCATGAAGGACGTTATCTCTACCAGCAAGGTAGATCATCCCTCTTCTCTTTTGTTTACACATGTACTTTAGTTTATTTAAGGACGACACTCCCCCCAACCTTTGCTTACACAAGCCATGGCTAACCGAATCCTCGGGTGCCTTCCAACAATCTCATACCATGGAGGAGTGTCTATTGCAAAATTAAGTTGCTTACGATGAATCGGGGCAAAACATGTGAAGAGAATTATTAATGAAAGTTGATTAATTGGGGTTGGGAACCCCGTTGCCGGCTCTTATTGCAAAATTATAGGATAAGTGGATGAAGCCACTAGTCCTTTAGTGGAGGCTGCCTAACAAGACTGAAAGATAAAACACCACATACTTCCTCATGAGCTATAAAACATTGACACAAATAAGAAGTAATAAGTTTTGAATTGTTTAAAGGTAGCACATGAAGTATTTACTTGGAATGGCGAGACAATACCATGCGGTAGGTAGGTATGGTGGACACAAATGGCATAGGTTTGGGTTCAGGTTTGGATGCACGAGAAGTATTCCCTCTCGGTACGAGGTCTTTGGTTAGCAAGGTTGATTAGCAAGCATAAGAGTTGAGGGAAACAAACAAATATACATGTGATAGAAACAATCATGCATCTTACTTGTAAGCACAAACAGTTTTAACTTTTAGAATACTAAGCTAAGAACTGATAAGAAAGATAATAATATCTTCTACATTTGTTTCCTCTATTATTCTTAAACTCAAAGTGTTGTTGCTATTGACCATTGCTAAGTTTGCCAAAACCAAATAGATTTACTTAATGCTCCCGAGTGGTACCAATACTAAAATCAAGATCAATCATATAATAGAAATTGCAAACTAGAATAAGGTGTGCAATATGTAAATGATAAGACTTCTCATTAATATTCCATAACGATAACTCACACCAAGGGATACATAGACAAACTAAAGGAGAGATACTTCCACACTGCAACCCATCTCATACGATAACTTCCCTACTCATGATATGACACTACTTGATAGTAAAAAGTAAAAGGTATGATAATGTGATACCGCGGCACTCCCCCAAGCTTGGAACAAACCAAGGGGATGCCAATACCGATGATGGATTACTCCTTTGGTGATGGTGGTGATGAATTCCCGTCTTCAGACTTCCAAGATAGAGGCTCTCCATCAACAAATGACATCTTGGTCTCGGGAATCCCGAAACTAGCAGCACGGCTTATATGTTTAAACCTGTTTTCATACTCACAGTTCTGATTATGAATGTCATAGAGTTGAGCTTGGAGTTTGTTGGTGGTGTCGTGAAGTGAGAGGATGTCGCCCCATAGCTTTGCAGTTTCCTTCTCGTGTTCAGCAATGAGTTCAGACACAATCTTGTGGAAGATATCCACTTCACGCTCGACCATCTTCTTGTAATTGAAAACCTCTTGTTCTAGCTTCTCCATCCTCGTCTTCCAAGCTTCCTTCGCCTTTGGGACCACGAACATCTTTGATCTGCAGTTTTCCCTCGACGAGCATCAACTCCTTTGGGTGCATCCTCAGCTCCTCCATGTACAAGTTGCCAACATCCTTGCAGGAGATATCCTTCGGAGTTCCCGACGAAGACATGATGGCTCTAGATCCAAACAAATCCTGGCAGAAACAGCTCGAAACAAAATACGTCGAGAAAACGATATACGGACCTCCAGGGGTCCGGGGGATTTTATAATAAAAAATTTCAGAACAAACGGAAAGTACCAGATCGAACCAGAGTCGGAAAGGGGCGACGAGGCGGCCAGACCATAGGTCGGCGCGGGCCCAGGCCAGGCCGCGCCGGCCTATGGCGGCACGCCCTCGTGCGTCCTTTCCACTCCGTTTCGAACTCGTAATTTTTCATGTTTTCCAGAAACAACAAAAATAATGTTCGGAAAGTAAGTCGCGAACTTTTCATTACCAGTACTGTTACCTATTCAAAGTTGAGTTCTGGCGGATCGTCAATTTGTCCCTTGATGAAAGCCTCCGGTGTTTCCACTCGAATAATATCAACATCAACATTATAAGAATCACTCGAGATATAATGCTTGAGTCTTTGTCCATTCACCACTTGCGTAGCATTGCCTTGGAGAGAGCTAATTTTAATTGCTCCTGAACGATACACCTCCTCAACAACATATGGTCCTTCCCATTTCGAGAGTAATTTCCCTGCAAAGAATCCGAGACGAGACCGATACAATAGGACTTTATCCCCAATATTAAACTCTCTTTTGATGATCCTTCTATCATGCCATTTTTTAACTTTTTCTTTAAAGAGTTTAGCATTTTCATAAGCTTCACTTCTCCATTCATCTAGAGAACTTAATTGTAGCAATCTCTTATCACCTGGCAAGTTTAGGATCTTTATTTAATTCTCTAACAGCCCGATAAGCTTTGTGTTCTAATTCTAAAGGTAAATGACAAGCTTTTCCGTAAACCATTTTATAAGGTGACATTCCCATGGGGTTTTTATAAGCAGTTTTATAAGCCCATAGTGCGTCTTTCAATTTACTAGCCCAATTCTTTCTAGATTTATTAACGGTTTTCTGCAAGATAGATTTAACTTCTCTATTTGATAGTTCTACTTGACCACTACTTTGAGGGTGATAAGCGGAAGCAATTCTATGATTAATACCATACTTAGCAAGAGTTTTTCTAAAACCTCCATGAATAAAATGAGAACCTCCATCAGTCATAATATATCTGGGTACTCCAAATCTAGGAAAAATAATATCTAAAAGCATTTTTAAAGAGGTCTCACCATCAGCACTTTTTGTAGGTATGGCTTCCACCCATTAGTAACATAATCAACAGCAACAAGTATATGAGTGTTACCTTTCGAAGAGGGAAAAGGTCCCATGAAGTCAAATCCCCAACAATCAAACGGTTCAATAACAAGAGTATAATTCATAGGCATTTCATTGCGTACTGGAGATATTACCAACCCTTTGACATTCATCACAAGATAAAATAAACTTCCTTGCATCTTTGAAGAGAGTCGGCCAATAAAAACCTGATTGTAGAACCTTTTGCGCGGTTCTATCTCCGGCATGATGTCCTCCATAAGCACTGCCATGACATTTACTCAATATCTCTTGTTGTTCATATTCGGGAACACACCTTCGCATAATACCATCCACTCCTTCTTTATATAAGTGTGGGTCATCCCGAAATAATGCCTCAAATCATAAAAGAATTTCCTCCTCTCGCTGAGCTGAAAAGGTTGGAGGCAAGTACTTGGAAACAATAAAGTTAGCATAATCAGCATACCAAGGACTGTCTCGCGAGCTCACCTTTATTACAGCCAATTGTTCATTTGGAAAACTATCATTAACAGGAACAGGATCATAAGCAATATTTTCCAATCTAGACAAATTATCAGCAACAGGATTATCAGCACCTTTCCTATCTACAATATGTAAATCAAATTCTTGCAAAAGAAGTACCCATCTAATAAGCCTCGGCTTAGCATCTTTCTTTGTCATAAGGTATCTAATTGCAGCATGATCGGTATGAATTGTAACTTTTGAATCAACAATATAAGATCTAAATTTATCACAAGCAAAGACTACAGCTAACAATTCTTTTTCAGTAGTAGCATAATTTCTTTGAGCAGCGTCAAGAGTCTTGCTAGCATAATGAATAACATTTAATTTTTTATCTACTCGCTGTCCAAGAACAGCGCCTACAGCAAAATCACTAGCATCACACATAATCTCAAATGGTAAATTCCAATCAGGAGGTTCAACTATAGGAGCAGTTGTTAAGGCTTTCTTTAGAGTTTCAAAAGCTTCCTTACAATCATCATCAAAAACAAAAGGTACATCTTTTTGAAGAAGATTAGTAAGAGGTTTTGAAATCTTGGAGAAATCTTTAATAAATCTCCTATAAAACCCAACATGACCAAGAACACTACGAATACCTTTAACATCCCTTGGATAGGGCATCTTCTCAATAGCTTCAACTTTAGCTCTATCAACTTCGATACCTCTCTCGGAAATTTTATGTCCCAATACAATTCCTTCATTAACCATAAAGTGGCATTTCTCCCAATTAAGAACAAGGTTAGTTTCTTCACATCTCTGCAAAACTTTATCAAGGTTTCGCAAGCAACTATCAAAAGAATTCCCATAGACGGAAAAATCATCCATGAATACTTCCACAATACTCTCACAAAAACCATGAAAGATAGCAGACATGCATCTTTGAAAAGTAGCAGGAGCATTACATAAACCAAAAGGCATACGCCTATAAGCATAAGTTCCATAGGGACAAGTAAAAGTGGTTTTCTCTTGATCTTTAGCTTTAACGACAATTTGTTAAAACCCGAATAACCATCGAGAAAGCAAAAATGAGTATTTTTAGATAACCTTTCTAGCATTTGATCAATAAATGGTAAAGGGTAATGATCTTTCTTAGTAACTTTATTAACTTTTCGATAATCAATGCACATTCTATACCCTACAACTACTCTTTGAGGTATGAGCTCATCATTATCATTAGGCACAACGATCATTCCTCCTTTCTTAGGAACGCAATGCACAGGACTAACCCATCTACTATCAGCAATAGGATATATAATACCAGCTTCAAGAAGTCGTAATACCTCATTTCTTACCACATCCTTCATCTTGGGAATTAGACGACGCCGAGGTTCAACAACGAGGCTTCGCATCATCTTCCATATTAATGGCGTGTTGGCAAATAGAGGGAGAAATCCCCTTCAAGTCATCAAGAGTATAGCCAATAGCACCTAGGTGTTTCTTCAATATTTGCAATAATCTTTCTTCTTCAAACTCTGTAAGTTTAGAACTAATAATAACATGATATATTTTCTTATCATCAATATGAGCATATTTAAGATTATCAGGCAAAGGCTTTAAATCAAAAACAGGATCTTCCTTTGGTGGCGGTGTTGTACCCAAGTCTTCCACCGGTAAATCATGCTTGAGAATAGGTTGGCGAAGAAAAATCTCCTCAAGCTCATCTCTTTCTTTCCTAAAAACTTCGCTCTCGCTATCCTCCAAATGTTGTTGCAAAGGATTATTAGGAACAAGACCAATAGATGCACACTGCTCCATTTTAAAATCATTACTAGGCAAATCAGCTTTATAAGGAGTTTTAGTAAATTTAGAGAAGTTAAACTCATAAGATTCACCAGCAAATTTAGTCAAAATTTTCTCTTTCTTGCAATCTATAATAGCTCCACAAGTATTTAGAAAAGGTCTACCAAAAATGATAGGACAATAGTCACTAGCAGCAGAACCAAGTACCAAAAAGTCAGCAGGATATTTAATCTTACCACATAGAACTTCCACATCTCGAACAATACCAATTGGAGAAATAGTTTCTCTATTAGCCAGCTGAATAACCACATCAATATCTTCAAGTTCACAAGAATCAATTTCGTGCATAATCTCCGTGTAAAGCTCATAAGGTATAGCACTAACACTTGCACCAATATCACATAAACCATAATAGCAATGATCACCAATTTTAACAGATAGCATAGGAACACTAGCTTGTTTTGGGTTTATTAGGATGTGAAACAATATTAGAAGCATCTTCACAGAAAATAATGTGACCATCCTCTACATTTTCAGTCACAAGATCTTTAACAATTGCAACAGCAGGTTCAACTTTTATTTGTTCTTCGGGTTCTCTAGGTTTCTTTTCACTTTTATGAACCGCACTATTTATAACAGAGTACTCTTTCATTTTAGCAGGAAAAGGAGTTTTTTCAATATAAGCTTCGGGAATAACACGATCAGCAGTTTCAATTACAACACACTTATTAATAGATGAATCAATTCTATCTTTGTATGGTTCATGATACTTATCAAAATTCTTCTTAGGCAATTCATAATGAGAGGCAAAAGCTTTATAAAGGTTTGCAGCAACTTGAGAATCAAGACCATATGTAGCACTCATATTACGAAATGTATCGAGTATCCATAAAAGCTTCAATGCATTTATAATCATAAATTATACCCGATTCTCTATCTTTGTCGTTCTCCCAACCTTCGAGTATTTTCTTGGATCCGATCAAGAAGGTCCCTTTTAAACTCTTCTTTGTTGCGTGTAAATGATCCAGAACAAGAAGTATCCAGCAAGGTCTTGTCTTGAAAAGAAAGTCTTGCATAGAAATTATCAATAATAACATTACCAGGAAGCTCATGAATGGGGCATTTGAGCATTAAAGACTTCAATCTCCCCCAAGCTTGGGCAATACTCTCTCCATCATGAGGCCAGAAATTATATATGCGGTTCCGATCTTTGTGAATTTCACTTGGAGGATAAAATTTGGAATATAATAAAGGCACAATGTCCTCCCAATCAAGAGAATCACCATTCTTCAGACAATTTATACCAATGCGCCGCTTTACCAGACAACGATATAGAGAATAGCTTCTTCCTAACTTCATTCATAGCAATACCTGCACATTTGAATAACCCGCATAATTCATGCAAAAACAGTAAATGATCACCAGGATGGACAGTTCCATCCCCTTCATAGCGGTTATCCATAACATGTTCAATAATTTTCGTAGGTATTTTATATGGTATTACTTCCTCACCTGGCGCCTCATCCACTACCGTTGCAGTAGTAGTAGATTTCCCAAATAGAAATTGAAGAGAAGATCTCTCCATAATGACTTATAGCAGACAGGCGAAATAAAATCAGCACAAACAAGTAAAGGTTTTCCTTACCAATTCCGCTTACCAATAGCGCTTCACTCCCCGGCAACGGCGCCGAGAAAATAGTCTTGATGACCCACAAGTATAGGGGGTGTATCGTAGTATCTTCGATAAGTAAGAATGTCGATCCCAACGAGGAGCAGAAGGTGTTGACAAGCAGTTTCGATGAAGGTTTCCCTGTAAATGCTCACAGACAAATATTCGGGGGGTTTTGATGTAATAGATAAATAAAGTACGAGTAAGTAAAATGCGAGAGAAATAATTGCAGCGAGTGGCCCAATCCTTTTTAGCACAAAGGACAAGCCGGTTTGTTTACTTATAATGACCAAACGTTCTCGAGGACACACGGGATTTTAGTCTAGTGCTTTCGCTACATACGGCTGATTAATCTTCATTGTTTTGATAAGTGTTGTGTGGGTGAACCTATGCTAATGTACCGCCCTTCCTAGGACTAATACATACTTGTGATTATAACCCTTGCAAGCATCCGCAACTACAAGAAAGTAATTAAGATAAATCTAACCACGGCCTTAAACTGCGAGATCCTGCGATCCCTCCCGCATCAATATACCAACGGGGGCTCGGGTTTCGTCACTCCGGCAACCCCGCAATTGGCAAACGAGTACAAGATGCATTCCCCTAGGCCCATAAATGGTGAAGTGTCGTGTAGTCGACGTTCACACGACACCACTAGAAGAATAACACCACAACTTAAATATCATAACACTGAATATTACTCAACCATAGTTCACTACTGATACGTCAACGACGTATCGATAATTTCTTATGTTCTATGCCATATTATTGATGATACCTACATGTTTTATGCACACTTTATGTCATATTCGTGCATTTTCTGGAACTAACCTATTAACAAGATGCCGAAGTGCCAGTTCCTGTTTTCTGCTGTTTTTGGTTTCGAAATCCTAGTAACGAAATATTCTCGGAATTGGACGAAACGAAGACCCAGGTTCCTATTTTCACCGGAAGCATCCAGAACACCCGGGAAGGACCGGAGGGGGGGCACTGGGCCCCCAGATGATAGGGTGGCGCGGCCTGGGCCCTGGCCGCGCCAGCCTATGGTGTGGCCACCCCTTCGACCCTCTGCGCCGCCTCTTCGCCTATATAAAGCCTCCGTCGCGAAACCCCCGATGCGAAGAACCACGATACGGAAAACCTTCCGGAGCCGCCGCCATCGCGAAGCCAAGATCCGGGGGACAGGAGTCTCGTTCCGGCACCCTGCCGGAGCGGGGAAGTGCCCCCGGAAGGCTTCTCCATCGACACCGCTGCCATCTCCACCGCCATCTTCATCACCGCTGCTGCTCCCATGAGGGGGGAGTAGTTCTCCATCGAGGCTCGGGGCTGTACCGGTAGCTATGTGTTCATCTCTCTCCTATGTACTTCAATACAATAATCTCATGAGCTGCCTTACATGATTGAGATTCATATGATGATGCTTGTAATCTAGATGTCATTATGCTAGTCAAGTGAGTTTTACCTATGTGATCTCCGGAGACTCCTTGTCCCACGTGTGTAAAGGTGACGAGTGTGTGCACCGTGTGGGTCTCTTAGGCTATATTTCACAGAATACTTATTCACTGTTGAATGGCATAGTGAGGTGCTTATTTATATCTCTTTATGATTGCAATGTGTTTGTATCACAATTTATCTATGTGCTACTCTAGCAATGTTATTAAAGTAGTTTTATTCCTCCTGCATGTGTGCAAAGGTGACAGTGTGTGCACCGTGTTAGTACTTGGTTTATGCTATGATCATGATCTCTTGTAGATTGCGAAGTTAACTATTGCTATGATAATATTGATGTGATCTATTCCTCCTACATATGCATGAAGGTGACAGTGTGCATGCTATGCTAGTACTTGGTTTAGTCTTTTGATCTATCTTACACTAAAGGTTACTAAAATATGAGCATTATTGTGGAGCTTGTTAACTCCGGCAATGAGGGTTCGTGTAATCCTACGCAATGTGTTCATCATCCAACAAAAGTGTAGAGTATGCATTTATCTATTCTGTTATGTGATCAATGTTGAGAGTGTCCACTAGTGAAAGTCTAATCCCTAGGCCTTGTTCCTAAATATCGCTATCGCTGCTTGTTTACTTGTTTTATCTGCGTTACTACTCGCTGCGTTACTACTGCTTGTTTACTTGTCCTGGGCAAAGCACTTTTCTGGTGCCGTTGCTACTACTTATTCATACCACCTGTATTTCACTATCTCTTCGCCGAACTAGTGCACCTATTAGGTGTGTTGGGGACACAAGAGACTTCTTGCTTTGTGGTTGCGGGGTTGCATGAGAGGGATATCTTTGACCTCTTCCTCCCTGAGATCGATAAACCTTGGGTGATCCACTTAAGGGAAACTTGCTGCTGTTCTACAAACCTCTGCTCTTGGAGGCCCAACACTGTCTACAAGAATAGAAGCTCCCGTAGTCATCAAGCACTTTTCTGGCGCCGTTGCCGGGGAGGGAAGGTAAACGGCAATCACACATTGGCAAGCCCGGCAACTAAGCACTTTTCCTCCCTCGTCAACTACGCGCCAAGCACTTTTCTGGCGCCGTTGCCGGGGAGGAAAGGTAAAAAGGCACTCATACTCCGGTTTCAGGTAAAGTACTCTTCTGGCGCCGTTGTGTGTGTGCTCGAAGCTATTTCCTTTAGATCCTGCAATTGCATCTTTTTGTTTCTTGTTTACACTAGTTTGGCATAATGGACAACAATGAGCTTCTTATTCTATTTCCTGATTTAAAACATGGATTGTTTGATGCGAAAATTAAAAAACCTATGAAATCTTATTTGCATCGTTGGTAGTAATATTAGTATGAACGTTTCGAACACCATTGTTGATAATGATATAGAAAGTTCTAAGCTTGGGGAAGCTGGTTTTCATGATCTTTTTAGTCCCCCAAGCATTGAGGAGAAAATTTTCTTTGATAATACTTTGCATCCTATTTCTGATTATAATGATAGTGGTCTTTTGGTGCCACCTACTATGGAGAGTAAATTTTGTTGTGAATATACTATGCCTCCTACACTTGATGAGAATAATAATGATAGCTACTTTGTTGAATTTGCTCCCACTACAACTAATAAAATTGATTATGCTTATGTGGAGAGTGATAATTTTATGCATGAGACTCATGATAAGAATGCTTTATGTGATAGTTATATTGTTGAGTTTTCTCATTTTGCTACTGAAAGTTATTATGAGAGAGGAAAATATGGTTGTAGAAATTTTCATGTTACTAAAATGCCTCTCTATGTGCTGAAATTTTTGAAGCTACACTTGTTTTATCTTCCTATGCTTGTCACTTTGTTCTTCATGAATTCATTTGTGTACAAGATGCCTCTTCATAGGAAGCATGTTAGACTTAAATGTGTTTTGAATTTGCCTCTTGATGCTCTCTTTTGCTTCAAATACTATCTCTTGCGAGTGCATCATTAAAACTGCTGAGCCCATCTTAATGGCTATAAAGAAAGAACTTCTTGGGAGATAACCCATGTGTTATTTTGCTACAGTACTTTGTTTTATATTTGTGTCTTGGAAGTTGTTTACTACTGTAGCAACCTCTCCTTATCTTAGTTTTGTGTTTTGTTGTGCCAAGTAAAGTCTTTGATAGTAAAGTAAGTACTAGATTTGGATTACTGCGCAGTTCCAGATTTCTTTGCTGTCACGAATCTGGGTCTAATTCTCGGTAGGTAACTCAGAAAATTATGCCAATTTACGTGAGTGATCCTCAGATATGTACGCAACTTTCATTCAATTTGGGCATTTTCATTTGAGCAAGTCTGGTGCCCTTTTAAAATTCGTCTTTACGGACTGTTCTGTTTTGACAGATTCTGCCTTTTATTTCGCATTGCTTCTTTCGTTGTGTTGGGTGGATTTCTTTGTTCCATTACCTTCCAGTAGCTTTGAGCAATGTCCAGAAGTGTTAAGAATGATTGTGTCACCTCTGAACATGTGAATTTTTATTGTGCACTAACCCTCTAATGAGTTGTTTCGAGTTTGGTGTGGAGGAAGTTTTCAAGGGTCAAGAGAGGAGGATGATATACTATGATCAAGAAGAGTGAAAGCTCTAAGCTTGGGGATGCCCCGGTGGTTCACCCCTGCATATTACAAGAAGACTCAAGCGTCTAAGCTTGGGGATGCCCAAGGCATCCCCTTCTTCATCAACAAATTATCAAGTTCCTTCTCTTGAAACTATATTTTTATTCGGCCACATCTTATGTACTTTACTTGGAGCGTCTGTGTGCTTTTGTTTTTGTTTTTGTTTGAATAAATGCTTGTGTGGGAGAGAGACACGCTCCGCTGGTTCATATGAACACATGTGTTCTTAGCTTTTAATTTTCATGGCGAAGTTTCTTCTTCGTTAATTTGTTATATGGTTGGAATTGGAAAATACTACATGTAGTAACTCTAAAATGTCTTGGATAATTTGATACTTGGCAATTGTTGTGCTCATGCTTAAGCTCTTGCATCATATACTTTGCACCCATTAATGAAGAAATACTTAGAGCTTGCTAATTTGGTTTGCATATTTGGTTTCTCTAGAGTCTAGATAACATCTAGTATTGAGTTTTGAACAACAAGGAAGACGGTATGGAGTCTTATAATGTTTACCATATGTCTTTTATGTGAGTTTTGCTGTACCGTTCATCCTTGTGTTTGTTTCAAATAACCTTGCTAGCATAAACCTTGTATCGAGAGGGAATACTTCTCATGCATCCAAAATACTTGAGCCAACCACTATGCCATTTGTGTCCACCATACCTACCTACTACATGGTATTTATCCGCCATTCCAAAGTAAATTGCTTGAGTGCTACCTTTAAAATTCCATCATTCACCTTTGCAATATATAGCTCATGGGACAAATAGCTTAAAAACTATTGTGGTATTGAATATGTACTTATGCACTTTATCTCTTATGAAGTTGCTTGTTGTGTGATAACCATGTTTCTAGGGACGCCATCAACTATTCTTTGTTGGATATCATGTGAGTTGCTATGCATGTCCGTCTTGTCTGAAGCAAGAGAGATCTACCACCTTCATGGTTGGAGCATGCATATTGTTAGAGAAGAACTTTGGGCCGCTAACTAAAGCCATGATTCATGGTGGAAGTTTCGGTCTTGGACATATATCCTCAATCTCATATGAGAATAATAATTGTTGCCACATGCTTATGCATTAAAGAGGAGTCCATTATCTGTTGTCCATGTTGTCCCGGTATGGATGTCTAAGTTGAGAATAATCAAAAGCGAGAAATCCAAAATGCGAGCTTTCTCCTTAGACCTTTGTACAGGCGGCATGGAGGTACCCCATTGTGACACTTGGTCAAAACATGTGCATTGCAAAGATCCGGTAGTCCAAGTTAATTAGGACAAGGTGCGGGCACTATTAGTATACTATGCATGAGACTTGCAACTTGTAAGATATAATGTACATAACTCATATGCTTTATTACTACCGTTGACAAAATTGTTTCATGTTTTCAAAATAAAAGCTCTAGCACAAATATAGCAATCGATGCTTTCCTCTTTGAAGGACCATTCTTTTACTTTTATGTTGAGTCAGTTCACCTATCTCTCTCCACCTCAAGAAGCAAACACTTGTGTGAACTGTGCATTGATTCCTACATACTTGCATATTGTACTTGTTATATTACTCTATGTTGACAATTATCCATGAGATATACATGTTACAAGTTGAAAGCAACCGCTGAAACTTAATCTTCCTTTGTGTTGCTTCAATACCTTTACTTTGATTTGTTGCTTTATGAGTTAACTCTTATGCGAGACTTATTAATACTTGTCTTGAAGTACTATTCATGAAAAGTCTTTGCTTTATGATTCACTTGTTTACTCATGTCATTACCATTGTTTTGATCGCTGCATTCACTACATATGTTTACAAATAGTATGATCAAGGTTATGATGGCATATCACTTCAGAAATTATCTTTGTTATCGTTTTACCCGCTCGGGACGAGCGAGAACTAAGCTTGGGGATGCTTGATACGTCTCCGACGTATCGATAATTTCTTATGTTCTATGCCATATTATTGATGATACCTACATGTTTTATGCACACTTTATGTCATATTCGTGCATTTTACTGGAACTAACCTATTAACAAGATGCCGAAGTGCCGGTTCTCGGTTTTCTGCTGTTTTTGGTTTCAGAAATCCTAGTAACGAAATATTCTCGGAATTGGACGAAACGAAGACCCAGGTTCCTATTTTCACCGGAAGCATCCAGAACACCCGGGAAGGACCAGAGGGGGGGCACTGGGCCCCCAGATGATAGGGTGGCGCGGCCTGGGCCATGGCCGCGCCAGCCTATGGTGTGGCCACCCCTTCGACCCTCCTGCGCCGCCTCTTCGCCTATATAAAGCCTCCGTCGCGAAACCCCCGATGCGAAGAACCACGATACGGAAAACCTTCCAGAGCCGCCGCCATCGCGAAGCCAAGATCCGGGGGACGGGAGTCTACTGTTCCGGCACCCTGCCGGAGCGGGGAAGTGCCCCGGAAGGCTTCTCCATCGACACCGCTGCCATCTCCACCGCCATCTTCATCACCGCTGCTGCTCCCATGAGGGGAGTAGTTCTCCATCGAGGCTCGGGGCTGTACCGGTAGCTATGTGTTCATCTCTCTCCTATGTACTTCAATACAATAATCTCATGAGCTGCCTTACATGATTGAGATTCATATGATGATGCTTGTAATCTAGATGTCATTATGCTAGTCAAGTGAGTTTTACCTATGTGATCTCCGGAGACTCCTTGTCCCACGTGTGTAAAGGTGACAGGTGTGTGCACCGTGTGGGTCTCTTAGGCTATATTTCACGAGAATACTTATTCACTGTTGAATGGCATAGTGAGGTGCTTATTTATATCTCTTTATGATTGCAATGTGTTTGTATCACAATTTATCTATGTGCTACTCTAGCAATGTTATTAAAGTAGTTTTATTCCTCCTGCATGTGTGCAAAGGTGACAGTGTGTGCACCGTGTTAGTACTTGGTTTATGCTATGATCATGATCTCTTGTAGATTGCGAAGTTAACTATTGCTATGATAATATTGATGTGATCTATTCCTCCTACATATGCATGAAGGTGACGGTGTGCATGCTATGCTAGTACTTGGTTTAGTCTTTTGATCTATCTTACACTAAAGGTTACTAAAATATGAGCATTATTGTGGAGCTTGTTAACTCCGGCATTGAGGGTTCGTGTAATCCTACGCAATGTGTTCATCATCCAACAAAAGTGTAGAGTATGCTCGCTGCTTGTTTACTGTTTTACTGCGTTACTACTGCTGCGTTACTACTGCTGCGTTACTACTGCTTGTTTACTGTCCTGGGCAAAGCACTTTTCTGGTGCCGTTGCTACTACTTATTCATACCACCTGTATTTCACTATCTCTTCGCCGAACTAGTGCACCTATTAGGTGTGTTGGGGACACAAGAGACTTCTTGCTTTGTGGTTGCGGGGTTGCATGAGAGGGATATCTTTGACCTCTTCCTCCCTGAGATCGATAAACCTTGGGTGATCCACTTAAGGGAAACTTGCTGCTGTTCTACAAACCTCTGCTCTTGGAGGCCCAACACTGTCTACAAGAATAGAAGCTCCCGTAGACATCAACTACTAACAATTAGACTTCACCCATGTCCTCAAGAACTAAACGAACTACTCACGAGACATCATATGGAACATGATCAGAGGTGATATGATGATGAATAACAATCTGAACATAGACCTTGGTTCAATGGTTTCACTCAATAGCATAAACAACAAGTAGAAATCAGTACCGGGAGAGTTTCCCTATCAAACAATCAAGATCAAACCCAAATTGCTACGGCGGTGACGATGTCCAGCGGTGGAGATGGCGGTGATGATGGTGGAGATGATGATGATGGTGATGGAGATGATGTCCAGCTCGATGGCGGTGACGATGGCGTCGATTTCCCCCTCCGGGAGGGAATTTCCCCGGCGGATTCCTGCCCGCCGGAGAGCTCTTTTCTCTCTGGTGTTCTCCGCCCCGCGAGGCGGCTGTAACCCTTCGTGAGGATTCCTCTGTGGCTTAGGTCTTCGGGACGAAGGGTTTCGCGAAGAAAAGGAGGCGAAAGAGGCCGAGGGGGCCCCACACCACATGGTGGCGCGGCCGAGCCATGGGCCGCACCACCCTATGGTGTGGGCCCACCCTGGGTCCAGCTGGCTCCCCCTTCTGGCTTCCTCCGTCATCCGGAAAAATAGGATTTTCCGTAAAACTTCCTTCCACGAGTTGATCTTCCGAAATATTGCATCTCGACGGTGCTTTTTCCAGCGAGAATCTCGGCTCCGGTGCTCAATCTCCAAATAATCATGAAACATGCAAAATAGATGAAATAACATAAGTATTGTGTCCCAATATGAAATATATCAATGAATAACAGCAAATTATGATATAAAATAGTGATGCAATTTGGACGTATCACCCTCCTTCTGCACCACCAGCTCTTCCACCTACTTCGGATGGGCGTCTCGAGCCTGCCCCGGCGAGTGTGGCTCGCGTGTTGAAGGCCCAGCAGCGCCGCGGTGTTTGGCACGTCTTGGTGCATTGGACAGGTGTGGTGACCCGGCATACCACTGCATGGTGTAGTATGCAAGTCTGATATAGCACCAATGAAACACCGTTCCACTAGTATTATATCGCTCAGAGTGGTACAACAGAAACATATGCGGGTCTAAGGCATGTCTATAGAATTACAACATTTACTCTGTTACATAAGATCATCACAGCCTCCTACTTTACAATGAGGTAAAACTGCAAATAACTCCAGAAGAACGACTCGTAGACTAGTCTTATCACGAACTCTATTTGTAGAGTATTTAACTAGCTACAGAGGCTATGAATAGATTCTAGCTAAATAGGAGCTAAGTTTAGGAAGCTAGTTCCTTTCTATTGCTAATCTAGGTTTTTCCTTGTTGGATGTGGTATCTGACTCCTCTGACAGGGTCCTGTCTCTTGAAGTAGTTGTTGACTTCTCGGCCTTCGAGTTGCACTGTAGATCCTCCTTCGATGTCTTCATATCTAAGCAGGGGATTTAAGAGTGGGATGAGTACGAGCGTACTCAACAAGTTCATTATAGGAAAGAGGTGTTTAATGCACTAGCTACGACATTAGACCAGAGAGTCTAATACCAGTGCAGGTTTTCATAATCATTTCTTCAAAAGGTTGCTTTTATTCAGAAGAACTATGTCCGTCGGCCTTCACCGGTTTACTAGAACTTCATGGAGCTCCTTTCCGGCCGCGTTCGCAGTTCCATATCCCGGAACGAGGAGTGACGAGTCACGATTCTTTACACTCTGCGAGAGGTGTGTTGCTTTACCCATAAGAGATCTTAACCTTGGTGCCAACCGGGCAATTGTTCCCGTCCACACTTCCTTTGGTGTGAGGCCCGGTATAAGGTCTAGCCAATCATGTTCCTCCGCTACCTCGCACACCCACCCTTTGTTGCATACCCCGACCACGGGTCCTCGTCGGTCCTCTTACACCAATTAAGGATGGACCCCGACCACGACAACAGTTTGGGACTCGTTAACCAAACTCCTTCGCCGGTAGCTGCAACCCATCATAGAACACTTACCGTGGGGAATTAGAATGGGATCCCCACCCCACCGCTTGCCCAACCTGGGTCAAGTGTCTACGGTAAGCGCATCCGTTGATGTACGAGAGGTGGAAACACTTTTGACTACTCCGTCCCACTCCGGATCTTATGGTTAACACGGGTATTACGGCACAAGAATCACTTGGCGACATTTGTTGTTTAATCCTAGATGGATATTAACCCTTGCAATGGAACCTCCACCATATCAACACAATCCATGGTTCCATTGCCCACCACATAGTCATATTCATAGTTATGAAAGTAGTGGTTTTGATTTTTATGCAATAGTGATAACCATAGTACTTTGCAAGTAATTTGATAGAAATACTCAAATGACATGAGCAAGTGATGAACTTGCCTTTCTTGACTGCAAGATTATGCGAGGCAAGGTCTTCGATACGCAATAACTCCAAATTCTGAAATAGCATCATCGTCCGGTAAGGACGATGTTTAAAAGATTGGCAAGGATGCAATAATGCATAAGTATGAGATGCAATCGCTCTAAGCGTGACCTAACCCCGATGATTTAGGATCAGTGAGTTGTAATGATGGGTTCAGGGTGTGTTGCACTTTTAGAGTGATTCACAAACAAGGTTCTTATTCAGGTTTGTGTTGCTTTAGAATCATAAGCAAGTGGTATACTGTAAAGTAACAGTCATACACACCAAAGATTAGTATTGGTATAGTAAGTAAAGAGCAGTTGTCAGTTTTAATACTATATGGCATGGTTAATGATTACTTGTTATATTCTTCAAAAGAATAACTTTTGAAGAACATGTTCTTTAATAAAGAACAAGTATGACAATTGGGTTTGTGGTCTGCTATAATTTGTTCTGGTTCCAGGTAGTTTCTGGGTAAGTATAAGATGGATCACATCATAGTTGGATTCATCAGCAACTAGGCTTGATTGGTTTTACTTAAGCATGAGCAACTTAAGCAATTAATTATCCATGGTTGCTATCAAGGTTGATTCATCTTGCTTGGTGATTGCTAGCTAGGGTTTATAGGTCCTTATAAGCGGGGTTGATGAGAATTCCTTATTTTCTTCAAAAGAATAACTTTTGAAGAACATACTTCTTAAGTAATAAGAAGTATATCAATTAGGGTTGAGGTTACTCTCTATTTTCTTCAAAAGAATAACTTTTGAAGAACATACTTCTTAAATAATAAGAAGTATAATAATTAGGTTGGGGTTGTTTAGGTTTGCTATTGAATTTCCTAAGTAAAGATTGGTTGGTTCCTAAATAGGATGGTTGATAAGTATCCACACTAGTAGGGTTTAGTGGAATAGGGTTACGCAATGTAAAATAGTAGATATAGTTGCTATTGAGGTTTATCACAATAGAGTGATGCTAAATAGGGATAAATAAGGATAATGGCTTTGGTAATAGGATTTAGGGTTTACACTTGGTTTACCCTACTTTGATTATCTAGGTTTGACGAAGATGAACACATGGGATATCCATATATTAGTGCTAGGTCTTCTACATTTTATGTGGTCAGGACAGGTATTTACTTGCTACTAGGGTTCTATGCTTTGAACGAAGATACCATGATCACATGTCCTAACCTAGGGTTTAGGTTAGAAGCAATTTAGGGTTCACATGTAATAATGGAACTAGGGTCTAAATGAATTTAGGGTTTAGGGTTTCACATGAAATGATATGGTTGTATTATCATTCCATGTGGAATTTAGGGTTTGCTATTTATCATTTAATTCTATGATTAATAACTTCATGTTAAAGTTGAAGTTATTAATAACTTGGAAAATAAAATAATATGGAATTTGGTATTTCATTATTTTTAAACAATTTATAATTAAGGTAATTATTATTTATGGTTTTAAATCCTCCTAATAAGGATTTAATAAGTTAATAGAAAAGGAAAATTAATTTTATTGTTTTCCTTATTTACTTACTTGGTTTTTATTTATTTTATGAATTTTTTATTAATTATTGAACTTTAATTGAATTTAGAATACAAGAAAATGTTTAAATAACAAGTATTAAACAATTAAATTTTTATTAAAAATAGAAATTTCATTTTATATTTTTATTGGATAGAGTTTATTTTTATGAACATTTTAATACCTCATTTGTATTTTTCTGAGTAAATATGAATTTTCTAGATAATTGTAAAGTTTCAGATATTTTCTGGTATTTTAAATAAATGGGAAATGCTAACTGTACCGAGCCAGATTTAACTGCACCCACTGACTAGTGGGACCTATGCTACGTGGACTGCCACGCAAGCAGCGACCGGTCAAAATTGACCAGGCGTTTGACCCACCGGCGGTTAAACGCCGGCGTGTCTGCGTGCGGCGGCGCCGTCGATTTTTGGCTCCCCTGGACGCGCGGCTAGCACTAATCGACTCCCCTCGACGTGGTGAGTACGATGGTGGTGGTGGTTTTCCAAAACGAGCACCGGAACATCGCCGGAGATCACCACCTGCGGCGGCGGGCTCCGGCCATCGATCGACTATGGGCTACAGGGGTCTAAAAGAGGCGGGATTAAGCTCTAAACGATCGCAATCTCACCTTGAGGCTGGCAGTAGGCTCGACGGGGAGGATTGTTGACGGAGGAGACCACACAATCGCCGATTCCGACGAGCTACTGTGAAGGGGAAACTTCAAAATTGGCTCGATTCGGAGGTTCCCCGGATGCGTAGCTTGGCCAGAGTAGAGAGGATGTCGAGGCGCACCTCCTCGACCAAGGTCTGGGCTCCGGGATGGCTCCAGTCGTCGGTTTCTTGCTCGACTCCGGCGGCCAGTAAACGGGAATTGTGAGAGATTGAGAGAGTTTGGGGAAGGATGGAGTGGCTTCGCGAGCAGGCGAGTTCACGAGGATCATCCTGGCCTATTTATAGCTCTCGGCGTTCGTTGAGATGGTGATACGACGGCGGCGACTGGCCGGGATGCTCGGCTAGGTTGCTGCTCATTTTGGGCACGAATCTTAGCAACGCCGGATAAGGTGGACGCGACGGAGATTACGGTCAGCTTTGGCTTGGTCTGCGGCGTCCGGGCGTCCATATCCTCGACGAGGAGGTGGCCGGAGAACTCGGTCACGTCTTCGCCGTGGCGTTCATGCGCAGGAGGAAGAAGACGAGGCCCCCTCCTGTGACTTGTTATGTTGGGTCGCTCCTGGGCTGTGGTCGCAGGCCGGTTCGGGCTCGGCAGCTAGGCTCGCTGGTGGGTCATGGCGGCCAGGTAAGGTTTTCTCTTTTTTTTCCATTTTCTGTTTTGTATTTTCTGTTTTCAATTCCATTTGTTGAATTCAAATTTGAATTCAATCCTACTTTGCGAGATGTTTCTTTATATTTCAATTTAGGACTTAATAACAAAAATCACTACATTGTTTTGTTATTCTGAACATTTATTAAATATATGTGAGCTTTATTGAAATTTCAATTAGTCATGAGTTTGTGTGTTTCTTTGCAATTCCTTTTCTTCCCTGCAATATCTCCTTTTTGAATCATTTAAAGTGGAGAATTGCCTCCCAAAGCATTTTAAAGATTATTATGAGGTCTTGGTTTCTTATTTGGGAGTGTTGTCCACTTGCACATAAGTTTATGTAAGCACTACTTTATTAGGGTCTTGTAAGATTCATTATAACCCTATTTCAAGGTTAACACTAGTATTATATTTTAATACACCTTGAAATGCCTAAAGTAGATATTACTCTCATCATGGTTTGGTCTTGGTTATAATGATAAGTGGTTGATAACCACACATGGGTTTAATTATAGGACTTAACATTAGGTGGCTCTTTTGTTTTATAATTAAGCATGAGAGTGCAATGCTAGGGTTCTAATCATATTTACCTAATGGCAATTGGTTTGAATCACCATTATGGCCTGGTTTATATTATGATCACCATAGTGATACATAAACTAGGGTTGAGGTTTAATTCTAGGTTATAGAGATGAAATGACACCATATTGCATGTGCTAGGGTTAATCTTCTTTAACCAAAATAATATGGTTACTTGTTATTATTCTCATTTAGTGGTTAAGGATATGAGAATTGATTCTATCTTATTCCTATAGACTTCCTTTATATCCTTAACCTATTATTAAAGTAACTAAAATAGTTATGGTTCTTTTTATAGTTAACTTTGGTTATATGGATGAATGATCTCTCACCATATAAAGTATAGAGTTTGACTCTAGAGGTATTCATGTGGTTCTTAAGTGAAGAATAGGTGGAATGTAAATGTGGTAGAATTATAGCTGTGATCACCAAGTGGTTCACAAGTTAAGGTTGGGATCTAAGCCTAGGGTTGCTTATTATTGATCTCCTTATAATTTCATGTGGCTAATGATATCTGCTTATCCTATTAGGGTTTAACTTATCCTCACATACTTCAAGATCATGATCATGGATTAGGCATGATCAACTTGTTCTTAATATCTCTACCTCAAGTTCTTAGGGTTTATGATCATCACTTAATTTATATTGTTCAAGGTTTGGCTTCCTAAAGTATTTCTAATGGAATGGTTTATTCTAGGGTTTATGGTGTATTCACCATATCTTAATAGATATCAAGTCTAAAACTCCACTTGGCTATCTTGGTTGAATTAATCTCCTCCTTACTTTATCAATTCATGGATATGTTATTATTCTATGTGATATTAGATTATCTCACCACTCCAAGGGAAATGGTTTACAACCTAATACTTTAGTTCAAAGGTTGTCCTTTATTCTGAAATAAACAGAACTAGGATTAGGATGAATGGTCTCTCTCATTTTGGGAAGGACTTCAATTCAACCCAAGGTTATTCTCTAAAGATAATGATGTAGTCACCAATATCTATGTTTAACATGAATGGGTTCTCTCTCTAGGGAATGTCTTGAATAATATCCTAGGTTTCCTCTTGAAGATGATGTTGTGATCATATAGATATTTATATCCAAGGTTTTCCATTGCTTCTCTATTAGTTATAATAGAACTCTCACCTCTTTAGGTTTGATGTAAAACTATTTGGAATAGAGAAGAATATATATATTTCTAAAGTTGATCTCCTTGTCATGATTCCATGTTTTAAGTGGAATCAATACCATGAGGTGTATGGTAGGATCATGGATTAGTTTTAAGATATAGAAAAGATAAGTGAAGAATGGTTTCTTCATTTTATTGTTACTTGATTTACCATTGAATGTATGTTCATAAGTTTTGGCAATTAATACCATATTATGTTAATTAATAAGTTCAAGCATTTGATCATTGAGTAAAGTGTTGTTGTGTTGATTATTAGTTCCATTTGATCTAACCCCTTAGATCAAATCATCTCTCCCAAAACAAGGTTTTAACAAAGTCACATTGAGGTTTATAGCGCTTGACTTGATGAGCTAGTTCAATTCCACCAAGGTCAAGTGAAACTTCAGTTACTGTGACTGTTTTACTTTAAAGCGCGAAAATTCCCTAGATTTTCTATGCATGAATGCAATGCACACATCTCTTTTCTCTCTTTTTTTTTGTAACCCCATTACCTGGGATATTACAGTCTCTACCCCTTAAACTAAACTTCCTCCTCGAAGTTTGATCTCTCTCACGTTTCGGAGTGTGGATCTGTCTTATGCAGACTTAAACTTTTCTCGAACTCCGTGGTGATCTCACTGGATATAATTGTAGATATCCCTTGTCCAGATTCTTCCTGGAATCCATTAAGGTTTGTCTCTGAACCATGGTTCTTACTTTGATTCTTTGATTTCTTCCAACTCTATAAGCTTGTTTCCTTTCTCATTGAAGATTCAATGATTGAGACTTCAGCTGGTGCTGCTGGTCTTATTTGAAGGCTAGTTTGATAATAAACTTCTAATTGCTAATTAGGTCTTTGTTTTCCCTCACTACCAAAAGTGCAATAATGGTACTTAGTAAGGTACTTACCATGGAAATGATTTTGACGGTTTCTTTTACTAAGAAGGTTAGACTCATTTAGCCTATCCAATCATGGTTTATAGTTGATACCTCTAACTATTTTGGTTATTTAAGTTCCATGAAAGGAATCATTCTATTAGTCTGTGGTTCTGGTATGGTCTATTTCCTTCGGTCTTTGGCCTTCTTGAGCTGTATTTGGTCTATAGTATTTTCTTCGTCCAACTTCTTTATGCTTAACTTACTTGAGCTTCCGTACTTCTGAGTAAATACTACTCACTTTCTCAAGTTATAGTCCACTTCTTACTTCCTCGAGGTATAAACCTCGGCTTACAGTCCGACATCCTTCGAAAGTAGTGTTCAACAATCTTATGAAAATAAGATCGAACTTCCTCTCGGTTCGGACCTTCGCTTCTATATAGCTTAAAGTATTGAGTTACTGTACATCCAACTCAATCTTTACTCTACCCCTTAGAGTTTGATTAAGGTCTTCAACTCCTTTTCTTCCAACTATTGGACTTAAGATTAGAATATTGGTATAGGTCTTGTTTATAATTTATATTCCTCGAAGGTTTTGCGAAGAACTTTGTGGTGTATCCACTCAATTGTGGACATCCAATGTGAATCCTTTGACTAAATGATTATAGGTCATTGTTATTTGGCTAACAAAATTTTATTTGTGTGCATCTTGTTGCTACAAATAATCCAATGGTGGACTACTTGATACCAATTATGGCTGTTTGTTATCTAAAAAAGTACTCTATTATAGGTTTTTATCCACTGGACGAGATATCTTCTACCTGATCTCGCAGTATTGATCCTATACCACAACTGTGGTTTTCTGATATCAACTATGGTCTTCTTATATCTTCTATGGGTTCATAGGTCATCTTTCTTTCTTCGAGGGTTTATTGTTGCAAGAAAACCACTAGCTGACACTATGATTATAGTATTCGAAGTGATTTCCCATGCATTCTCTCTTATATGTTGACTATGGATCTGCTTGAGCTTCTCCATAATCACAAGATTTCTCACCTTCATGCTTCTTCCGTACTCAAGTACTCCTCTGTTGAGGCAAAGCATGAGTTTTGATTGGCACTTCCTTCAGAGTATTGTGGTTTCTTCCCACAATTTTGTTTCCTTTATTTGATGAACCTTCATCTTGTCTTCAGAATCTTTAGAATTCGTAACTTCCTCACACGAATACCATTACCCTCTAGATCTATAGCATCAAGTGAGAACTTGATATTGCAACATGCATTTGCATATCGAAGTCAAACTTCATGTATGGATCTAGTCAAACAATGAAAATCCAATAAAATCCAAGAAGATTCAGCTTTGTGCTTATAATACACACCATCATAAGCCTGAATATAATAGTTGAGTAAGACATCTCTAAACATCAGGCTCTGATGTGTAGTATATAACACCACATAGTTAGGTTTATATCGTTATACTTAGCACGATTATATGGGATTCTACTATTTGTCTCAACCTTTACCTTAATTGCACAATTGCAATGAGGTAAACTTGAAATAAAGTGGTCTAGGATAGTTAAGGTTAACCTAATTTTCGTTGGAAGTAGTACTTAACTTTCATTTTATTGAGGATTATCCCACATGATATGTCTAGGTTCTAACATTGCTACTCTAAACACATAACTATGGAAATATAGCTCATATACTTCCATATGTTCTTACCATATAACTAGGGTTCTGATGTACTAGACACAGTTCCCATGGTTTTGGAACCCAAATCTTACTCTATTGTTTCGTGTCTAACTTCTTATCAGACTCCTCCTAAGTATTTATAATATTCTAGTCCATCACACAACGATTCTCAGGTGAATCATATATGATTTCTATCTCTACCATGTAAGTAGGCATATTTTATTCCTATCTCTCTTCCTTACCTCCCATGATTGACTCATCATGATCTATACTACCTCATATCACTTGTTTGTCTCACTTACTATCAGTTGTTTCACATTTATAGATAGTTTTCCTTATTCATTACTTAACTTGGTCTACATTTTATATTAGGATATCTTAATTATCCTCATCACTTGATATTACTTTTAGTGCAGATCTGAGTAATTCTTATTTAACTATAACATATGTTGGTACACATCTTCCAATAGGATATCTTCCTTATGGTTGTATCCTCTCTTTGGACTACCATGTATTGTATACCAACTCGTGATCTACTCATCTATTGTTTTAAGGACTTATTGATGTGCTACATGTTTTGGATTAGCTAACTAACTTCACTTAGGAAGGATAAGTAGGAAATGTTGACTCAAGTGTGTCAGGATTATTCTCAAGTGAATATCCATCTCAAGTCATATGTAGTATTTGGTTTAACTAAGACAACTTCCTATAGTCACTACCAATCCTATAGGTCTCCTTCAAAGAGTTTTAATCCTAGGGTCAAAGCATTTGCTCTGATACCAACTGTGGTGACCCGGCATACCACTGCATGGTGTAGTATGCAAGTCTGATATAGCACCAATGAAACACCGTTCCACTAGTATTATATCGCTCAGAGTGGTACAACAGAAACATATGCGGGTCCAAGGCATGTCTATAGAATTACAACATTTACTCTGTTACATAAGATCATCACAGCCTCCTACTTTACAATGAGGTAAAGCCGCAAATAACTCCGGAAGAACGACTCGTAGACTAGTCTTATCACGAACTCTATTTGTAGAGTATTTAACTAGCTACGAGAGGCTATGAATAGATTCTAGCTAAATAGGAGCTAAGTTTAGGAAGCTAGTTCCTTTCTATTGCTAATCTAGGTTTTTCCTTGTTGGATGTGGTATCTGACTCCTCTGACAGGGTCCTGTCTCTTGAAGTAGTTGTTGACTTCTCGGCCTTCGAGTTGCACTATAGATCCTCCTTCGATGTCTTCATATCTAAGCAGGGGATTTAAGAGTGGGATGAGTACGAGCGTACTCAACAAGTTCATTATAGGAAAGAGGTGTTTAATGCACTAGCTACGACATTAGACCAGAGAGTCTAATACCAATGCAGGTTTTCCTAATCATTTCTTCAAAAGGTTGCTTTTATTCAGAAGAACTATGTCCGTCGACCTTCACCGGTTTACTAGAACTTCATGGAGCTCCTTTCCGGCCGCGTTCGCAGTTCCATATCCCGGAACGGGGAGTGACGAGTCACGATTCTTTACACTCGCGAGAGGTGTGTTGCTTTACCCATAAGAGATCTTAACCTTGGTGCCAACCGGGCAATTGTTCCCGTCCACACTTCCTTTGGTGTGAGGCCCGGTATAAGGTCTAGCCAATCATGTTCCTCCGCTACCTCGCACACCCACCCTTTGTTGCATACCCCGACCCTGGGTCCTCGTCGGTCCTTTTACACCAATTAAGGATGGACCCCGACCACGACAACGGTTTGGGACTCGTTAACCAAACTCCTTCGCCGGTAGCTGCAACCCATCATAGACCACTTACCGTGGGGAATTAGAATGGGATCCCCACCCCACCGCTTGCCCAACCTGGGTCAAGTGTCTACGGTAAGCGCATCCGTTGATGTACGAGAGGTGGAAACACTTTTGACTACTCCGTCCCACTCCGGATCTTATGGTTAACACGAGGTATTACGGCACAAGAATCACTGGCGACATTTGTTGTTTAATCCTAGATGGATATTAACCCTTGCAATGGAACCTCCACCATATCAACACAATCCATGGTTCCATTGCCCACCACATAGTCATATTCATAGTTATGAAAGTAGTGGTTTTGATTTTTATGCAATAGTGATAACCATAGTACTTTGCAAGTAATTTGATAGAAATACTCAAATGACATGAGCAAGTGATGAACTTGCCTTTCTTGGCTGCAAGATTATGCGAGGCAAGGTCTTCGATACGCAATAACTCCAAATTCTGAAATAGCATCATCGTCCGGTAAGGACGATGTTTAAAAGATTGGCAAGGATGCAATAATGCATAAGTATGAGATGCAATCGCTCTAAGCGTGACCTAACCCCGATGATTTAGGATCAGTGAGTTGTAATGATGGGTTCAGGGTGTGTTGCACTTTTAGAGTGATTCACAAACAAGGTTCTTATTCAGGTTTGTGTTGCTTTAGAATCATAAGCAAGTGGTATAATGTAAAGTAACGAGTCATACACACCAAAGATTAGTATTGGTATAGTAAGTAAAGAGCGGTTGTCAGTTTTAATACTATATGGCATGGTTAATGATTACTTGTTATATTCTTCAAAAGAATAACTTTTGAAGAACATGTTCTTTAATAAAGAACAAGTATGACAATTGGGTTTGTGGTGCTGCTATAATTTGTTCCGGTTCCAGGTAGTTTCTGGGTAAGTATAAGATGGATCACATCATAGTTGGATTCATCAGCAACTAGGCTTGATTGGTTTTACTTAAGCATGAGCAACTTAAGCAATTAATTATCCATGGTTGCTATCAAGGTTGATTCATCTTGCTGGTGATTGCTAGCTAGGGTTTATAGGTCCTTATAAGCAGGGTTGATGAGAATTCCTTATTTTCTTCAAAAGAATAACTTTTGAAGAACATACTTCTTAAGTAATAAGAAGTATATCAATTAGGGTTGAGGTTACTCTCTATTTTCTTCAAAAGAATAACTTTTGAAGAACATACTTCTTAAATAATAAGAAGTATAATAATTAGGTTGGGGTTGTTTAGGTTTGCTATTGAATTTCCTAAGTAAAGATTGGTTGGTTCCTAAATAGGATGGTTGATAAGTATCCACACTAGTAGGGTTTAGTGGAATAGGGTTATGCAATGTAAAATAGTAGATATAGTTGCTATTGAGGTTTATCACAATAGAGTGATGCTAAATAGGGATAAATAAGGATAATGGCTTTGGTAATAGGATTTAGGGTTTACACTTGGTTTACCCTACTTTGATTATCTAGGTTTGATGAAGATGAACACATGGGATATCCATATATTAGTGCTAGGTCTTCTACATTTTATGTGGTCAGGACAGGTATTTACTTGCTACTAGGGTTCTATGCTTTGAACGAAGATACCATGATCACATGTCCTAACCTAGGGTTTAGGTTAGAAGCAATTTAGGGTTCACATGTAATAATGGAACTAGGGTCTAAATGAATTTAGGGTTTAGGGTTTCACATGAAATGATATGGTTGTATTATCATTCCATGTGGAATTTAGGGTTTGCTATTTATCATTTAATTCTATGATTAAGAACTTCATGTTAAAGTTGAAGTTATTAATAACTTGGAAAATAAAATAATATGGAATTTGGTATTTCATTATTTTTAAACAATTTATAATTAAGGTAATTATTATTTATGGTTTTAAATCCTCCTAATAAGGATTTAATAAGTTAATAGAAAAGGAAAATTAATTTTATTGTTTTCCTTATTTACTTACTGGTTTTTATTTATTTTATGAATTTTTTATTAATTATTGAACTTTAATTGAATTTAGAATACAAGAAAATGTTTAAATAACAAGTATTAAACAATTAAATTTTTATTAAAAATAGAAATTTCATTTTATATTTTTATTGGATAGAGTTTATTTTTATGAACATTTTAATACCTCATTTGTATTTTTCTGAGTAAATATGAATTTTCTAGATAATTGTAAAGTTTCAGATATTTTTCGGTATTTTAAATAAATGGGAAATGCTAAGCTGTACCGAGCCGTATTTAACTGCACCCACTGACTAGTGGGACCTATGCTACGTGGACTGCCACGCAAGCAGCGACCGGTCAAAATTGACCAGGCGTTTGACCCACCGGCGGTTAAACGCCGGCGTGTCTGCATGCGGCGGCGCCGTCGATTTTTGGCTCCCCTGGACGTGCGGCTAGCACTAATCGACTCCCCTCGACGTGGTGAGTACGATGGTGGTGGTGGTTTTCCAAAACGAGCACCGGAACATCGCCGGAGATCACCACCTGCGGCGGCGGGCTCCGGCCATCGATCGACTATGGGCTACAGGGGTCTAAAAGAGGCGGGATTAAGCTCTAAACGATCGCAATCTCACCTTGAGGCTGGCAGTAGGCTCGACGGGGAGGATTGTTGACGGAGGAGACCACACAATCGCCGATTCCGACGAGCTACTGTGAAGGGGAAACTTCAAAATTGGCTCGGTTCGGAGGTTCCCCGGATGCGTAGCTTGGCCAGAGTAGAGAGGATGTCGAGGCGCACCTCCTCGACCAAGGTCTGGGCTCCGGGATGGCTCCAGTCGTCGGTTTCTTGCTCGACTCCGGCGGCCAGTAAACGGGAATTGTGAGAGATTGAGAGAGTTTGGGGAAGGATGGAGTGGCTTCGCAGAACAGCGAGTTCACGAGGATCATCCTGGCCTATTTATAGCTCTCGGCGTTCGTTGAGATGGTGATACGACGGTGGCGACTGGCCGGGATGCTCGGCTAGGTTGCTGCTCATTTTGGGCACGAATCTTAGCAACGCCGGATAAGGTGGACGCGACGGAGATTACGGTCAGCTTTGGCTTGGTCTCTGGCGTCCGGGCGTCCATATCCTCGACGAGGAGGTGGCCGGCGAACTCGGTCACGTCTTCGCCGTGGCGTTCATGCGCAGGAGGAAGAAGACGAGGCCCCCTCCTGTGACTTGTTATGTTGGGTCTCTCCTGGGCTGTGGTCTGGGCCAGTTCTGGGCTCAGCAGCTGGGCTGCTGGTGGGCTGTGGCGGCCAGGTAAGGTTTTCTCTTTTTTTTCCATTTTCTGTTTTGTATTTTCTGTTTTCAATTCCATTTGTTGAATTCAAATTTGAATTCAATCCTACTTTGCAGATGTTTCTTTATATTTCAATTTAGGACTTAATAACAAAAATCACTACATTGTTTTGTTATTCTGAACATTTATTAAATATATGTGAGCTTTATTGAAATTTCAATTAGTCATGAGTTTGTGTGTTTCTTTGCAATTCCTTTTCTTCCCTGCAATATCTCCTTTTTGAATCATTTAAAGTGGAGAATTGCCTCCCAAAGCATTTTAAAGATTATTATGAGGTCTTGGTTTCTTATTTGGGAGTGTTGTCCACTTGCACATAAGTTTATGTAAGCACTACTTTATTAGGGTCTTGTAAGATTCATTATAACCCTATTTCAAGGTTAACACTAGTATTATATTTTAATACACCTTGAAATGCCTAAAGTAGATATTACTCTCATCATGGTTTGGTCTTGGTTATAATGATAAGTGGTTGATAACCACACATGGGTTTAATTATAGGACTTAACATTAGGTGGCTCTTTTGTTTTATAATTAAGCATGAGAGTGCAATGCTAGGGTTCTAATCATATTTACCTAATGGCAATTGGTTTGAATCACCATTATGGCCTGGTTTATATTATGATCACCATAGTGATACATAAACTAGGGTTGAGGTTTAATTCTAGGTTATAGAGATGAAATGACACCATATTGCATGTGCTAGGTTTAATCTTCTTTAACCAAAATAATATGGTTACTTGTTATTATTCTCATTTAGTGGTTAAGGATATGAGAATTGATTCTATCTTATTCCTATAGACTTCTTTTATATCCTTAACCTATTATTAAAGTAACTAAAATAGTTATGGTTCTTTTTATAGTTAACTTTGGTTATATGGATGAATGATCTCTCACCATATAAAGTATAGAGTTTGACTCTAGAGGTTTTCATGTGGTTCTTAAGTGAAGAATAGGTGGAATGTAAATGTGGTAGAATTATAGCTGTGATCACCAAGTGGTTCACAAGTTAAGGTTGGGATCTAAGCCTAGGGTTGCTTATTATTGATCTCCTTATAATTTCATGTGGCTAATGATATCTCGCTTATCCTATTAGGGTTTAACTTATCCTCACATACTTCAAGATCATGATCATGGATTAGGCATGATCAACTTGTTCTTAATATCTCTACCTCAAGTTCTTAGGGTTTATGATCATCACTTAATTTATATTGTTCAAGGTTTGGCTTCCTAAAGTATTTCTAATGGAATGGTTTATTCTAGGGTTTATGGTGTATTCACCATATCTTAATAGATATCAAGTCTAAAACTCCACTTGGCTATCTTGGTTGAATTAATCTCCTCCTTACTTTATCAATTCATGGATATGTTATTATTCTATGTGATATTAGGTTATCTCACCACTCCAAGGGAAATGGTTTACAACCTAATACTTTAGTTCAAAGGTTGTCCTTTATTCTGAAATAAACAGAACTAGGATTAGGATGAATGGTCTCTCTCATTTTGGGAAGGACTTCAATTCAACCCAAGGTTATTCTCTAAAGATAATGATGTAGTCACCAATATCTATGTTTAACATGAATGGGTTCTCTCTCTAGGGAATGTCTTGAATAATATCCTAGGTTTCCTCTTGAAGATGATGTTGTGATCATATAGATATTTATATCCAAGGTTTGCCATTGCTTCTCTATTAGTTATAATAGAACTCTCACCTCTTTAGGTTTGATGTAAAACTATTTGGAATAGAGAAGAATATATATATTTCTAAAGTTGATCTCCTTGTCATGATTCCATGTTTTAAGTGGAATCAATACCATGAGGTGTATGGTAGGATCATGGATTAGTTTTAAGATATGGAAAAGATAAGTGAAGAATGGTTTCTTCATTTTATTGTTACTTGATTTACCATTGAATGTATGTTCATAAGTTTTGGCAATTAATACCATATTATGTTAATTAATAAGTTCAAGCATTTGATCATTGAGTAAAGTGTTGTTGTGTTGATTATTAGTTCCATTTGATCTAACCCCTTAGATCAAATCATCTCTACCCAAAACAAGGTTTTAACAAAGTCACATTGAGGTTTATAGCGCTTGACTTGATGAGCTAGTTCAATTCCACCAAGGTCAAGTGAAACTTCAGTTACTGTGACTGTTTTACTTTAAAGCGCGAAAATTCCCCAGATTTTCTATGCATGAATGCAATGCACACATCTCTTTTCTCTTTTTTTTTTGTAACCCCATTACCTGGGATATTACAACAGGCCTGCCAGAGGACGAGGCGACTTGGGAGAAGCTTGAAGATCTCCGCCAGCAGTTTCCAGAAGTTCAGCTCGAGGACGAGCTGTTTGAGAAGGCGGGGAGAGATGTTATGGTCGGTTTGACCTATACACGCAGGAAGCCCACTAGTGGCTAGTTATGGGCTTAGCCCAAGTAAATTAGGGGCTTAGCCCAAGTAAATTAGGGTTTAGAGGAGGTCGTCCTCCTATATAAACACTTGTATCCCTTCGAGATTAATCAGACAATAATTCAGTATCATTACTGTCTCGTCTCCTGAAGGGAGACGGGAGAACCCTGCCCGCCGCACCAACCCTAGCCGCCGCCTCCTTCCTCCGCGACGGCGCCGAGCTCTCCAACCTCTCCGCCCTCACTTCCACCCTTACAACCTCCGCCCTAGACCCGGTAGGACCCTAGCACCTACCAAAGATACACACAGCCACGTCTTACCTGCAGATGTTCTGCTATTCACAATGGTTCCTTTTCCGTGCCGTGTCGATTAGTCAGATTATAAGCTACTATCAGGAATCTTTTAGGCCTATACATATGAATAAACAGAAAAACCTTATCGAGGTTGCTCTAAAAAATCTTATATACAATTTCGTCTATGCTTGAAGTATCGACAATTAAATTGATATTGAAACGAATCATTCATCAGCTAGCTGAACCGGAGGATACGAGCAAACCAGCACACAAATCATACTAATTTCCACTATGTTTACAACTGCATTCAAGTGAACTTTGGCTTGCGTAGGTTTTTGTTTGTCGAGAGTATTTTGGATTTGAACTGACAGTCCTAAACCTTTTCTTCCATATTATTTAACTATTAATTGCACATACCAAGCTTAGAAAATTAAATCGGTACTTAATTCATTTTGAGATGAAGGCCACTGTCCAATATCGTCTAATATCCTGGTGCAGTTCAGTTAGTTTATCAAGATCTAAAATTGTGTTTCATAAAGTAACTGTCTATAAGGCCCAGTTCTTTTGATCATACTCTGACATTAACTACAAGAAACTGTGGAAATAAAAAATACAGTCGGAGGGGGGAGGACACCGGAGCACACCTCATTTCAACAGTCATCCGTTTTTTGAGCGCCAACTGGTAGACATTCTCAAGGATGATTTCTTGTTGCTCGGTGCGTATTTGCTGGAGAACTCCAGAGAGGGTGAGCCAGGCGTGGAGCCTGACATTAGCGAGTAGTCAGTTTAAGTTGTTCGGCTTGTGTGTTTGTTTTCTTTTCTTTCTCGTGGTCTAGTTCCTCTGTAGCTTGTACCTGAAACATCTTCTTTCCTACTTAATTGAGTCGGCAGAACATCTGCCATTTTTCTTCAAAAAGAAGTAACTGTCATAACACTACCACCAAATCATGCTAACATGTCATGTTGTAGAGAAGTGTTATTCTCTAATCTTTCTAACATACTGACTTCCTCCACTGGATTTTTATGTTAGATGATAAGTCTGTTATAAGCTCACTATATATGTGTAGGATTCTGGCTCCTATAGACTATCCAATGGTAAAGTGGGTTTTATCAGGTTATTGTATCTCATACATTTTACCTCTGGGTCCTATAGCTCTATGAATTTTTTTTACCAGTTTTGCTGAATGCTTAATAGCTAAGATTATTAATAGGATCTGAAATTTTACAGATTTCCTATACTATACCTATTTCTATTTGTTACACTATTTCTGCTATGTAAGCCCACTTAGCTCCGAGGTTAGAGCATCGCATTTGTAATGTCAGTCATCTGTTCAAATCTGATAGTCTGCTTTTTTTCTTTATTGAGATTCTACGAACAAGATTTTTTTTTTTTACGAATTAAATGGGAAATTCAGGATCTTTTATGTTTTCTATCTTAATTTTATTCAACAGAATATCTGATGAATATATATTGGTTCAGCTAACATAACAAGTTACTCATGTATCTTAATCTTATGCTTCTTCCTATAGTTATTTTCTGCCAGGAACCTCTAATACGCTTGGGGTGAAGTGCACAGATGTAGCAGAAACATGGATGTACTACCCACCTCTACCATTTGTGGAATGGAATCTGAATCGGCCCATCACACGATGCTGACCTGCTCAAATTCAAAGGCTCTAAGATGTTGCCTGTGGACTAGGTGCTTATACTCCTGAATCAATGAGCGATGAAATGAGATCAAAGTTATTATTCTTACGGTGGTGATCCTAGCATCTTAGAAACAACTCGATCTTTAGCAATGGAAAATTCAGTGTTGATCAGTCGGCCTCATTTATCCAATCCTATTTGTATTCATTTTTGCAGGTAGAAGGCTGATACAAACTCAATGTTGACGCTGCATTCTCTCATGAAGCAAATAATGGATCGTGGGGTGCTGTCCTACGTGACCATGAGGGAAAGTGCTGCTTTCAGTGTGGGGAATAATACCGTTTTCTCAATCAGCTGAAATAGCAGAAGCAATTGCAACTTTAGAAGGAACCAAAGCTGTGTTACCTGTTGCAGCTATCCCTGTGATTTTAGAAAGTGACTGTGCAGCAGTAGTAAACGAGCCGAAGATGGAGGACAAAGTAATAGAACTGGAAATTTTGTAGTGCATGATCTTGCTAGTTTTGGTCGTTGCGTGTGGAACGGGGCTGTGTTAGTGAGTGCAATTCCTCCCTAAGCGGTTGAATCAGCTGGAAGAGATTGTAATTCTGGATGTAATCAAGACACTGTGTAAATAATACACATCTACCTTTCATAGAAAAAAGAAAATAGCATGCTGGCAAGGCAAAATATTATACCATGTCTTTACAAACCTCACTATTTACAAACAATAGAAATTAGGGCTCTCTTTACATAATTCCAGTACAGGAACAAATAGCAAAACATTCATAAGATTGTTTCTCATTTATGAGATACCGTTGCTGTGCCTACAGGTCTGCCATGATACATTAGATTCCAACTATTTTCTCCCTTATATTGATTATTTTGTTTAGAAATACTTAGTTTTCATTCAAAATATTTGTTTTGTCAGCATAATCTGTTTCCCCTGCAAAAAAAAAATCACGTTTCGAAAATCTAATGGGTTTGTCAGCGGACACAACGATGGGACTTGAACTAAGGCTGGCCATAGTGCTAGTATCATAGGTAGTATCATGCATACTAGACCCAAAAAATGATGATGTGGCAATGCAATTAAGGAGGAGAGATAGAATTAGAGTAACATAGGTAAATACTGTATCATAGCGCATGTTACGAGAAAAGTAATGCTAATTGATCTTGTACATAGATTTACATTGGGATTCTACAAAATAATAAATTTAGAAGTTTATGATACTACTCTATAATACCACCTACTATAGAGATAGTATCACAGACAAGTATCATATGCATGATGCTAGTATATGATACTATGCACTATCACCAGCCTAAATGAAAGGAGAGACCATGAGGAATAAGAGAGGTCTTCTTCTGGGAAGGTCGACTGCACTTGGCCACGGTTCATTTCCCCCCGAAACGCTTCGCTCGCTCGCTCCCCCGCGGGCGACGGGCGAAAACCCTAGTCCCCTTCCCCCAGCTCCTCCCCCCAGCTCTCCCCTGCCGCCGCCGTCGGCGTGGGCCGCCGGGCGTTGTCCGTGTGGTGCCGGCGGCGGCGGGGCTGCCACTACCCGTCGCGCGGAGGGGGGCGCGGGCGGCCTCTCGATGGCGGCGGTCGATCTGGCGGCGTGGTATCCGCAGGTCGGCTGGGAGGTGACGCGGCGGCGCTGCCGTTGGCAGCGGGGCGGCGGGGTGGCCAGACGGCTGGCGGCGCTCGCTCTGCCTTGATCTGGGCCCATCTGAGCCCGATCTGGGCTGGGGCGGGCCTCTGGCCCCTGGCTCGACGTCGTTCTCCTGGACGCAGCGGAGGTGTGGTGGCAGGGGTTGGCGATGGCGGCACACATCCGGCCAGTAGCAGCGTGGCGGCGGAGTACTTGGACGGGCCAGTTTGGGCCTGACTTGGTCTCGCTACTACGTCCGGTCGACTACCGCCAGTTCGGGCGGTGGAGGTTGTTCCCTCCGGCATGGTTGTGCTGCTGTTATCTCCGACCGTGTGCTCGCCTTATCTGTTTCTAGGCCTCGCGTTGGTGACCTTTGAGCGACAGCGACGATGGCTTCAAGACCGTGGTGGCGTACGCTGGTGGACGACAGGAGGTGGAGCAGTTCGGTTTGTTCGGGGTGGTGGCGGTGTGGGTCGGGAGAAATCCTTGTCGGCTTGTCCGACACCGACGCGGCGACGCCTGCGGGTGCCGTCTTTCCTTCCTGAAGGGTGTCGCTTGTACCTCTCCCCCATCACCTCCGCATACCGGGGGAAACCCTAGGACTAGTCCGGGCAGCAGCGGCGTCGTCGTCGTTTTCCTTGTTGAAGGTGTTGCTTGGTATGCGGCGATTCGGACTGCTAGGAGCGTGGTGGTACTGTTTCGGAGGGCGCAGCGGTTGCGAGTTGTTTTCGTGTTCGTTGCTCAGCCGTAGTCGGCATTTGTTTCTCTTATCTTTCTTTTTCTTTTTTTGATTGGGCTTGGTTGTGCTGCGGTCCCAGCTGGCTTGTTGTATCTTGGTTGCTATATTAATATAGCGGGGCGAAAGCCTAGTTCGAAGAAGGAAACTAGAGGTCTTCAATGCGGAGAGACCAGCAGTCCAGATGATCATCCAATGGATCCAGACGAAGCCTGGAAGACAGCGGGGCTCTTCCGTAGAGAGTTGTTCGGCTTCCCTGTGCCAACACCAAGGGACCTACCAACACCTACTTATGATTGGGATGTAATGTTCCATTGATACAAGAAATTAACCGAACCATTTTGATGGTTCATATGAAATAAACACATGAATTTAATTGAAGGAGGAGAGAAAGATAGAAGGATTTGATGTGAATTTAATAACATCCTCCAAAATTTCTATGGAATCTTACGATCCAAGGAGGCCCTGATTCTAGTGACATGAATCAAAAGGTCAAGAGAGATGAAATCATACAATTCAAATAGGCCCTTATTCTTTTATCCGTTTGGTGCCTACATACATGAATCAAGGTCTAGAGAGATGTGCAATATGTTGCTCCAGTCCTTAAAATTTATGCTTACTAATCATTTTAGCCAAGATTTATATTTAATCCCTTATCCAGTAGGCATTCACGTTTTTTCTTTAATGGGTTAAATATTTTTTTTAATGGGTTAAATATATCACGTCGAAACGATGTATTGAGCTCCATCAAAAAAAAAATTCAGATGGTACCAAGGGCTTTCAGTATTTGTTTGTTTTACAGAAAAACTAGCCCTTGCAGGTGCACCGGCTGACGACAAGTATTATAAACCTTCACCGATTTCTTCAGAAGAAAAAAATAAGTCTTCATTGCATCAGGATTTTCCGTGGATCAGTGCTCACCTCCAACTGCAGGCAAAAATTAGAACATATCTCATGCTTTAGAATTCTTCCATCGATGTGCTGCTTGCAGAATCTTCAGGTGTTTGGCCTCAGAGACTTCATCATCAGGGAGTGGTCTATCCCTCTTTCCTATTCTTGGTGTGTTGATTTCACGGTCTATACCACTCAAGCCAGCTGAAGCATCAAACTCAGCCAAGTCCTTCAAAATAAATTCAGGCATATCTAGCGCTGGCTGAGCAATTGCAAGCTCATAAATCGACCGAGCGCGATCAGTCTCTCCAAGTTGCCTTTCCAGTTCGGCATATTTCCTCCAAGCATAGCAGTTCGAAGGAGACCACTCGATGTACTTCTGGTACAGTGTCCGGCACCGGTCAACATTGCCCAGACACATCTCCATCTCGATGTACTTCTTGAAGATCTTGCCCTTGGGAGCCATCCCGATGGCGTTCCCCAGAAGCTGGCGGGCGGCGGTGAGATCCTTGCGCCTGATCTCAAGCTGGGCCGCCATGATCCACACCTTGGCGAAGGTGAACTTCTTGTGAGGGATGAGCTTCAGGCACTGCCGGTAGACCTCCCTGGCGCGTCCCATGTCCTGCGCATCGAGCTCCTCGTAGAGGGCGTAGTTTATCCAGAGGTAGATGTACCTCTGCCAGTATCGCTTCTCCTCCGCCGGGGGCACATTGGCGATGGCCCTCTCGTACACTTCCCTGATGCTGTCCTTGCTCCCGGCGGTCTGCTCGTGCGCGAGGTATTCGAACCACGTGTCGTAGTTGAGCGGGTTCTTGCGCACCGCGTCCTCGTAGGGGGACATCTTCTTACTGGTCACGATGGCGGCGGCCACCTCTGGTTCGTTGCCATCAGCAGCAAGCAGCTTGGCGGCACGCTGGTACAGCCTGTGTGCATGCTCTGCCCCTCCGTGCTTCGTCTCGAACTCGGCGTAGCGCTTGAAGGTGTCCGGCAATGGGTGCTCGTCCACGAGCCGCTCGTAGAGGGCCCTGGCGCGCTCGGCCTCGCCGTACCGGGTCTCGAACCTGATGTACGCGTCCCAGCCGTTCGTGCCCGGGTGCCACGCCATCCAGCGGTCGAACACCTGGCGGGCGTTGGCGTAGGCGCCGAGCATCTCCTCCATGTGCGCGTACTTGCTCCACAGCTGGTCGACGCGGGGGAGGAGCGCGACGGCGCGGTCCCAGACGTTCCGGGCGTGGCCGACGGCGCGGCTGCGCATCTCGAACTCGGCGTACTTGACCCACAGCGCGTGGTCGCGGTGCTGGGCGGGGACGCGGAGGGCGCGCTCGTAGACGGAGCGGGCGCGGGCGAGGTCCCCCTGCTGCTCCTCCCAGCGCGCGTACCTGACCCACGCCGAGACGCCGCAGTCCGTCCGGCAAACTTTCTCCTCGAACAGGTTGCGCTCGCCGAGGCGGTACTGGGAGAGCTCGTCGAGGTCGGCGATCTTTCTCCTGGGCGGCGGCTTGATCGATCGGTCGTGGCACCCCCGGGCGTCGCGGATGATCTGCTCGGCAGTGATCTGGATCGGCGACGGAGTCTTGTTTTTCACCCGCGTCGCGCGGGGCAGCCTCACCTCGGTGTCGCGCTGGGTGAGGCAGCCGGGAGACGGGCGGGTGGGGGCGGTCGCCATGGCAGTTGCTGTGCTTGATCGATTTGGATTTAGCCCTAGAACTAGAATCGCCCGGCTATATCTGCGGTCTGCGGCAACACCGCGTAATCGACTCAAAGCTTAAGGCCGAGTTTTTCGAAAACGTATACGTATAGCAACAACCCAAAACACAACTCCCACTCGGACACGAGGACACGAGCTCTAGTACAACTTACGTACTGAATATAAGGGCATCTAGGTGACGCAAACGGACGTTGTGCGATCGTTTGTGTTCGCGTGGACCGAAAATGCGTTTGTATCCACCGCTAGCGGGGCGACGCATCATGTTCGGGGTGTCCGTCACGACGCAAACAACCCCTGGGCTCCTCCTCCGCCGCCACATCCCTGGGCGTCTCCACCGCCGCCACAGCCACAACACTGACCGCTTCCATCGCCGCCACAGCCACAACACTGGCCTCCTCCACCTCCGCCACAGCCACAGCCCTGGGCGGCTCCACCTCTAGCACCGTCGGCGCCCCGGCGTACGTTCTGCCGGTTTCCAACTAGCCGTGGGCGGTACCGGAGCTCATCGTGCTCGACAGCGACGAGGAGCAGCAGTAGGCGTAGACGTTTAGGATTTATTTTCATGTGTTATCTAAATTATGTTTTCATGTTATAAAAAAATGATTCTCGCAAAAAATGTGTCGTGCCGCTGGAGCCACCCCAATGTAAACGGACGCGCGGTCGATTTCGACCATTTCGGCCGACGCAAACGAACGCGCGCGGACATTTTCGGACGCTGAAATGCGTCGCCCCGCTGGAGATGCCCTAATACGAGTAATGACTATTTCTTAATCGACTTTTGTTTTTCTGCCGGCTAATCAAATCTCAGTTATAATTTATGTTGCAACCGATAAGTAGCACGAATCGCAACAACTAGCTACTGTGAACACAACACGCCAAGCTTTGGCTCTCTGGTACATGAGCACGACACACCGCGACATGAACAACGAGCTGCTTCGACAGAACGGCGTCTTGTAGCATAACTAGATTTTGATGTGCGCCTTGGCGCACGACCCCGTAGAATTCGGATAAATTTACAGTTCGTATGATAATGATAAAAATCAGACGGGTAATGATAATATTTTTTTTAGATTTCACAGAACAAGCTCAATTGGCTGAAATTAGGATAAAACACATGAAATCACGAATGAAGGGAAAGTAGTTAGCATATATATTTAAACCTGGTTGTGATTGTTCTCTCTTTGCTGGAACATGTATACTTCTTTGTTAGTTTTTTTTTTTTTTTTTTTTTTTTTTGACAATCTCTTCTTTGTTAGAGTTGAGCTGATTATTTCGTTTAATGTTTGGACAATTATAATGGTGCACCTTAAAATGATGTATTATGTGGATTCTCATTTAAATGATTTGTAGAGTGCTTCGTTTTTTTTATTTTACAGTCTGAAAATCAAGGAGGCTAACATTGTGTTTGACATGCACTGGGCACGGCAGTGCAGCTTGGAATTAAGTTCTCATAAATATCTTCTGGATGCAAGCTGCTGATCCAAATACATTCTCACTGAGAACATGGGAGACAATGATGGCCTCTATCTCCTGGTTGGCTTGGCGCACGCCCCATCATTCGTACTGGACGATTTGTAGAACACTTTATAATAAACAAATGGTCAAACGCCATCTTGAGCATTCATACAAATCATTCATTAGGCAGCAAATACAATGGACAAGATGTTATGTGCAACCACGTGCTGGGACGTATGTGTGTGAAACAGATAAACATATTAAGCAACCGTGTAGGAAACAGAGAAATATATTACAGTAGAAATAGCCTTGTTCTAAGACAAAGTAGCTTACACTAATTCACTTGGACGAGTGTTTTGTAAAATGATGGAAAAAAAATTATGAACCAGAAATCTGTTTTAAATGTATAGACTCTCACCAACCGGTGGGAAAAAATTGTAATTTCAGCAAGCATGTCATCTACACGAAATAAAAAATTCAGCAGGGTCACCTCCCTTAGACCATGCAACGGGCATTTCCTTTATATGCTGTGAAGAGTATGTTCAGATTTTCCCTAGAAACAACATGACACTAAAAAAAAGGCCTCTTGCAGCAATCAGATAAGATGCCAGTGATATTGCTAATATGGAGTTTCCAAAGAAGCACCATTGCATGATCAAAGAGCCTAACAGAGTGAGTTCCGGTGTTCATAGTGGCAAGCTAACTTGGAAACTCCCTTGGACTGCGCCACCAACATTAAATATGATGATAAGAAAACACTATATTAAATATGATGATAAGTAAACACTATATTAAATATGATGATAATAAAACACTACATTAAGCATACCGATAAAGAAACATCAAATGAAGCACGAGACACTTATCCGTTTCAGTTAACTGGATACACGTAAGAATTATCAGCTCATAAATGGATGGTAAAACACTATGTTAAACACCATTAATATAACATGGCAAATAAGTAGTACTTGGCAAATAAATAGACATATAGAATGTAGACAAATATATTTCACATAGCATCAGCCGTACAAATTTAGAGCAAAGCACATTGCTATTCCACGACACACTAATGCGCAGTTCACCGAGACAAGTAACCTAGAGCAGAAAGATAATTTCACAATCTTTTATCTGTTCATACAAACCGTATTTGTTACCAGTATTATGCAGCAAGGATTCACTAAAAAAATGTAGGAAGATAGATCAATATACTTACTGAAGAACATAAAGGATCTATGGTTGCTCTTCTTCTGTAAACACATGAGCCAAAGACTGACGGTAAATAATTCAAAATGATGGAGCATGGCAAACTGAGCTGCCTAAATAATTCCTTACGTTGTAAACCAAGAAGTACATGGCTGAATTGTTACATTGAATCAGAAAGTTAATTGCACAACTACAGACCATCAACAACTGCAGGTGACCCAAACAAAATACACGCATCATTTATTAAAATAATATTCGGCTGCAAGGGCATCCCCGGAGTGGTAATTTTGACTCCGAACAGGAGATCAACAAATGAAAGGTTAAAAAATGACATGGGCCCTTGGACCGATGTGCACACTATCCCGTCCGAGTGCATTACCCTCTGACTCAACTTATTCTGTATATGCAAGATACCATCTTAAAAGGACGATAGAGTTTGATCTATTGCTTATTTTAGTTATTCATCTGACTGGTATTTCTAACGCTGACTTGGAATTGCTTCAGTTCTCATCAAAGGAACTTAATCAATTTAGCAAAGTGCCCACACAAAAACTAACTCTGGTTGGCTTCAAGTCTTGGTATGTGTCAAGTTGTGTAGGTCAAGGTTGCCACTGAAATCCTCTAAATCTTACATGTATAATTAAATCAAATGGAGCTTCCGGTTAGTTTGATTAAACCAAATGGAGCTTCCGAGATAGTTTATATGTCCTCAGCTATGAAAAATGAAGTAAATTAGGGAATAGAAGTTGAACCACCAATGTGTGTTGAAGGATCACAGAAAAAATAAATTATATACATTTTACAAATGGTACTTAACAATTTACATGACTCGGAACTCGGAAGTGTGATATGAACTGTGTCGAGACTCGAGAGAGGTCAGATGACAAAACAATGCAGGTATAGAGAACAGCCAAACCAGTGGATATATGCACCAAGGTTTGCCAACACAAAAGAACTTCAAGCCCAAAAATATGCATAACAATCATCTATTTTGTATACAAAAGTTTTCTTCCAGCATAACGTGAAGAATAAAAGGGGAGAATGGTGGAAAAGAATAAAAGGATAGGAATATATAAGAATTAATGATTGTTTTCTTTTCGTTTCTTTATAAATAACCTATGAACGATACCTGGTATGTCACCTTTTTATCCATTCTAAATTAAATTTAAGATATAAAATTCATAGGTATGGGGATTTTCATAACCATAATATATATGCCACCATGGCCTGTTGCCTCAATACGACAGAGAAGGTTCAGGAGATAATTGAATCAACAAGAACAAATAGGAATGCAACTTAACAATCATAGGTGAAGTAGGAAGACGTACCTCGCAAGCAAGGAGACAATGTGAAACCTCCAGTTTTAGTACATGATTCATAGGGACAACTGCAAAGCCAAAGAATATTTGAGTAAAAACTCAGAGGAATATAAATTCTATTGCAGTTTAAGGACAGATACAGTTTCATAGTAAAATTTCACAGGAGTTCACGCTTCATATTAAAACCAAGCCATACCCATTTGAGCCCATTTGGCTGAGTCTAGCACGAATGAGCCCAGCACGTAACAAAATTCTACTGCAGTTTTAGGACGGGTACAGAGAACACAAATCTGCAACGATGGAATAAGTGACAATTTTGATGTTGTAGACTACATTTCTGTGTAGGTTGTAATCCATTAATCCAAGCCAATATTGTTGCAGCTTAACTGAAGTTTGATTTTAAGTACATATTCAGTAAGTAGGCCATCTATTGCGTAGAATATATAGATATGGGTTTCATATTGCAAATAAGAACATTCTTAGAGAGAGTTCCTCTATAAAATACAACAGATGTTGAGAAGAAAAAGGAAAAATTGCATTACAATGAACCCACTAAATTAAATATCAATCAGTGCTAGGAAGATAAAATTCCAAACTATAAACATTGGTTTAGTAAATTGTACCTTTAACCTCTCACGATTAAAATGCCTAGTTGAAATACTTAACAGAGATATTTTGGAAGACTCGATTTATCATTCTACTGCTATATAGTACTCGTATAAGATAACTGAGCACATGAAGAATAATTAGGAATTAGATTACCCATATGATCAAAGGTCCATCAAGGGAATGATATCAATTGAAGATAAAAAAAATACTCTGTACCTAAATTAGCAACAATAGGTTATAGAGTACAGAAGAAAACTGAGTTCTGCATAATGAACCTATAACAAGAGACATCAGTTTTTCTATTTATATACGCCGTGATGCAGTGTCAGAAGCACTCTGATTTCCCTGTTCTAGCCCTCATCTCAAGTGGCACTGAGAAGTCTCCCTAAATCTGGAACATGGGTCTTCCCTGAAAGATTCATCCCGGCTCCTGACAGGTAAAGATGGGACAACCAGAAATTATTCTAAAGTTATTACAGTAAACCTACTTGACAAAGTTATATGGTTAAGTCGATAAGAAGTATTCATCTTAAAGAGCATCCTATGGGGAAATAGATCTAAAATGGGAGAGTTGCTAGCAAAGAGTTAACAAAATGACGCAAGCATGCTTGTTCCCTTTTACCTTACTGTCTGGTTTGTAATCAGAATTCATGGAGCACCCAAGCTGTATACAATATCAAGAGCTTCTCTTGTCTCTGTCTTCGGAGTAAACACACATCGTTGTAGCTTCGTGTAAGCAAGTGGTAGCTATCGATAGGTAAAAAAATGATTAGTCTACATAAATAGTAGTTCTCTAATTGTGTAGCTTTCAGAATTTAGCATTTATTTTCAGATGCTATAGGATTTGCAGCAGAACATATGTAGTGCTACTTCTCAAATTTCAGTTCATGTGCAAATGATTCAAGCTTGCAGAGTTATTCATCCATTCGACATAAAGCTGTACTAAATATATATTTGTACAGCTTGTGCTCGTTGTGCATTGGATTTTCTAGTTGGCATAAATAAAAGTTCAGAATCTTACTTCATGTGTTCACGATTCAAATTATGTCATTCTATAAATGCACTAGCCAAGCTTTTCTTCCCGTACTACTCATCTACCTATGAGCATATAACCTAGCATTTATTTTCTTTTAAAATCTCCTTCCCGAATAAGTACGGGGTGGCCTAAAATCCGAGAAACTCGTGATTTTCTCTTAACTATAAATTTGAGATGCAAGACATCCATGACACCCAATAGGACCAACTGAATCTTCCCTGTTTGTGATAAAACTGAACTGAAGATTGTGTGTAAGCTGTATGAGCATAAAAAAACTAAAAACTGAGAAAATAGTGAAGCGATCCTTGGATACCCAAGGAAAATAGAAAATGGGCAGATAATTTTCCTTCCCATTCAAAGTCTGCTCCCTTTTCTCTCACCCACACATTAGACATCACACAAACAAGAATTTTAACACTTCTATTCAAAGAACATTTACCTAGTTTGCTTCAGGGTTCCGAACTCCAGTTCTTGTGATGATGGTCTAAGCTATGATGTGCTCCTGCGATGGTCGCCCTCTTGTATGCCTCTTGGTGTTCGCCTCCAACTTGCTTTCTTCCGCCTCCCACTGCCGATGGATGGCTGTGGAATCCTCCTTCCTCTATGGAAATCACCGAGTAACCGATACTGTAAAACATTGTTCTAAATATCTATGGAAACGGATGATAAGCAAGCATACCGGATACATAGAAGAATTACCAGTTGATGAGGAGGGGCAAATGAACACATCACGAGGCTGTACATCAAGTGCTCTTCAAATAAACAAAACATGTACATTCTGTTTGTAACACGGCAATCGGTCGATACAAAGTATTCATCTTAAAGAACATCCTATGGGCAAGTAGATCTGAAAACAGGAGAGTTGCTACCAAGGAGTTAACAGAGAGTTCACAAAGAGTAATCATAATTCATGGAGACCACAAGCTGTATAAAATCTCAAGAGCTAGTTTCTCTTGTCTGTCTTGGGAGCAAACACACATCGTTATAGCTTCATGTAAGCAAGCAGTAGTTATCGGTAGGTAAAAAATGATTAGTCTACAAAGTAGTAATTCTCCGCTTGTGTCGCTTTTACGGTAGGTGCTCAGTTCATGTAGCACTGTTTATAAATGTTGTATCTAAAACAGCGGAAGAAGCCTATCCTCGCCAAAACTCAGTTTGAATGATTTAGACCAGATTTTGCCTATAGAGTGCAGCAGGAAATAGTAGTAGGCAATTATTGGATTGACAAGAGAAATTGTGAAACTAAAGTGATCTATACAATAAGAGAAAAGAAGGACCCAAAGATCAATCTAAAATATTATCAAATATCTAAATAGACTTAAATACCTCTGAACATACACTTGACCATATCAATCATCGTTCATATAACCTAAAGCGCCTTCAAGCTTTCCCTCCGATTGCTCTCCGGATGGGAGGTCGGAAACAGGTAATCATTTGATCTAAAAAATGCCGAACAATTCAAAAATCAGTAACCATGTAAGCATAATGAAAGTTAATGCCGACTAAACACAAACCAGCTCAGAAATTACAGGTCCCAATAAACTTAAACATCAAACGAGTAAATTTATCATTTTCATTTTGCGGTTTTCAAACCAGAAGAGACTAAAATATGCGGAAATACATGGAAATATAACCAAAGAGACACATTTTGTGCTTCAGTTTGAAAAATAAAACACATGTCTCACCTTTGTCCTTGAAAACTGAGAAGGCAGGAATTTCCATCTCTCCATCAAAACTAAAATACTCGTCTCATCTTACCTCATTCTTATTAGTACGAGAACATTGAAACCTGAAGCAAAAAAAGAAATCAGATATAGCTAAAAATTCTTGAGCCTAAAATGAATGAGTATTTGCAGTTTAAGATTATGAAACTAAAATATTCGGTTTTGATTCTTTTGATTATGAAACAAAATTTTGAGAACAACATGCTTGGAATTTGCATGGAAATTTGAGAACAACCTGCTTGGAATTTTTCGAACACCTTGTAGGCATAATACATAGAATCTGCACATACATAAGATTTGGAGGGACTAAATAAAGAGAGGGGGAGGAGAAAGAGAAGGAGGTGGAAAACCATGAGGAAGAAAAGATCCCGGGCACCTTAGTTGCATGTGAGGCTGGACGTGGCTGGCAACTTCCGCTGCGAGCCTCTATGGGTCCCGATGGGAGAGCTCGGAGGTGACCAAGGAGCGGGTTCCAAGGCAGCCATCGGCTGGGTGGAGAAGTTCGAGAGGCGGACGATCATTTCCCCATCCCGTCGCGGCGTCGCCCTCTCCACGGGCACGAAATCGACGCCTCCGGTGCACCTGCCCTTCCCGCGCAGTGCTCGGGAAATTGGCTGAGGAGCAGGCCTGGCAAGCATGGTGACGAGAGGAGGGTGCGCGTGGAGGAGCCGAGGCTCGACGGCGGCGGCTGCGGAGCACGGGGGAAAGGGAGGAGAAGGCCGGAGGCGGCAGCTGTGAGGATAGGCTTCCTCCTCCGCCTCATTGGAGACGACCATGAGGGCCTCCACCGCTGCTGCTACTCCATGCTCACCCCGCCTCGGGTCTCCGGAGCTCGAGCTCCATGGAGGAGGCCGGCCGACGAGGTGGGGACACGGGGCTTGGGAGGAGGAGAAGGTGGGTGGCGGCCAGGGAGGTGGAGCAGCGCCGCCGGGTACGGGAGAGGAGCACACATGGGGATTGGAAGGAGACTCGCGAAGGGGTGGGGCGCGGCGGCTGGGATTGGGTGAGTGTGCCTCTAGGGTTTTCACCGTGGGTGTTCCTTTTATATGGACGCGGTGAAAAAAATGGACAGCTAAGATGCACTGATGTAAAGATCCGATGGCTGAGATACTCTAATCGCTGTGAGGCCCCCTATGGGGGGCATCATATGCAACGTTAGATTGCGATGCCTTCTGATGATGACTCTAGCACGGTCTGAGGAGGAGTGGAGTGATCTTCCAGATGAGAGGGATGTATTTGCATCTGATGATGATTTAGTACAGTCCCCTCCTGCAGCAGCACCATCAACAGCAAGTACTGATGATGACCTGGGCAATGAAGATAGTGATGATCTGTCGATCTAGATGATCAGTTAGCTAGACTATTATCTATGAAGAGAGACAACAACTTCAATTTCTGTACGTATGAGACTATGTGGGTGTGGTAGAGATACTTCTGCTCGTACATCACTTTAATTATTTGCATGTATTTATTAAGTTGTTGTTGGATTTATATGTATGTTTAGTACTCTGGGACTAGATGATCCTAATTTCCATATGTTTATTTGATAATTATAATTTTAAGATCAGGCCGGAGACGGAAATATATTCGGATGTACTGTATTTAAGAAATACTAGACTGCAGACGGCCAGAATGAATGACCGATCCCATCAATGCATATTCTAGAATTCTGGGCTTGAGGCGGTTAGAATGATTGACCACTTCTAGCAATGCTCTGTCTTTTCAAATTTTTGGCAGAGATGGTCAAAATTCTTTAATAGACGGCCAATATTACTCTAGAGACAATTAGTATTTTCACCATTTCTATAAATCATCTGTTTCTCCTCTTGCAAATCTCTCCGCTGGATAACCGCACCGTCCATTCCCCTTCCTCTCTCCGCCGAGCCGACCGCCCATTCCGCTTCCTATCCCCGCCGGAAGCACCGCCCAATATCTCGCGACCACCGTGACGCCATGGCACCTGTAATGGCTTGATGAAGGGATGGGAGGCCATTGCCATCCAAGCACATGTAATGCTCTAAGGACATGCTTTTGATGTTAATACATATATGTTAATGGTGTTATAACGTAATGAACAATATTATTTCTCTATCATCTTGTGTAATGTGTTAATTATTATTTGCAATAAAACAACGTAGGAGGAGACACCACCGTGTCCTTGGGTCGCCATCGGCGATGCATTGACGTGGCCTTATCTTAGCACTAAGACTGTTTATTTCCCTGGCCGCCTCTAGATAGTTAATATTCGGACCCTCCGGCCGAGAAACCAAACACTCCGGGATGCCGGATGCTCTTTAATTAGAAAAATAGCTGCAAACTAAATCCCATATTATTAACTACTTACAAATTCGTACAATTATTGAAAATCCATACATAGCATCACAGAAACTACGAATTCATAAAATTAGCAAAAATCCATACAAATCATCCTAGATAATACGAATTCATACAATTATTCATACTTCTAGACATTGATTGCGAATGTGCGGCGATTCCGGAAGAACCTCATCTTCATCTCTAACATCAAACGAGCAGGAAGGATGAGAAGTATCATCGATATTGTTGTAATCTTCCTCAGAGATCACGCCGTCCACGCCGATGATACTCCTTTTTGATGGCATAACTACGTGTATATTTTTATTACTCGGGTCGACGATGTAGAAGACTTGATGAACCAGGTTAGCTGGTATAAATTGCTCGTTCTTGTAAGCTACACGGTTTAGGTTCACGGTAGTATGTACATTGTCATTTGGATTCACTTGATTCTTTTGAACCCAATGACAATAGAGCAATGGAAATTTGAAATCCACATAGTCTAACTCCCAAATCTCTTCTATGTACCCATAGTACAACTGTTTAATTTCTTCATTTTGTTCAAATTCTTCTAAGCATACACTGCTGTTTTGCGTTGTTGTTGTGCTATCTTTTCCTCGTACCAAATGTGTACACGTTGATTTTGTACATCTGAAATTTCCTGACGTCCCATGTTGGGCCTCTCGCTAGAGCAGCAAGTTTGGGATCGATTGCTTCAGCATCATGTATGTGATTAGCGAACCAGTTGTTGAACTGCAAAATGTGGAGGTTGTCGAACGAACTTCGATTTAGATGCATTGCTTGTAGAAGACAATGTTCTTCCATGTATTGAGTGATTTCTCCCATGTGGTTCATCACAGTAAAATGTGTCTGCGGATATCCAGTGTTACCCGGCCTAAACTTGACCTTTCCACTCGTTCCGACTCATGTGAGTTTCCCCTCGTGGACAGACCTAGGCACGCCTACCGGGTCAAGACATGTAATGTAATCAAGGCAGAAGTCAATGACCTCTTCGGTTACATAGCCCTGGACGATGCTTCCCTCTGGACGTGCTCGATTCCTAACGTAGTGCTTAAGAATTCCCATGAATCGTTCAAACGGGTACATACACATCTTTATCTCGTGGACAAGGTGAACAATGAGATGAACCATTATATCGAAGAATGACGGAGGGAATATTGCACATAGTCTCCACCACATTGGTTTGTAGTTCATTCAACTTTTTAGGATCAATCACCTTTCGAGAAATTATGTTGAAAAATTCACACAACTTCGTTAGAGTGTCTCGAACATGTGGTGTCAAGATATTTCGTATTGCGTCAGGGAGCGTTTGTGTCTTCAGAACATGGCAATCATGAGACTTCATGCCCGTTAATTTTTTTCTGTCTTTGAAACAATCCTTTGCATGTTGGCGGCATAGCCCATTGGAAAATACATGCCATATAGAGAATCACACATTCCTTTTGCTTGTTTTTTGTGTGCAGACATAACTCACAGGGACTGGCTTTCCTTGAGTAGTAAGCTCAGTTTTTTCCCCTGTGAGTTTTGCAGCTTCAAGTCGTGCCTTTGGACTATCTTTTGTTTTATCTTTCATGTTAAGCAAAGTCCCTATTATGCTTTCGCACACATTCTACTCAACATGCATCACATCGATGGAATGCCGAACATGGAGTTGCTCCCAATAAGGCAAGTCCCAAAGTATCGATCTCCTCTTCCAGACCGGTTTTGTTTTCAGAGGATGGTCGTCTATAACTATTTCTTTTTCTTTCTCCTTGCCTTTTTCTTGGTATTTTTGTTTGCCTCTGCGTCTGCGTCTGCCCCTAGATTTGACAACTTTTTGATGCACAACTTTTAAATGTTTAAGCTGATCATAGATTTGCCTGCCTTTCAAAATTGGAGGAGCCAAATCATCCTCTTGAGTGTTATCAAACATTTTGTTCATGCTCATATATCGATGACACTTTGGCTAAAACCTCCGATGCCGCATGTACACCATTTTCTTACAATCATGCAAATACTAACTTGATGTCTTGTCTAGGGACTGGACACATGCGTTGGTCCCTTTTATAGCCTGGCCGGAGGAGTTTCCATAGGCAGTATAATCATTGATGGTTATGAACATGATGCATCTGAGGGTAAAGTTTTCCTTCAGTTATGCATCATATATTTCTACTCCTTCCATCCAAAGAAGTTTCAAATCTTCCACCAAAGTTGCAAAGTACACATCAATGTCGTTGCCAGGTTGTTTTGGGCCCTGGATTAGTACTGCAAGCATGATATACTTCCGCTTCATGCACAACCATTGAGAAAGGTTATAAATGTTGAGATTCACGGGCCAGGTGCTGTGGGTGGTACTGACGTTGCCGAACGGGTTCATTCCATCAGTGCTCAGTGCAAACCTCACATTTCTAGGATCTTTTCCAAAGCGATCACTGATGGCGCGTGAGACACACGTCTGTTGGGAACCCCAAGAGGAAGGTGTGATGCGTACAACAGCAAGTTTTCCCTCAGTAAGAAACCAAGGTTATCGAACCAGTAGGAGTCAAGGGCCACGTGAAGGTTGTTGGTGACAGAGTGTAGTGCGGCGCAACACCAGGGATTCCGGCGCCAACGTGGAACCTGCACAACACAATCACAATACTTTGCCCCAACTTAACAGTGAGGTTGTCAATCTCACCGGCTTGTTGTAAACAAAGGATTAAACGTATGGTGTGGAAAATGATGTTTGTTTGCGAAGAACAGTAGAGAGCAGAGTTTGCAGTAGATTGTATTTCAGATGTAAAAGAATGGACCGGGGTCCACAGTTCACTAGTGGTGTCTCTCCAATAAGATAAATAGCATGTTGGGTGAACAAATTACGGTTGGGCAATTGACAAATAGAGAGGGCATAACAATGCACATACATATCATGATGACTACTATGAGATTTAATCAGGGCATTACAACAAAGTACATAGACCGCTATCCGAGCATGCATCTATGCCTAAAAAGTCCACCTTCAGGTTAGCATCCGCACCCCTTCCAGTATTAAGTTGCAAACAACGGACAATTGCATTAAGTATGGTGCGTAATGTAATCAACACAAATATTCTTAGACAAAGCATTGATGTTTTATCCCTAGTGGCAACAGCACATCCACAACCTTAGAACTTTCTGTCATTGTCCCAGATTCAATGGAGGCATAAACCCACTATCGAGCATAAATACTCCCTCTTGGAGTTACAAGTATCAACTTGGCCAGAGCCTCTACTAGCAACGGAGAGCATGCAAGAACATAAACAACACATATATGATAGATTGATAATCAACTTGACATAGTATTCCATATTCATCGGTGTCGTTGCCTAACCGACGGTACCTCGGAGGAGGGATCCTCACGAGGGGGAGAAGAAGTAGGGGCCATAGGGCGGAGTGCACACGGGATGGTGGTACGCGATTTACCCAGCTTCGGAACACCTACACGATGACGGAGGCCTACTCGCTGCTTGTCCGGAATTATCCGGGCGCTTTCGCGTTGTTACAATGAGTTGTGGTTGTGCCTCTAGGGCTCCCGGGATCCGGCTTATAAAGGCGCACGGATCTAGGGTTTACATGGAGAGTCCTAGCCGGAATACAAGTTGCCTAACTACGGTACAATGTCTTGCCGTGTACGTCAAGGATCCGCCTTCCTCTAAGAACGTGCTCGGATCCGGATACTTCATGGGCCGTCACGGATCCGGCCTCCTTCGTAGGTCGGTTGAGATCCGGCTTCTCGTTCCTGGGCTGGACTTCATCCTTCGGGATCTACAAGCATCGGGCCGCCCGATGGGCCACATGCCTCATCACCAACTATGGGCCACCCGGGCTTGCCGGATCTAGGCCACGCCGTTGATATACCCATAAAGTATACCCACAACGAGTAGCCCCGAAGTTCTCCGAGATTCATCATTCCTCCGTCTTCATTAGCTTGGATCCGAAGAGAATCTCGAAGAGCTTCAAAACTTTTACTTGTTTCCGGGTTCATCTGTTCGGAAATCTTCTTGTCTTCGGAATTGGTAACGCAACGGAGATTCCGCTATTCCCGCACACAACTTCCTTATTTCCCGTGCTAAATTTTCGAAGATGCGAATCTTAAGCCGGAAATTTCGGGAGCGCATGGTTAAGTTACCTCCACGTCATTTTACCGCACTTGACCTAAGACACGTGTCAATCATCTGACGGTGTGACCGTTCCGTTTCCACCGTTGGATCCGAATCCCGAATCTCCGCGCGTGGTCTATAAATACCCCGCGGCTCGGTAATTCTTCATTCTTTCACCGCACCCTCACCACTTCATCTTCCTCCTCGCTCCGCGCCGCCCGACAGATCTCGACTCCGGCGAACGTTTCTCACAGGAGCTTCGCGCGCCGCCGTTCCAAGCCCCTACTCGAACCGAAATCGCCACGGTTGATCGGGAAATCGACTCCGCCGCCGATTCGTGGTCATCGGAGGCTCGAAACTACTAGTTTAGCGACCTCCACCTCGCCGGAGCTTCACCGGACCGCCGCGCCATTAACGGTACGTGCACCGGCCTCGTAGAACAAGAAGTAGTCTTAGTATAGGTTTCCGATTACTCAACTTAGTTCGCATGGGTGCAGTCGGAAGCATGCCGCATGATTCTCCACACTGCACTGGTAGTTCTCCGAGTAGCCCGGATCCTAGTGTCGTGGAACCAATTTGTCCGGATCCCATTGCTTATCTACCACCATATGTTTCCGACATTAGGCTTGCTCAACCATTCTCCGCCTCTTCCAGTACCTTACTAGGACGGATCCCAACAGCTCAAGAACTTGAAGAAGAGCTCCAAGGCCAAGCTAGAATGGCAGCCAAGGTCCAGGAAGCGGAAAACAAGAAGGCTTCCAAGGCCCGGAGTCGTGAAGGCGTGAGGGGTCAATGGTGGCCCTGCAAGACCACAGACACAGAGCTTAGAGAGCTTCAGAACGAGGGCATGATCTCCGAGCACTGGAGTTTCACGCGCGACTCCGACGTCCCCAAACCCGACGCGGACGAACGAGTCATGACAAAGGCGTGGGTTGAGCGCGGCCTGTCGCTCCCTTGCTCGGAGTTTTTCCTCTCCGTCCTCGACACGTATGGGCTCCAGCCCCACAACATTTGCCCCAATTCCTACCTCCTGCTCTCTAACTTCGCAACTCTTTGCGAGGGGCACCTCGGAATCCGACCAAATGTCACGTTGTGGCAATTCTTTTTCCGAGTGAAGAAAGAGACGAAAGACAAAGCCATGTTGAACTGCGGGAGTATGACATTCATGCTACGCTCAGGTCGCATGTATCCGCCTCACGATTCCCACGAGTCCGTCCGGTACTGGAACGCCGGATGGTTGTACGTGAAGAACGTATCAGTTCCAAACGTCCACGATGGACTTCCACCCTTCAACAACAAGCCTCCGGAAGAATTGGCGAGCTGGAGCTTCATCCCTACGCTTGCCCAAACGCCGATATTGGAGAAGGCAGCGCGGAGGATTTCCTGGCTAGTCCACGACGGGCTGACCGGAGCCCAGCTCACGCTCAGCTGGTTTACCCGGAGAATCCAGCCTCTCCGCTATAACGCACGCTTAATGTGCGCTTACACTGGGGCGGATGATCTTCTCCAAGTCACACGCCATGATCTTCCGGCTGATTCTATCAAAAGGAGATTCAAGATATTGGTGAAGATAGGTCGGGGCCAGCCGGTCCCGGAACTGATTAAAGACATCAGCACACACGACCAGTGTCCTCCGGTAAGTGTTTATTCCTTCGTACTTCTTCAACTTCTCATATCTTCTGAGTGTTCTAACTTGTTCTTTTATCTTCTCCACAGCTTGCTACTTTGGCGGAGGAAAATTTTCACAACATACTCCGAGTCCCTGTCAGCGGCGACGCGGCGGAGGAGGATCCGGAGGACCCTGAGGATGACCAGGAGCGTGTGCCCCGCAAGGCTGCCCCTCGGCCTTCAAAGCGTCCCCGCGCCAAAACTTCCGGCTCCGATGCCGGAGGTAGCGGAGAGGCCTCCGCCAAGAAGCCCAAAGTGACCAAGGCGCCTCCGCTCGACTCCAGGAAGGCGGAACGCGAGCGTCTCAAACTGCTGGCAACAGCAGGAAAACGCTCACGTCCCAATATTCCGGGCGCGACGTAAGTTTCCGAGTACCCTGCGTCTTCTGTCTTAGTAAACTTTATTACATACACTTTTTTCCCTTGCTTGCTTGCAGGAATCCAAGTTCCGCCACCGCACGGACCAACGTGCAAGAGCCCATCACTAAGTATATGAAGAAATCCCCAGCCGTTGGTCCTGTCACTCCTACTCCGCCAGTTGCTCCTCAAGCTACTCCACTGCCATCTCCTCCTCCCGCGGACCAATCTCCAGCTCCTGCTGCATCCACTCCACCGGAAATAATTCCGGTCAGTAGCGACAGAGCGGGCGGAGAAAGTTCCGGCGGCAAGGGCCCTACCCCTGATGAAGCTGAAGTACAAGGCCGCGGAGAAGCAGAGGTCACCTCCTCCGACAAAGCTGAAGCTAGCGGTGGCGATATGGTCGTGTTCCCCAAGAACTTTGGTGATCCGGCTAATCTTACCTCCACACCCAAAGCCTATGCCACAAAGTTTTTCAACAAACTGACGGAGGCGGAAAAATGGGAGTTGGAGCAGGATCTGCTTAACTCGATGCTTAACAATGCCTGGGGCAAACCGGATACCGAGACGTCGGAGATCCAAAATTTTAAGAAAGAAACCGGTCAGTTCTTGGACAAGCTTATCTGCAAACAAAAGGTAACTCCCCAGTAGCCCCCAAGTATTTAGGCGGAAACTATAGTAGTTAGGGTCTAGATACTTAGAGAAAAAATTCCAACTGAAGAGAGATTTAAATGTCGTGGTAGCCCCCAAGCATCATGGCGGAAAAATTTCCGGTTGCGATGCTTTAGAAAGACTTAAACAAAAAACTTGTGGAACTTACTCCGGCTCTAACTGAATTTTCAGGAACAGCAGGCTCTGCATTATGAGCTGCATAATAATATTGCTCTACAACGCCGCGTTACCCTCAGCCAGGTGGAGAAAATCCAACTGTTCAAACAAGAAAATGCGGATCTGAAAAAACAACTGTCGGAAGCTCAAGGTTGGTTTCCGACTACCGGTTGCCTGTGGATTATATTCCGCCTCTCAAACTTGACGTTTTAATGTTTCTGAATAGGTGCATCCTCGTCCCTCGCAGCAGCCTCCTCCGAGCTGGAAACCCTGCGCGCCTCCCAAAAGAATCTTGAGGCAAGACTCGCAGAGGCGGAGAAATTTTTTGCTGAAAAGAACTCGGAGTATCCGAAAGGAAGGCGAGTTCGAGCTGAAGAGGAAAACTGACAGCGACACCATCCAGAAGCAGCAAAAGGAGCTTGGTGGACTCCATAAATATATGGAGACAGCGGAGAGCTGTGATACGTCCAATTTGCATCACTATTTTATATCATATTTTGCTGTTATTCATTGATATATTTCATATTGGGACACAATACTTATGTTATTTCATCTATTTTGCATGTTTCATGATTATTTGGAGATCGCGCACCGGAGCCAGGATTCTGCTGGAAAAAGCACCGTCAGGATGCAATATTTCGGAAGATCAACTGTGGAAGGAAATTACACCAAAAATCCTATTTTTCCAGATGACGGAGAAAGCCAGAAGGGGAGCCGAGAAGACCCAAGGTGGGGCCACACCACAGGCCGGTGCGGCCCATGGCTCCGGCCGCGCCACCTTGTGGTGTGGGGGCCCCACAACCCCTTTCGCCTCCTTTTCTCCGCGAAACCCTTCGTCCCGAAAACCTAAGCTCCAGAGGGTACGTCGCGAAGAGCCACAGCCGCCTCTGCGGGGCGGAGAACACCAGAGAGAAAAGAGCTCTCCGGCGGGCAGGAATCCACCGGGGAAATTCCCTCCCGGAGGGGGAAATCGACGCCATCGTCACCGCCATCGTCACCGCCATCGAGCTGGACATCATCTCCATCACCATCACCATCATCTTCATCATCATCACCGCCATCTCCACCGCAGCACCTCATCACTGCTGTAGCAATTTGGGTTTGATCTTGATTGCTTGATAGGGGAAACTCTCCCGGTGTTAATTTCTACTTGTTATTGATGCTATTGAGTGAAACCGTTGAACCAAGGTTTATGTTCAGATTGTTATTCATCATCATATCACCTCTGATCATGTTCCATATGATGTCTTGTGAGTAGTTCGTTTAGTTCTTGAGGACATGGGTGAAGTCTAAATGTTAGTAGTGAATTATGGTTGAGTAATATTCAATGTTATGATATTTAAGTTGTGGTGTCATTCTTCTAGTGGTGTCGTGTGAACATCGACTACACGATACTTCACCTTTATGGGCCTAGGGGAATGCATCTTGTACTCGTTTGCCAATTGCGGGGTTGCCGGAGTGACAGAAACCTAAGCCCCCGTTGGTATATCGATGCAGGAGGGATCGCAGGATCTCGGAGTTTAAGGTCTGTGGTTAGATTTATCTTAATTACTTTCTTGTAGTTGCGGATGCTTGCAAGGGGTATAATCACAAGTATGTATTAGTCCTAGGAAGGGCGGTACATTAGCATAGGTTCACCCACACAACACTTATCAAAACAATGAAGATTAATCAGTTGTATGTAGCGAAAGCACTAGACTAAAATCCCGTGTGTCCTCAAGAACGTTTGGTCATTATAAGTAAACAAACCGGCTTGTCCTTTGTGCTAAAAAGGATTGGGCCACTCGCTGCAATTATTTCTCTCGCATTTTACTTACTTGTACTTTGTTCAACTGTTACATCAAAACCCCCTGAATACTTGTCTGTGAGCATTTACAGTGAATCCTTTATCGAAACTGCTTGTCAACACCTTCTGCTCCTCGTTGGGATCGACATTCTGTTATCACCAGAATTTGTCCAAGTCAGAGGTGGGCCGCGATCAAGATGGACTTGAAGAATATATGTAGAAGAAATACGTGAATCGGCCTTGTATACGAAGTTTGGGCTAGTTTGCCCTTGTATCTGTAACTTAGTAGGTTACGTGTCGGTTAGTTAGAGTTTGCCTCGTGCACGGTTGGGATTATTCCCACGTTAGAGAGTCTACGGACTATAAATATGTATCTAGGGTTTATGGAATAAACAACAACCAACGTTCAACACAAACAAATCTCGGCGCATCGCCAACTCCTTCGTCTCGAGGGTTTCTCCTGGTAAGCACCATGCTGCCTAGATCGCATCTTGCGATCTAGGCGGCACTAAGCTTTATTACGTTGTTCATGTGTTGCTCGTGCTGAAGCCTTTTTGATGGCGAGCAACGTAGTTATCTTAGATGTGTTAGGGTTAGCATTGTTCTTCGTATCATATGATGTCGTAGTGCAACCCTTATACATCTAGCCGCCCTACACCTATCTTAGGTGTAGGGCGGCACCCGCTTGATCATCGTTTAGTAGATCCGATCCGTTACGGTTGCTCCTTGTTCTTCAAGGATTAGTTTAACATCCGCAATAGTTAGGCCTTACAAAGGGTTGGAGGATCCGGCGGCGTGTAGGGTGTAGTTTGCTAGCCCTAGACGAGGATGTTCCGGGGATCAACTTCGTGTTGGTTTTTAGGCCCTGTCTAGGATCGGCTTACGATCACCGTACGCGAGCGCGAGGCCCAATCGTGAGTAGGATGATCCGATTATGTGGTGAAAACCCTAAATCGTCGTAGATCGTTTTAGCTTTATCTTGATCAAGCAGGACCACCATATATTCGTACACCTCGTATGAATCATGGGTGGATCGGCTCTTTGAGCCGATTCACAGGATAACCTGAGAGCCGATCGAGGCTCGTATTTAACGTTTACGTGTATACCATGCGAGGAAACTAAGCGAGGCATCATCCAACACCTTCCACGACCGGATATAGGTCAGGTGGTACGCCCTTGCGACGGCATCGGACGTGTGACCGGAAGGCTTTGCGGGCCGTCGCTGCGAGGGACCGGGGCCAGCCGCAGCCCTAGTTGTTCCCGGCTCTACGGTGTTGCCGGTCGCTGCCCGCCGGTGGGTTTCGACCGCAACACATTCCGGCACGCCCGGTGGGACCATCTTCGACATCCACCGCATCGCCATCTACATCCGAGATGGCGGAAAGCACTCCGGTCAAGTACGAGGATCTGGCTGACGAGCTCAAGAAGAAGCATGACGAGATCAAGGCAGTCCTCGAAGCCGAAATCATCGGCTCTTTCCACAGAACCCGCTCCCATGGCGTCAGGTGGAAGGGGTTCTCACCTGAAGGCGCACTCGATGGAGTGGACATGTCTGCCCCGTCAGAAAAACGCACCAGGTCGCTGCGTCAGGAGATCAACTACATGGTGGCTCATTCGCTGCACCGCCACTCTGAGAGCCTGGTGAACACTTTGGAGCGTGTCGCTCTGCGCGTGATCCAGAAATCATGAGCCATCGGTATTCTCCGTCGGGACCAGCTCGGGGACTCACAAAGGAGAGATGCAACTCCGAGTCCCATCCACCGCTGCCGTTCGCATGGGCAGCACCGGAAGTGCCGAACTCATCGGCATACGTCGTCTACAAGATTGGTGGTGATCCTAGTGACTACCAATTCCTACCGAGGCGCCCAAGGAGATCCCGCACGGATACATGTGCGCATACGTGCCAGACTGCAGTACCTGGGCACTCTCGAACCAGGCTGCAACGGCAGGGGCCTCTGGAACAGCAGGAGGAACGTCGGGAGCAGATCTTGAGAAGCAAACGTGGTTAGCTAAGTACGCCACTCCGACAAACCTCCGAGCCCGGCTCCTGCGGTTGGATCAGAACCGGAAAAGCAAGCATGGCTGGCTAAGTATGCCACCCCGGCGAATCTTCAGGGTTCGACACCTTCAGCCATCACCGCGGATCAGATTTGTACAATTCTGAAAGACCAGTTCGGCATGATGCCGAAAAGGAAGACGTTCGGCTATACCAAGCCGTACCCTAACGAGTACGAATTGATCCCGCTACCATCCAAATATCGGCTCCCGGACTTCACAAAGTTCAGTGGATCAGATGGTTCCAGCTCCATCGAGCATGTGAGCCGATATTTGGCACAGCTGGGCACGATCTCAGCATCGGACGAGCTGCGTGTGAGGTTCTTCGCACAGTCCCTCACAGGATCGGCTTTCGGGTGGTACACATCGCTGCCACCGAACTCAATCCGGACTTGGAAGCAGTTGGAAGAGTAGTTCCATGAGCAGTATCACTCAGAGGCTTCCGAGGCTAGCATTGCCGATCTAGCTCAAGTACGACAGAAGCGCGGGGAAACAGTGTCAGAATACATCCAGCGCTTCAGGACCATGAGGAACCGATGCTATTCGGTTCGCGTAAGTGAAAAAGAAGCAGTCGAGTTGGCGGTGGTGGGTCTCTCATCATCGATCAAGGACGTGGCCTCCCAAGCGAGACTACCCCTCATTGGCGCACATGGTGCGAAGGCTGTCGAGCATATGAACAGCGCCACCCAGATGTTTACCAGGACAAATTCAAGCGTGCGGTGGCCCTGGTTGATCACGACGAGGATGAAGGTGCTGCGGGAGATCGAGAGGTAGCAGTGGCTGAATGGACTCGGGCGGCAGGCCCCGTGCCCTGCAAATGGGTTAAGCCACAAGGCCCTCCAAAAGGGTTCGACTTCGACGTGACCAAAACTGAGCAGATTTTCGATCTCTTACTCACGGAGAAGCATATAAAGGTGCCCGAAGGCCACAAGATCCCTACGGTGCAGGAGCTGAACGGAAAGCCATACTGCAAGTGGCATAACACGTTCACCCACACCACTAACGACTGCAGGGTGTGGCGTCAGCAGATCCAAATGGCGATAGAAAAAGGGCGGTTAATTTTCAACCAGTACGCCATGAAGGTCGACACACACCCCTTCCCCGCCATTAACATGGTGGAGTACACTTACCATGGAGGGTGCCAGCCAGATTTCTCGTGCAACATCAACATGGTGGGACCTGGGCACCACTCTGGTAAGGACGGAGATGAGGGCAGCTGCTCTCATAGCAAAGACACGAGAGGAAGCCGCTCCACGCGATCGGCTCCGCCACGACGGCAAGCGCTACGTCACAGAGGGAGAAGTGAAGAACATAAGATATCAGCGACCTCTCTCTGATCACCTCCTCAACAAGTATGTGAGTCAGTATGACCAACGCCGGCGGTACAACGACGATGATGAAGAAGATCGTCTGGCTAGGGACGACAGGAGACGTCGCCGGCGTGATCATGACAAGGAGCGATATGAGCGCCACGCCAAGGGAAAGTCGAGGGAGCAAGATGACGTGGATAGGCACTGGGACTGCCCCTTCTTCAGACACTGCTGGGATTCAGGAATGAGCCGATTGCCTACAATCGGCAAGCGCCAGAATGCAAACAGAAGAAGAAGGATGCAGCTAACGTGTCTGTGTTCAAACGTCTAGGGCCTCTCCCGCCTCGGAACAAGCATGCTGAGTCCGCTGGGATGGAAGATTTCGAGGAACTAGAGGACGATGATGAAGAAGACAAGTATCATCGGCCAAGGTGGTGCCCTGATGGGCTCAGCCGTTCCCAGAAGCGAAGGGTTCAGCGTCTGCGTGGGTTGGAAGAAGCTGAAAGATTATACCTGCACACATTGAGGAAGGCACGGCCTGATCTGGCCGCCAAAATTCAGCGAACCCTGGACGAAGAGGGTCGGCCACAAAGAAAAGAGTGGCGCCCCAAGCAAAGGAAAGCCGATGATGAGACATCGGCTGGCACAAACATGGTCTTCATCCTTCCAACGGAGTTTACTGCTCGAGGATTAAACGATGCACTCAAGGTGGACGACGGCGAGCGCATCGACATGACAGAGGATGAAGTTAGGCTGGTCGTATCCACTGGCCTAACCATGTAGCTAGAGCAAATCAATTAGCAAACATGGCGAGGCTGATCCTTGTGATCGGCCCCAAAATTTATGGAGGAACATTACAAAACCTTCATCGAACAAGCAACGTGGAGGCCGATTCCAGCAATCGGCCAAAATTATCCTCACCATCCATTCTGCCTGGGTTCAACATTTGATCCAACAGAGCCGATACCATCAAATCCCTTGAAAGAATCGGCTCGGGGGGCACCCAGGTGGATAAAACACGAGGAAAGCGTCTTACAAATGCCCAGCAGCCCAAGATACTCTTTGATGATGGGTATTGAAGTATGGGGGCCGATGCATAAATCGGCCGTAAAAAATTCAAAAAATTTTAAGCACAGCCGATGCAGCAGACATCGACTTAAGGATATAAAGCCGATACATGGCCATCGACTCAAGAGGTGTAACTGTTATAATCAGAGGGTCAATGGAGCAGGAAGTGGGCCCCCGGATTCTTTTTGCGAGTATTCAAGTCCGCAGTATCAGCTGGGGCAAGTTTGAGGGATCATGACCCTGACCAATGCCAAGAGCAGCATGGATGTGCAGATCAGGTTAAGGGTGGGTTGCATCAGATCCACCGAAGGAAAGGAGCCGATCTGACCTGCAAAGACGAAGAAGTGGACTGAAGAAGCTCGGGGGGCAGCTCACCCTGAAGGTTCTCTGCTCTGGGAAGCCGATTTTGTTGAAATCGGCTGACTCTGCGTTGTGATTTGTGGCCAATGGCGGCACATTGGGCTGACTCACTACCTTTCCCGCCTTGACTGAGGCTCGGGGGGCAGCTTGCCCTGAAGGACCCTTTGCTATAAGGAGCCGATTTTGTTGAAATCGGTTGGTTTTACATCTCAGCGTGAGTTAGCAATGGTCTCAGAGAGCCCCTGAAAGCGAAGGGGATTTGGAAGAGAAGGGTCTGGCAGGAAAATGTCTGGAAACCTGAGGTTAATGATGAGGCCAGGCATTTATTTCAGGGGTTTTTACCGTTGAATCCAACATTACGCTCAGTGACTGCGGATTGAACCTGTTCGGTTGGAGGTTTAGAGATCTGAATTTGAGCAAGGTTCGTAGGTTACCGATGTGTTGCCATCGGCTTATTGAGCGGTGATCAAATTAGTAATCGGCCAAGTCAGCATGAAAAGAAATCGGCGAAATCAAGTTAAGGGAAATTCTTCATTAATATTGGGATTTCTTACAATGAAGAGCCGACTGCTCAAGGAAGAAAGGAAGAACAAAAGAAGGGCCGATTGCTCAAGGGACTACTAGTCCTACATAACTACTCCTCGCTAGCATCGTCGTCGGCGTCGCCATCGGCGCTACTGCCGGAGAATTCCTCGCCGCTGCTGCCCCAGCCATCTGCCGGAGCTTCCTCCTCCTCGTCATCATCATCATCCTCGCTGTCCGCCCAAGTGCGGAAGCGCTTCGTCGGCGGGTACCCAGCGGAAGAGGAGGAATCATATTCCTCCTCCTCCTCTTCTCCTTCCTCGTCGTCATCGTCGTCCTCGCTGTCCGCCCACATGCGGGAGCGTTTCTTCGGCGGGAGCCTGACGGAGAGGGAGGCCTTGGGCTTCTCTACTTCTCCTTCTTTCTTCTCCTTGTCAGAGGAGATGGGGTTCGCCCCGGAGTGGAGGTCGTCCTCTTTCTTGTTCTTCGGCGACGATTGGAGGGGAATGCCTGAGGGGGAAGAGGAAGAGGAAGACATTGCTACAGGGGGAGAGGGTTTTTTGGCTGCGGGCTAGTATGGAGCAGAAGGATGAAGTGGCGAACCGTTCGGTATAGATAAATAAAGGGGGTGTAGTGGAGATTTAATGCCGTGACGGTTCTCGAGGACGTGATGCCGAAATTATCAATTCGTGCAGAGAAGCCCAGGAGACGAGGCGAAATGATGGAAGATTCTGCGGCAGTCCTGCTCTGCCACGACATGACCCGACGAAAGAAAGCATAATGATTTTGGAAATGTCATTTCCAAAACCAGGGGGGCATGTGTTATCACCAGAATTTGACCAAGTCAGAGGTGGGCCGCGATCAAGATGGACTTGAAGAATATATGTAGAAGAAATACGTGAATCGGCCTTGTATACGAAGTTTGGGCTAGTTTGCCCTTGTATCTGTAACTTAGTAGGTTACGTGTCGGTTAGTTAGAGTTTGCCTCGTGCACGGTTGGGATTATTCCCACGTTAGAGAGTCTACGGACTATAAATATGTATCTAGGGTTTATGGAATAAACAACAACCAACGTTCAACACAAACAAATCTCGGCGCATCGCCAACTCCTTCGTCTCGAGGGTTTCTCCTGGTAAGCACCATGCTGCCTAGATCGCATCTTGCGATCTAGGCAGCATAAGCTTATTACGTTGTTCATGTGTTGCTCGTGCTGAAGCCTTTTTGATGGCGAGCAACGTAGTTATCTTAGATGTGTTAGGGTTAGCATTGTTCTTCGTATCATATGATGTCGTAGTGCAACCCTTATACATCTAGCCGCCCTTACACCTATCTTAGGTGTAGGGGCGGCACCCGCTTGATCATCGTTTAGTAGATCCGATCCGTTACGGTTGCTCCTTGTTCTTCAAGGATTAGTTTAACATCCGCAATAGTTAGGCCTTACAAAGGGTTGGAGGATCCAGCGGCGTGTAGGGTGTAGTTTGCTAGCCCTAGACAGGATGTTCCGGGGATCAACTTCGTGTTGGTTTTAGGCCCTGTCTAGGATCGGCTTACGATCACCGTACGCGAGCGCGAGGCCCAATCGTGAGTAGGATGATCCGATTATGTGGTGAAAACCCTAAATCGTCGTAGATCGTTTTAGTTTTATCTTGATCAAGCAGGACCACCATATATTCGTACACCTCGTATGAATCATGGGTGGATCGGCTCTTTGAGCCGATTCACAGGATAACCTGAGAGCCGATCGAGGCTCGTATTTAACGTTTACGTGTATACCATGCAGGAAACTAAGCGAGGCATCATCCAACACCTTCCTGACCAGGTATAGGTCAGGTGGCACGCCCTTGCGACAGCATCGGACGTGTGACCAGAAGGCTTTGCGGGCCGTCGCTCTGAGGGACTGGGGCCAGCCGCAGCCCTAGTTGTTCCCGGCTCTACGGTGTTGCCAGTCGCTGCCCGCCGGTGGGTTTCTGACCGCAACACATTCTTACTTATCGAAGATACTATGATACACCCCCTATACTTGTGGGTCATCAAGACTATTTTCTGGCGCCGTTGCCGGGGAGTGAAGTGCTATTGGTAAGTGGAATTGGTAAGGAAAACCTTTACTGTTTGTGCTGATTGTAATTCTGCCTGCTGCTATAAGTCATTATGGAGAGATCTTCTCTTCAATTTCTATTTGGGAAATCTACTACTACTGCAACGGTAGTGGATGAGGCGCCAGGTGAGGAAGTGATACCATATAAAATACCTATGAAAATTATTGAACGTGTTATGGATAACCGCTATGAAGGGGATGGAACTGTCCATCCTGGTGATCATTTACTGTTTTTGCATGAATTATGCGGGTTATTCAAATGTGCAGGTATTGCTATGAATGAAGTTAGAAAGAAACTATTCTCTATATCGCTGTCTGGTAAAGCGGCGCATTGGTATAAATTGCTGAAGAATGGTGATTCTCTTGATTGGGAGGACATTGTGCCTTTATTTTATTCTAAATTCTATCCTCCAAGTGAAATTCACAAAGATCGGAATCGCATATATAATTTCTGGCCTCATTATGGAGAAAGTATTGCCCAAGCTTGGGGGAGATTGAAGTCTTTAATGCTCAAATGCCCCATTCATGAGCTTCCTGGTAATGTTATTATTGATAATTTCTATGCAAGACTTTCTTTTCAAGACAAGACCTTGCTGGATACTTCTTGTTCTGGATCATTTACACGCAACAAAGAAGAGTTTAAAAGGGACCTTCTTGATCGGATCCAAGAAAATGCCGAAGGTTGGGAGAACGACAAGGATAGAGAATCATGTATAATTTATGATTATAAATGCATTGAAGCTTTTATGGATACTGATAAATTTCGTAATATGAGTGCTACATATGGTCTTGATTCTCAAGTTGCTCGCAAATCTTTATAAAGCTTTTGCCTCTCATTATGAATTGCCTAAGAAGAATTTTGATAAGTATCATGAACCGTATAAAGATAAAATTGATTCATCTATTAATAAATGCGTTGTAGTTGAAACTGTTGATCATGTTATTCCCGAAGCTTATATTGAAAAAACTCCTTTCCCTGCTAAAATGAAGGAGTACTCGTTATAAATAGTGCGGTTCATAAAAGTGAAAAGAAACCCGAAGAACAAATAAAAGTTGAACCTGCTTGTTGCAATAGTTAAAGATCTTGTGACTGAAAATGTGGAGGATGGTCATATTATTTTCTCGTGAAGATGCTTCTAATATTGTTTCACATCCTAATAAACCCAAACAAGTTAGTGTTCCTATGCTATCTGTTAGAATTGGTGATCATTGCTATTATGGTTTATGTGATATTGGTGCAAGTGTTAGTGCTATTCCTTATGAGCTTTACACGGAGATATTGCACGAAATTGGTTCTTGTGAACTTGAAGATATTGATGTGGTTATTCAGCTGGCTAATAGAGAAACTATTTCTCCAATTGGTATTGTTCGAGATGTGGAAGTTCTATGTGGTAAGATTAAATATCCTGCTGACTTTTTGGTACTTGGTTCTGCTGCTAGTGATTATTGTCCTATCATTTTTGGTAGACCTTTTCTAAACACTTGTGGAGCTATTATAGATTGCAAGAAAGAGAAAATTTTGACTAAATTTGCTGGTGAATCTTATGAGTTTAACTTCTCTAAATTTACCAAAACTCCTTATAAAGCTGATTTGCCTAGTAATGATTTTAAAATGGAGCAGTGTGCATCTATTGTTCTTGTTCCTAATAATCCTTTGCAGCAACATTTGGAGAATAGTGAGAGTGAAGTTTTTAGGAAAGAAAGAGATGAGCTTGAGGAAATTTTTCTTCGCCAACCTATTCTCAAGCATGATTTACCGGTGGAAGATTTGGGTACAACACCGCCACCAAAGGAAGATCCTGTTTTTGATTTAAAGCCTTTGCCTGATAATCTTAAATATGCTCATATCGATGTTAAGAAAATATATCCTGTTATTATTAGTTCTAAGCTTTCAGAGATTGAGGAAGAAAGGTTATTGGAAATATTGAAGAAACATCGAGGAGCTATTGGCTACACTCTTGATGATTTGAAGGGGATTTCTCCTTCTATTTGCCAACATGCTATTAATATGGAAGATGATGCAAAGCCTGTTGTTGAACATCAGTGTCGTCTAATTCCGAAGATGAAGGAGGTGGTAAGGAATGAGGTATTAAAACTTCTTGAAGCTGGTATTATATATCCTATTGCTGATAGTAGATGGGTTAGTCTTGTGCATTGCGTTCCCAAGAAAGGAGGAATGATCTGTTGTGCCTAATGATAATGATGAGCTCATCCCTCAAAGAGTAGTTGTAGGGTATAGAATGTGCATTGATTTTCGAAAAGTTAATAAAGTTACTAAGAAAGATCATTACCCTTTACCATTTATTGATCAAATGCTAGAAAGATTGTCTAAAAATACTCATTTTTGCTTTCTTGATGGTTATTCGGGTTTTCGCAAATTGTCGTTAAAACTAAAGATCAAGAGAAAACCACTTTTACTTGTCCCTATGGAACTTATGCTTATAGGCGTATGCCTTTTGGTTTATGTAATGCTCCTGCTACTTTTCAAAGATGCATGTCTGCTATTTTTCATGGCTTTTGTGAGAGTATTGTGGAAGTATTCATGGATGATTTTTCTGTCTATGGGAATTCTTTTGATAGTTGCTTGCGAAACCTTGATAAAGTTTTGCGGAGATGTGAAGAAACTAACCTTGTTCTTAATTGGGAGAAATGCCACTTTATGGTTAATGAAGGAATTGTATTGGGACATAAAATTTCTGAGAGGGGTATTGAAGTTGATAGAGCTAAAGTTGAAGCAATTGAGAAGATGCCCTATCCGAGGGATGTTAAAGGTATTCGTAGTGTTCTCGGTCATGCTGGGTTTTATAGGAGATTCATTAAAGATTTCTCCAAGATTTCAGAGCCTCTTACTAATCTTCTTAAAAAAGATGTACCTTTTGTTTTTGATGATGATTGTAAGGAAGCTTTTGAAACTCTAAAGAAAGCCTTAACAACTGCTCTTGTAGTTGAACCTCCTGATTGGAATTTGCCTTTTGAAATTATGTGTGATGCTAGTGATTTTGCTGTAGGCGCTGTTCTTGGATAGCGAGTAGATAAAAAATTAAATGTTATTCACTATGCTAGCAAGACTCTTGATGCTGCCCAAAGAAATTATGCTACAACTAAAAAAGAATTATTAGCTGTAGTCTTTGCTTGTGATAAATTTAGATCTTATATTGTTGATTCAAAAGTCACAATTCATACTGATCATGCTGCAATTAGATACCTTATGACAAAGAAAGATGCTAAGCCAAGGCTTATTAGATGGGTACTTCTTTTGCAAGAATTTGATTTACATATTGTAGATAGGAAAGGTGCTGATAATCCTGTCGCTGATAATTTTTCTAGATTGGAAAATATTGCCTATGATCTTGTTCCTGTTAATGATAGTTTTCCAAATGAACAATTGGCTGTAATAAAGGTGAGCTCGCGATACAGTCCTTGGTATGCTGATTATGCTAACTTTATTGTTTCCAAGTACTTGCCTCCAACCTTTTCAGCTTCAGACAAAGGAGGAAATTCTTTTATGACTTGAGGCACTATTTCTGGGATGACCCACACTTATATAAAGAAGGAGTGGATGGTATTCGCGAAGGTGTGTTCCCGAATATGAACAACAAGAGATATTGAGTAAATGTCATGGTAGTGCTTATGGAGGACATCACGCGGGGATAGAACCGCGCAAAAGGTTCTACAATCAGGTTTTTATTGGCCAACTCTTTTCAAAGATGCAAGGAAGTTTATTTTATCTTGTGATGAATGTCAAAGGGTTGGTAATATCTCCAGACGCAATGAAATGCCTATGAATTATACTCTTGTTATTGAACCATTTGATTGTTGGGGATTTGACTTCATGGGACCTTTTCCGTCTTCAGAAGGTAACACTCATATACTTGTTGCTGTTGATTATGTTACTAAATGGGTGGAAGCCATACCTACAAAAAGTGCTGACGGTGAGACTTCTTTAAAAATGCTTTTAGATATTATTTTTCCTAGATTTGGAGTTCCTAGATATATTATGACTGATGGAGGTTCTCATTTTATTCATGGAGGTTTCAGAAAAACTCATGCTAGGTATGGTATTAATCATAGAATTGCTTCCGCTTATCACCCTCAAACTAGTGGCACTACAAGAAAAGTTGCCATGGCCGACGAAGTTGAAGTCGCGCCGTGGTTGCTGGTGTACCATGGCCGATGATTTTGGTCCCTCCGTGGTGCATGTCAAAACTTTTTTTTTCTCGTTTTTGAGGCCACCTAGCTCCGACGAAAGCGGCCAAAACGTCGCGTATGGTGGCCCGGGACGTGGTGCATCGCGAATTCTCGGGTTCGCCGGCCGAGTCAACGCAAATCCGCACCGCC